>NC_135763.1:5142029-5593570 GCF_052425735.1 Oculina patagonica
TCCCTCCAGAAAATTATATTGAAGATCTTATTTGCTCCTCAAACATTCAAAATAGGAAAAGAAGTCACATTGCTCCAATCCATTCTTTTGCTTTGCCGTAAAATATTCTATCACTTCGGAAAACTTGCAAATGGCCGACTGTGTTTGAAATCGCCCCAGAATGCATCTGGATACGTCATGTATGCAGATGGTTGTGTCCCTTGAAAATGCATAGCTCTCTAACCTAACAGCCGGGAAAATGAGCCTTGACAAAAAAAAGCCGACAAATTCAGGCTAAAAACGAAATTTTATTTTCAACCCTGCTAAATATTCGTGAGTTTTTGACTTGGTTTCAAAAACTCGCAACGTGTTGCCAAGTAAAATTTTGCGCAAAAAATCGTCCCTGGTACCATGTTACACAGTGAATGATTTTTCGGTAACATTGTTTTTGTTGAAAATGTAAGCCCTTTAAAATTCTCTTTTGATCCCCCCCCCCCCCCCCTCACCACACACACCACACACACACACTTTTAAAAAACATTAAAGTTACATCTCTTCTCCACTCACCACTTTCTTTAATGGCTTGTTCAATAATGAAAGTGATGTATACTAATCTCTTGGGCCAGCCTGACAGGTAACAATATTTTTGCCTGTGCTTAGGAGGTTTTAAAATGATTGCATAAATGGCAATGAATGCTCCACAAAATGACCTGTCCACAACAAGAGGCCAGCTGACAAGGCTTGAAAAAAAGTTGTATGTACCCTCCTTGAAATTAAGTTCAAATTAAAAAATGTTTGTTTTTTTAGCCTACAAATAGTCATCTTAACCTAATGCAAACATTATGGGCATTAGTTAAGGATCATAGTTTACTTACCACAATTGTGCGTCCAACAACAGAGTCCTTTCCAATAATGGAAACTAGTTTGTCCGTCATGTCAATTTTTGCTTTACCATCTTTATCTGCTGTGATGTTACCAAGGTCCCCATAATGACTGTAAAAAGATACAAGGAGGACAGAGTTATGCACAAATCTAACAACTTATATTACAGTCGAACCCCTATTATGTTGCCACTCATTACCGGTAAGTGGCCACTTCCTATTAAGCAGCCAGTTATCAAAGTCCCCAAAGTATTGCCAATATAACACTGTAAATAAAACTCTTATTTTGCAGCCAAGCGGCAGTGACAACTTAAAACATTCTCTTGAAGTGATTCTTTTGTCACTAAGCTAAGTGACCACCTTTGATTTTTTGGAAATAAAGTGATGTTTTTACCACGCCTTATGCTAACTTCCTTGAACCCTATTAAGCTGCCAACCTCTATTAATTAAGCGGCCACTTACCATTTCCCCAAAGGTGGCTGCTTAATAGTGCCTCTACTGTATTACTGTCAAATAGTTAGGGACATGGGGTATGTTTGTCAAAAAATGGAATGAGCCATGCAAAATGGTAAAAATATATCTTAAAAAACAAACAGGGTTTGTACCCTTTTTCATAAACAATATTCCAGTATTTTTCCAGGACTTTTCAAGGAATCATATTGATTATTTTTCCAGGACTCCCAATTCTCATTTAACCCTTTTACTCCCAAGATCTCAAATGCTATTTCTCCTTACTGTCTGTACATTTCTTATAATGTTAGTTCTGAGAATTCAGTTGTTACTTGAGTTGAACAGATTTCCAGAACTTTCCAGGACTGGTTGTCTTTTCCCAGGACTTTCCAGTCCTGGAAAGTGGCTCAATAAAATTTCAGGACTTTCCAGGACCCATATGAACCCTGACAAAACCAACATCATTCAGTTTCCATACTGTTCACAAATGTTCATCTTTGCCTTCTTAGAGATGAACCATAAACCCTTGCCAAAAATTGCTTAATTGAGATGGATGTCACTGACAGTCAAAAACGCACTAGTTTAAACCAGTGTGTTTTTTTGTTTTTTGGACATCACTGATGCAATATTTGGATTGCTTACTGCACAAGGAAAGATGTCTCTTGACGACTGGCGACTGCACACATTATGTCAAAAAAGTGGTAGATATAAAGCCACTCTTAATTAAATTACTTGTCATGCCAATTTTTACCCTTGTTAACTTCAGCTTTCTCCAATTATCTGGCCATAGGTCACCGAGAAAGAGCCACAAAGAGTAAATTCAATTTTTATGACTCCCATTGCTTGGTGAATAGGACTCAAGATTTTCTAGCAAATTACAAAGAGAGCCATGTTTATTATTTGTCCTTCCCTCGACTACAAGGAGGCATTACGGCTGCTCGGCCTCACTTCATTGAGAGAACGGCGCCAACATTTTTGCCAGCAGTATGTCTGTAAACTTCAGGATGTAAATAGCCCTCTTCATTTTCTTTTGCCTCGAAGTGAGGAGATTGTACATAACTACGACTTAAGATCCGGCACAAGTCGTAGCACCATCAAGCCTTGCAGAACGAAGCGTTCTCAGCACTTCGTCACTTTTCGCTATTTATCTCGAACTAGCTTGTTTATAATAGAACCTTATATTGTATATACAGTATATTGTAATTAATAGTTTATATTTATACCTTAGCTTGTTTTTTACTCTGTAATTCAGTTATACTGCAATGAGTGTCTATTAAACATAATTTAATATTATTATTATTATTATTATTATTATTATTATTATTAAAAAAAAAATGGCCCAGCTCACAACGAGTCTCTCGTAGCTTAGTTGGTTAGAGCACCCAACCGCTATCTGGGAGGCCATGGGTTCGATTTCCGTTGGGGACTCAGAGTTTTTCTTTGTCCCATGCTCGTATCATGTTGAATACTTCATCTTCATTATAAAAACATTTTTTTACCGTATTTCATCATCTGGACCTCCATGAGTTTTACCCGTAGGATTAAAGTGGGGACCAGCACTGGTACAACCTAAAAATGAAAATAAATAAACAGCTCACCATGGATACAAGATTTTGAACAGTAAATTCCAAGTTATCAAGTCTAAGCGCACTTGCCATTTAGAAAAAAAATCTGTAAATTTTGATTGGGATTGAACCATGCATAAAAACCTCTTAGAGACCCTACCATTTGTGCCATCACCAAACTGGTGGACATGAAATCCATGTTTTCCTTCAGTAAGACCCGTTACTTCCCCAGTAATCTTACACTCTTTTCCTTCGGCCTCCTGTTGAAGTTCATATGTTAAAAGTAAAATATTATACCAAGGATCTAAGGAGCTACAAGGGTATGATCAGTGCTTAACCCATTGACTCCTGACCTGGCCACAAAGGATCCGGGCATTTGTCCCGCTTGTGACGTCATCACCTTTCACCCAGAAAGGCGACATCTATGCTCAAATTGTGAAGCAGAAGAAGACCTTTCCAACGATACCTAAACCTGCGCGATGAGATTAATGGAGCTTGAAATATGAACCAAAACGCTTCAAAATTTAAGCAAAAAACTCAGAGGAAAATTGCCTCTTTCCACCCTTTGCTTGTCCATGGTAAGTAGTTCTTGCCTAGTTTGCGCTTTCGCGGTAATTCTTCTACTAAAAAGAAGCCTGCTAGAAGGCCAAACACTGCAGCAAAAAGAAAGGAAGAAGAGAAAAAGGAAAAGCGAAAAAAAAAAAAACGAAAAGCCTTAAGTGGTACGATGGTTTATCATCCAAAAATTTTGATTTGTGCGCTTGCACAAGCTAAAAAGTTGTTAAACGCGATTCTGGTGAGAAAAAAGGATGCATTTTGTGTTTCGAGGGCCGTTTTGAGTGATTTGGAGGTATTTTAGCTTATAATAGACCTTAAAAAGTCAAAAACATATAAAAAATGCATTTTTTTGGAAAATCTCCAGGAGTCAAAGGGTTAAAGAGTGCGTGCTTGGTACATTCCTACTGGGGTGGAATGCCCACTGCACGCTACCTGTGAAAGGGGCGAGGGGTTTGGCCGGGGGAGGATGCCATTAGCTTGAATATTTATACTGACACGCATAAATCTCGTGCACGGTCAAATGTTTAGCTTTCTCTACTCAAATTTGTAAATAACGATTCTCCGTCCGCAAATTGCACACATTATTAAAATCCTGTCAGCTTTATGTTAGGACTTGCAATGGAAACGGTGTGCTGTGTGGGTGTTGTCCAACTTTGAGTTTTACTCGCTCGTCAAAAACTGCACACATATAAGTGACAGGCGGTTTGCACGAGAGCAAAAACTTAAGCAATAGCGTCACTGACTTCAACGTATAGTTTAAAAGCATTAGCTTTGCCCGAAGAACTTTTACAGATTTCATTCCTATGTTGCGTGTTGTTTTGACAGCAAAGACGATCTGTACAGTACGAAAGACCACGAAAGAGAGAGCGAATAACATTGCCTACGTCTTCACACTTCCTCAAGCAATCCTACCGTACCTACCAACTCACCTGTTCAAAGTGGATCACACCCTTCACGGAGCTGTCGTTGGGCAATAAAACGCAAACTGCCTTTGCCATATTTTCACAACTTTAACCTCGCAAACTTACAACTCTGTTGCAATACCTTTCCTTGCGGAGCGAGCGAAAAGATATTCGGGAGCGCGTGTCAAGGTAACACGTGACCTTCTTGTCAATCTCACAGAGGAACCTGGGACTTGGATCGGAAAACCGCCAGGTCATCATTCTTTGTTACAGGTCCCAAACAAGTGAAGTGTCTTTCCTGCTTTCATCCATTTTTTTCTTCCCCACGGGTTTTTACCCCAGTTTCTCATGAAGACTTTATAGGGTACTAAGAGCCACAGTTATGTTCCTTTCTTTATTTTTTTCTTTAAAAAAAAAAAAAAAAAACTATGGCAACGCCAGTAGGACCACAGCTATTTTTTTTTTTTTTTGTCTTTATTTATAAAAAAAAAAAAAAACTAGCGCCGCTAAGGCCACAGCTATTTTTTCTTTTTCATCTTTTTTAAAAACACTATGGTAACGCCGCTAGCGCCACAGTTATTATTTTTTCTTTTTTTAAAAAAAAACTATGGAAACGCCGCTAGGCCTATGACGGTCGACTTACTGTGAACGTAAATTCCTGTATAATCCGCAAATGTGCCACGGTAATCTGGTCGTATAACGAGTTGGCCATAAAAAAAAGGTTGACTGAGCTTTTTTTCAACCAGTAACGTTAGGCTAGGGTGTTGCATAATTTCTAAGGTTTTATGTTATTTCGTTAGCACGGCGCAAGTTAAGCAGGTGAGACCCAACAAAAGTCTATAATACTTTATTAAAAACTAGCAATGGTATATTGCAATTCCCGAGTTTTGATTGGTTAACGGGCAATGGTATATTGACCACAAATATGGTAGCCGATACGCGTCCACGAAAACAGCTGGGGAGCTCAAATACTGCAATTCTTTGGGCGTTTTTAATAAACTGAACAAATATTCCACTCGCGCTTGTTGGATGAGATCGTTATAGGCAACTCGGCGCTACGCGCCTCGTTGGCTATCTAAATAGTAAGAAAAAGGCGGACCGCAAAAGGACACGGTGAGAAATCACAATGGAGCACATGCTCCTTACAAACAAACATGTTCGCAAAACGAGAAAGGGCCGCTGGACGAGGACTGGTTGAAGATAACGGGGCATTCTCGTCCCCAGAGGCCGCGATCCTTCTGGTCAGCACCAGGGAGATCGCGGCGACGATCGCCGCCTCTGGGGACCAGATGGAAGAGGACATAAGAGGTACGTCGGTCTTTTCTTGTTCAAAACTGGGGAGAAGGGTAGTACGGGGTACAATGGTCTTATTTGGGCGGTCCCCTTCTCTTGACTTCCCATCTTTCTGACAGCCCTCCAAGCGACATAGCCTCCCACGCAGTCGTTCTTTGGGGCGATCGTGTTGAGTTCAATGAAAGGTTCAACTCACAACGTTTTCAACTGCATCATAATTTATTAAACTAAGGTTATGAATATCTGACTGCAATTTTTCTCTTTATTTATTAGTATCTTTTTTTTCCTTTTTCTGCGTGGATGTTCAAGGTTGACATCTCACTGTTATGAACACTTGGACCCCACCGTCCCTTGCTCGCGACTGTGAAACACTGGTAACTCGTGAGAGAACGAGACAAACACAAGAAAAGCTCTCAAAAAAGTCACACGAGGCATGCAGAAAAGCCAAATTCGAAATTGCCGAGTGAAAGAAGTGGTAAACAGATGATACGCCCATCTGTTTACAGTAACAGATACGCTTGCTCAACACAACGAATAAACAGGTTAAGGTCTCATTAACAAAAAATACCCGAGTTAGTTTATCATGCTAAATTTGGCCCGCTTCAGATTGCTTTAGGTCAGTCAGTCAGATGTACATGAAAAGAAGCACGTTTTGAAATAGCGCTTTTCTTTAAGATCTATTTTAAGTTTGTACTTGGCACATAACCTTTTTAAGGACACTAGTCAGCCCCGCCTTTCGGGATTTTCGGTATTATATTTCACGCGGTGTGTCTAAACGAAAACGGATAAAGGTACATGTAATCCAGTAACACAACTGGTAGCGTAGCCTGCAGAACAGGCGGTTTATAAAAACTCGCACTTCGCGCTTCGACCCGTAAAATAAACCGCCTGTTCTGCAGGCTACTGGTAGCGATGCGATAAGATTTTGCCTCACCATACAATTTTTATAATATCGATTGTATCGAAAATGGCGGATTTCTCGGATTTCAAGGCGTGGCTGACTGGGGTCCTTCAGTAGTAGTAGGCTCGGTCACGCTTAGGTCACGCTACTCATGGGGACTCTAGTCTCCTTGGCAGCCGTTCAGTATTTGGGTCGTCACGCCACGTTGCGTGACGGGCCCAAACAACGGCTGCTAAAAACAATTTATGTTTAAACCTACTAGTCAGCAATGTAGTGTAAAACAGCGCGACCTAACCCTTTAATGTGCATAGCATCAAAACCAACTGTAACAAATTCCGTTGTTTTCACTTGCTTGAAAATAGATTAGTTATAGGTGACAGAGTTAGCCTGGTTTGTTATCATCTCTAAAATCCGTTGCCGTTGGTTCCAGCAGCTGACTTTTCAAGCGTGAGCTTAATCCTTGATTACTGGCTGGCTTCACTTAAAGTTGACAACGAACCAAGCATTTTAAACGAGACAACAACTGACTGAAGGATTTCCTCCAAAAAACCACAGAACTGGAAGACGGCACTATGCCCAGAATAAAACTGAAAAGCTTTTCCTTTTTCAAGGAATCTTAGAGGGATTTTATCTATAACTTCACGTGTACTACAAATAACTCGTGTGTGGCTGCTGTATGCAAGAACCTTGGCATCAAACCCGACAATTCTGGTATCTGTGAGCGGCCATGACTTGGAACTGAGATGAAAGAACTGCGCAAATCGCACTTGCTTGTGTTTAAATCTCGCATGCCATGAGAAAAGACAGCAGTCGAAGAGTTTTGGGGAACGGTATGAGTGAACATGGCGTAGAAAGGGTTGCTAAGAACGGTTGTAGTTCAACCAAATACAGATTCACGTACAGCTATGTGACGAACATGCTTCGGAATGCGAGAGTAACACTATCACATCAGAATCTGACAACTGCAAACAACACTTTTCTTCCTGAAATAAGGATAACACTTGTATTACTTTTAACGAAATATAAGCTAAGATAAGCAAGCCCTGCGACTTTGCTACCCAACTGACAAACCCAATAACTTAGTAAGATTATAAATTAAGAGCAACACCGGGGTAGCGACAAACAAAGCCTTCCTCGGTCGGGTAGGGCGTTTTACAACAACCCCTTAGGACCCTTACACACAGGAATGTAGCTGGGAGCACGAGGATCCAGACCACTGCCGGGCAACTCGATATGGTTTGGAGAGATGAGATGATTGGAAGCGAAGCGCGGAACCCCAGGGGAGTCCCCGGTGGTGTAGGTTGTAGTAGCGGGCATGACAGCCATCACTTCAGCGATCTTGAGCTTCAAGGTTTCGATCTCACGATCTTTCGTCTTGAGGTTCGCCTGCGCTATCTCCAGCTGCCTGCGCGTGTCGCCTAGAGCCGAGAAGAGGTCAAGCTTTAAGCGGGTCTCGGAGCTCAAACTGTTCTCAAGATGAGTGTTCTTGCCCTGCATGGCTGTCAGCGCAGACATTAACACCTCTGTCTCTTTCTTCAACTGCATGCTATCGTATTCCCTGGTCTTCTGTCGCAGCGTTTCAGCCTCTTTGTCGACACGTTTGATCTCCTCTTCCTTATCTTGCAGCAAAGCGCGCAGCTGACGACTATCTTCCTCCAGTTCGTTCCTGAGCGCGTTACACGCGTCGTGACCTGTCGTTTCGTCGCGCTGCTTCGCTGCCGCGTCCTCGGCTTTTTGTCGTCTGCGCTCCTCGCGTAGCTGACTCTCCGCCAAAAGTCGGGCATCTCGCTCAGTTTTTAGTTTACGTTCCAGAGAAGAGATTGCATTACGATCTTGCTGCCGAGCCGAGGACATACTTTGCAGTCTGCGAAGAAAACATAAAACAGTATCAATATTTAATTCAACAGATAAATTCTTTGGAAGCAAAGACAAGAATGGCCGGAAAAAAAAGAACGGCACTTGTTTCATTCGTTGTTTTCGTTATTAAGACGGAATCCGCCAGGACTTCGAGTATTAATTAGACAAAATTATGTACCAAATGAATTACATCTTATTGCAAACTACTGGGTTTCTGTTTATCAAAAGAAATCATTTCTAACAACACAAAACATCGAAAACAAATTTTGATGTGCCACTGAATCGCTTAAAAGACGATTTTACAAAAAGCTTCACGTGAGATTTTACTTATAGTTTATATGGTTCTTGTGAACTTTGAAATTCATTTTCTCAGCTTCTGATAAGAAGTTGTTGGTGGTGTTATCACGGTTAATTACTTACACCTTTAGCTTTAAAAAAGGGTAGAAAATAACGCAATAGGATTTAAATTATTCTGGTACTCGATTTTTGTTCAACTAGAAGTAGGCCGAAGGAGACCTGGAGAAGAACAGTGCAGAAAGATTTTTTGGAGCGTGAGCAAAAGTGGAGATCCCTGACGAAAGCCCTATGTGCCACTAGGCACTCTGGGTCCTGAAGAAGAAAATTAATATTACTCGATTTCCTGATGGATTCGGTCTTAACAATTCACTTCCTCACTTTCTGGTTGCCTAGCCTGAGTATCAGGCTTTTCTAAAGGGGAAGGAAGAAAGGGTAGAAGCGCGAAAGTCAGACCTTCCTCTCCTCTTTCCTTCCCTACCCTCTCCCCCTCCCCTTAGGAAGGCCTGATACTCAGGTTACTGGTTGCCATACCCTTGTCTCAGGTTTTCTCTCATTTTAAGGTAATTCACGTGAAATAGAACTGCTAATAGATTTACAACCAAACTTTGCCGGTTGGTTGTTTAGCTAAATGGAACCTAAATTTTGAAATAAAAAGGGGGGTTACCGTATTCGTTTAGCAGCAGGAAGACCTTGCATATACACATAATTCCTTAACAATTCCTTTGCAAGTACTGGCAAAGTACACATTTTCGGTGAAAATGTATTATTCTGCCATACAAATTGATCTGTATTCATTTTATAGAAATAATTTGATTGCTATTCTTGAAGTAAGAGAAAAAAATGACAGGTCACCGAACTCGTTTACGAGAAACGATGATTTATCTCTCTCGTGAGCTAAGCAGCATAGAAAAAAGAGGCCATTTTGTTTGTGTGCGCGCGCTCATTACGAGTAAAATTCTGCACAGTAAGGATGCGCAATGCAATACTAGGGAATCACCGGCTCGACTTTGCCGCACCAGAGTCCTTAATGTTTACAAGTGAGAAGAAAGAAAACCTGGACGGTGGTAACTCGTAAGCCTGTCACCACGATCACTCACTCGGCTGTAAGTATCACTGACATTACGAGACACACCAAACTCCAAGATGTGGTTCAACTTACTTCTGCTGTATAATCTCGCACTCAGACTTCAACTGCTGCAGTTCAACCTTAGTAGAGCGTTCACTGGCCATTAAGCTGTGCATGGTACATCTTAGTTCCTGCTCACCCTGTCGACTGGTCTGCAACTCCACTCTCAGTCGCTTGCTATCATTCTCTAGTTGGGTTACATTGCTCTCAGCGCGACGACTGAAACAGGAAAAGCAACGCTTGCATTAAATTACGTGTTAAGACAGAGAACTTTTACAGTGAAGTGGATTGTATCGTAGTCAATAAAAAAATTGCTGGTAATTTTTGCAACCTTTTTGCAGAAACAAAACCCAGGGGGAAGGCGCTCTTTCTCCCAAAAACACTTGGGGCTAAAATAAAAGACTAAACAAAATGTTTGATAACAACCCCCCCCCCCCCCCACCCTTTTTTTTAAAAAAAATCCTGGATTGCCCCTGTTTTCACAAAAAATTACTGGTAGCCTTAAGACGCTTACCGTAGCAGCTTCTCCTCCTTTAGTTGAGAGGAGAGACTGGGTCCAAGGTCAACTGACTGAGATTTCTCATGTCCCTGAAGAGAGAAAAGAAAGTAAATCTATGAAACAAGAGGAAAAACAAAATGAAATTACTATTAAATTAAAATCAACAAAGTATTGCCCGTACCTTGGGTGAGTTGCTCCTACTGTTCTTACGACTGTTGCTAATGGAACTACTGGACGCACTCAGAGAATCGCTGTCAGACTCATCATGGTCGTCGTCATCATTATTATCATCGTAATCTTTCAACTTTTCATTTCCTTTCGTGCCATTTTTCTTGGATGACTTTGAAAACACTCCACTGAATGTAGCACGGTTCTGTTGTCCCCCTTTACTGTTCTTTTGACTTCCTCCTTCCAGAGATAGTTTATCAAGTTCATTTAAGTTATGGTCCTCACTTGACTTCTTTGACGCAAGATTTGATAGGACATCTAGCTCTTTCATCAGAGCATGTCCTTTCGCCTCTAGATCACTTATTTTTAAGCCGCGACGACTAGCCTCCTTGGCTACAAATAGTTCAAGGTCAGTCTTTGTGTTTATGCCATTTGTCATAACAGGTAGAGACCGCCCTCTTGGTAAAACAACATCCCCATTTGCAACTTTACCATTACAAATAGCTGCAATTAAATCAATGGCACAACAAAGTCAATAGTACCAAGTAGTAAACGACAGTTTGTAGACATTTCAAACCAGTAACTCTTTGGCACAAGGTGTAAGAGTCAATGAAAAGGGGCTAACATCCCACCGCAATCTTAATGAACAAATGCCTTATTCGTGCCCTAGTTTGAGATCTATGTACACTGCTGTTTATAGCATGTACACTGTACCCAGGGTTACAGGTAAATAAATACATAAATTAACTAATTAATTGACCACTTTCCAAATAGGGCTTTTCAGGGCCAAAAACACTGAAACAAATATTGTAAATGAACATAGCGTGATCAAAAATCCCAACTGGCAGGAGGCAGACCAGCTGGCTATTTACAAGCATAGCCAAGGAGTTGAATTCAGGACTACCAAGAACAACACCAGCTAGTGGTCAGAACAGGACTTCATCCCACAGCCTCCAGATTTCATGTAATACTAACAACATTATGCTACAAACCACAGGTTTCTTCTCTCCTATCTAACATAGCTGTTCCACAATTTTCCATTAGATAAGTAAAGTTTCAGAATACGTTGTTAAATTAAACTTAAGAATTAAATTCGTACCTCTGGATGGTCTTTCTGGTGGTTCAGAATGGTTATTTGTCTCAGGAGGCAGCGCAAGGTTAATAAGCTGCATATAAAACTCATTTTCCTTTGCAACATGCTGAACTCGTCGCTGTAAATTTCATGCAAAAGGAATAAATAGATAAATAACTGCTCTGATTAGAGGAACAACACAGGCTTTTTCTTTTGGTTTTTTAGTTTCCAACCGATTTGAGTTCAGTGAGACAGACAACACACCAGTAATATGAAAAAAAACATGGTCAAAAATGAATTCATTTCAATTTCTTAAGATTTAAATTATCCTTGTCGCCAATAAGTGCGTTGCGCTTGGAGATTCTGACATGTTAATGAAGTTCTTATTCCTTCATTCATTCATTGTTTCATTCAAATAATAGCTTGATGTTTTTGTAATGTTTCTTTTTTAGAGTGAATGAGAGTGATTAGAGCTCTAAAGTTATAGTAATTTTCACTTTTCAAGTCAAACACCTACATTCCACTGAACATGTAACAAATGTCATAAAATCCCATTGAATCTTGAAATTATTCTTACCTGACGCATTTTATAGCCTACATAACTTTTAACACCATAGCCAAGAGTCACCACAGGATAACCAATGCTGCAAAATAAACAAATACATAAACAAACAAACAAAAAATAAGTTATGTTAAACAGGGTTTGTACACTTATTTTCAGGCCAAAAATTCAAGGACTATTCAAGGACTTTCCAGGACCTTTCTTGGAAATTTCAAGCACTTTTTTTCATGAAATTTACCCAAAATCAACAATTTCCAGTCTGCTGTGCTGTGCTTGCTGAAGAACTAAAAAAAATGGCTCATTTTGGGGGTCTTCTCATTGCTTTGAAGCCTTTTGACGTTCAATGAAAAAATCAAGGACTTTCAAGGGTTGACTACCAATTTCAAGAACTTTCAAGGCCTTGAAATCGAACTCCTGAAATTCAAGGGTTTTCAAGACGCGTACAAACCCTGTATGTAGCACAAGCCCTAGGATTTCAAATCCCATGGAAAACTGAATTTTTCAGTTCTGTGCCCAGAGATCATGGCGACCCATCTGTAACTATTTTTTTGGTTCCATGAAAATTCATCAGAACCTTTTTTTAGATATCACTGATTTTAATAAAGAAGAAGAGAATCTTCAATAATTTTTTTTTAAAATTGAACTATAATAGAATGAACATTCAGTGGTCAGGAGCAAATTGAAAGCTAAGTATTAATTAATACAGATTTTTCCTGCCTCAAACAAAGTTTTCTTGCACTGTCATAGCAACAAAACCAATCTTGATATCACAATTGCATGTACAAACATTGAAAGTGTTTTGTAATAAACAATGTTATTACATTGAATAGAGCAATCATGTATTTGGAAAAAGAGATTCAACAAAAATCTGAACACAAATTATATTGCTACATGCTGACAGTATGGCATGCAAGTCCTTGTTCAAAGCTGTTTTGATGTCACTGCTGGCCTTGCTATAAAAAAATTTACGCCATAATTTTCAGAGCTGGGTCTTAGCCAGGATTTTTAAAGAGGGAGTCTAACTTTTACCATGGGGAATTTGGTCCCATCCCCCCCCCCCCAGTGCAAATGTGATCCCAAAATAATAAGATTTACATTCAACGAGGTGGCTAGTTCAATACCTGGCTTCGAAAATTGCATTGAAGGGATTCATTTGCAATATTTTTTGACTAACAGACACTGTAGCCATATTCAGTAATGAAACCAGATTATTCTGTTTATTTTAGTGACCCCCCTTTTTTGTTAACACTTCGGACATGGGTAACTCATAACCTCACAGTGGAAAAAGTTTTAGAAAAAAATGATGTTAAAAGATTTTTGAGCGAATATCCTTAAAATATTATTAATTGACTTTGATTGGCACCATTGTATTGGCTTGTAACAAGGAGTTAGATGATGTATATACGGAACTTTTGGCAAAAAAGTTACCATAATTAAGTATTTAAGCATAAGGTTTCTGTTTAAATCCACAAAATCATAAAACACTACTTAGAAACAAACACAAGAAAACTGAATTCATAAAAGAAGGATTAGGTTCAAGTTTTTCTAGGATGTTTGCAAGCATGTCACAATTCAATCGTAAAAGATTGTGAATGGGATTCATGGAGAAAGTTTGCTCAAAGAAGTTGCACTGTCAATCATATATGACAGGGATATGCATCTCTTGGCCTAAATCAATAACTTTTTCAATTTTCTAGTCTATATTTCCAATTTGACATACTTGTCAATGTACATACATGTACTTTCCGCTGGACTATTCAGCTTGAACATTCTCTAGCTTGATTTTTTTTGCTAGTCTAGACTGTTGTGACTGACTTCATGTTTTATTTTTATTAAGAAAAATGACTGGATAACAAATACAAAGAATGTATATTAACTTTTATACATGCAGCATTAAAACCCGTGACAACAGGGAATTGATTCATTCATTTAGGGCCTCTTCATATGATCCCGGTTGACCGGGCTGGCCCAGTTACCGAGATCTCGGCTCACTCTTATTTTCTTTGTAAAATTTTGGATGTGTTCATATGAGAAGGTGGGCCAGCCCGGTTACCGATATCTCGGTTTCTTCAACCGAGATATCGGCAACCAGGAAGAAAATTTTCCCATATGAACACTCCAACCCGGCCGCCGGGACGCAACTTTTTTTGAGAAAATAGCTTCCCTTTCGTAACTGGGTGGTCAAAATGGCTTAATTTTGCCTTGTATCTATTTCCACTTCAGAAATATGCGAATTAGCTTTATTAATAAAGTTACAAGGGACAATAAAGCTACGATAATCGCGAAAGATGCAACTTTATGTGTCGCCATTTTGGCTTCGTTTCTTGAATTTTATCCCCGTCAACCGGGCTAAAATTTTCCATATGAACAGACGTCAAAATCCGTCCTGGTAACTGAGACAGCCCGTAAACCGGGCTCATGTGAAGAGGCCCTTAATCGACACAAGAACAGGCAGTCTTGCAATTATTAAGTGCGCTCAGCAGATTATAAGTCGGAAACGGAAGTAAGCCAAATCAACCAACAATTCAGAATGCATATGCATAAAACTGGAGAAAGCAATTAAGTCTAGGAGATCAAGGGATTGGAAATTGCTGACAATGGCATTAGCAAATTGACATGATTTTGCCTTTGCGAAACCACTTGTGAGTTATAGTTTGGCGTCAAAAAAGCATATGCAGGGATGTCGCTAAAGGCCGGCTGCCGGCTAATTTAACCGGCTGAAATAGAACTTAAATCCAGCTGAAATTTCACACGAAAACAAAGACTTAGGTAAACTTTAATAAGAACTGTTAAAGGCAGAAAAGCCAGCTGGGCTTGTTGATGAGCCGACTTAGTGTTTTCTTAGCTACATCTTTGCATATGGTTAACATTCTCTTAAGAAAATATAAAAGTTACAGCTATTACAGAACTGTTGACTGTGCTTTTATTTTACATTTTATCCAAATCATCTAAATTGAAAATGAACAATTTGCATCAAGGTGGTTTAAATTAATAAATCGATGTAAAACAGGTTAAAATAAAATAACGGTGGAAAGAGGTACAATACATGCACTTTTATTGAACAACCATAAACGAAATGTAAAAATAATTTATATGAAAAAAATCGACAGACTACAATTGTAGGTTTTTTTATCATTTTTCAAACAAGGCGAAATCTTCTTTGAGCTGTCATTTAGGCATTTGGAAATAAACCGTAGTTTAATGATTAATTACTCGTAAAATGAGAACTCCCGAACATTCGACAGGAAAATTGGCGCTAAAAATTTAGTTATCGATAAAAACAGGGATTTTCAGACCAGGGGAATTACCGTGAGTTTATTTCTCAACTTCAACACGCAAATATCTGAAGAAAATTTTCCATAAAGCTGCCTAACTCACTATACAATAGGGCATTACTTCCGACACGAAAACGATGCCTGCTTTGCATGAAATAACCAGCTGCCCTCTGAAAATTTCTGACTAGAATATAAATTAGGGACGTCTAATGTCGTTTCGCTCTGAGAACTGTTCATATCATTTTTCGTTCAACAAAAATTTCTGAACTAGCCTATATTTTAATAAAAATGATTTTAAGGTTATGGTTTAGCCCCAAACTTACCAGTGAGCGGCGAACGGCCGACAGAGGTCTAAATGAAAAGGAAGATTTTTGAGCTCGCGAAGTCGAACGGACGCTTCCACATAGACAAACAGTAACCATAGGCTAACGGTTGGTAGGCATAAACCACGATCTAAAAACATTAAAACAGTCGATTATTAGACAAAAGAAATAACAGATATTTAGCTGTATATTTTAAACCAACATGCAAAAAACTCGCGCCGGTTAAATCCTGTTTCCCGGCAATTCACCGAATTCGAAATGTAAGTTTATATCTGATCCACCAGTCGGCCTGACGAAATGTAAACATTGAAAATCTTCCTTATGTGAATGAAGTTATACCCGCCTCTGGCTGTACTAATCTGCTAAAAATCATCTCAATAGAATTACCTGTATGCCAGACGAACTGAACCCAGACATATGTGCTAGCAGCAAAGAACAACCAATGTACGGGTAGAAACATCAAACATACTAAGTCTGAACAGAAAGCCAGCGTGAGGAAAAGTAGAGAGAAGGCCTGTAAAAAAATAACGTGAAAAATAAGCGGCTAGAACAGAATTACGGATGCTAGGACAATTTTCTGGGCAAACCGCATCTATGATAGCAACCTTGAGATCACTCAAAGAGCCAATGAACAGCAAGAAACGACTGATTTACGGTAAATAATTTGCGTGAAAGTAACTCACTTACCAACCCTTGGTACTTGAACGAGTCGTAAGCGCTTCGCAACAGTAGCCAAAAAGGCCAAAGATATTCAAAGCGAAACTCCAAAAGGAAGTCCGCAGTCAACACCATAATCCATACTAAGAAAAATCTGACGTACAGAAATACACTAAAAGAAATAAAAATCGAGAACAAGTCAGAAAACCGACTCTGTATTCGTGGTGTGTGAAGTGCAAGTGGCCAGAGGCCAAACGACCCGACAAAACAACACTTCGACTTTTACCTTCCATAAATCGATTCTGTGATGCGAGAACGTTTTAAAGGCCTTCTAAGTTTTGAAGGATCAATACTTCTTCTCTTCATTTCGAAGTGTGGCTCATCGAATGCGGTTTTCCGAAAGCGTGAATATGGAAAATATAGAATTAACTCAGTGAGGAAAACGGACAACTAAAACTGATTTCCCTAAGTAATCGCTTATTGCGCTTGCGTGAGATGACGTCACACCGCTGTCATGACATAGCGGCCATTCCCTCGATCCCGCCCCTGTTCTCTCGGTAGACAGAAAATTGTAATTTTTGTACAACACGCAAATAATTTAATTTAATAAATGCTAGAAATAAAACATGTTTCAAGCCCAACTTGTAAAAATAATGATTTTTTTTAAGCTTTTTGCACGATTGAGCTTTCTAGTCACGACAGAAAGAAAGAGAGCTTTGTGTGAACGGAACAACATTTTTCCCTTTCAATGTTTCGTGACTAGCCTGCGAACAGCCCCTTGTGCAGGATTGTAGGGTTTAGACAGATTATGGCTTCTGGTATAGGGCAACAGCAACAACAACAACAACAAAGCAGCGACCGGAGTGTGCGGGAAAAAATTGTAAAGCCGAGCTCGTTCTCGCAGCGGAATCCCTTTTTATTGGGGTATACAATTCTAAGGGGACAGACCCTGACTCGTACGTCCCCAGTCGTCTTTTGAGTCCGTATTGAGTCGATTACTGAACACGGAGGGACGAGTTAGGGACGACCATGAACGTAATGGCGCTCCTGAAAATATTTAATTGCCGTAACTGTAAGGATGCGTAAAATGCGTGCAATAACACAATTGGTTTCGGGACCATTAAATAGGGGTATCGAATGCTCTTTGCGAGCATTTGCGACCATTGCGAGCAGAGCGTTTTTCTTTGCGAGCACGAGCATTGACAAAAGTTAGCTTGCGAGCAACGAGCATTTTTCGAAAAGCTACCTCCACTAAAAACCGAGCATGCAAGCACTTGAAAAAATTTGCGACCACGAAGAAACGACCACTCACTAAAATTTTGCGAGCAGAAGCCTAATTTTGCGAGCACTGCAAAATATTAATAGACCATTCTTGACCCCTTTAAATCCTACACCAATTTCAGAACATTTTATGAGGAACCACCCACGATGTGAGCACAGTTACAGACAAGAAAAAATAAAAAGGAAAATAACGCAAAATAAATCAGCCCCTACATGTTACTCCTTAGCATTCTTTCTGAGAATGAGTTTCCCTCGCTTTTTAAATTACATCATAATCCGAACCATACGCGGTCTAGCATATGCACTTTGCGTATTTTAACAATTTTTTTCACTTTCCAAAGGTTTCTCAATCCTCAGGTGCCTGGATTTTATTGTTAGTATGTTACGTTTACGCAGGTTTAAATTGCATGTTCCTGCTTCCCCGCCCTCTCTTTCCTCTCAAGCTGTAAAGGCTGGTTTTCCCATGAGATTTTGATTGGCCCATTTTTCAAAATTTCCGGAAAATTTAAACACAGCGAAAATAAAAAGGGCAATATGGAAATTATTATAACAATAACATATTCTTCGAATTGGTAAAAACAGCGAAAATAAAAGTAGTTGGGGACAGTTACTTCTACTAATGTATTAATAGCAAATATTTGTTCACTTGCGGATGAGAGTATATAAAATTCAGTTTTATTCACTGTTAACAACTAGTAATTATTTCGAAAACTCATACAAACTCGGTTTAGTATAAATTTGTTATCACGTTACAGGAATAATTTTATTCTTTTAAGTGTCCTTGGGATAGCTGTGACCTTACTTTGGTTTACGGTAAAATATCTTTATTCGGGACTACATTGTAGTTTTATTACAAAGAATGCTCGATGTTTAAGTTGGCGTGCATCTAAAGGCCTGATTACATGAGCCGGGCTGGCCCAGTTAGCGTGTCAGATCATTAATATCTTAGCGCCAAATTCGTTCGTGCAAAATCTTGTCCATTCCGGGCTAGTTCGGCTCATGTAATACTGGGCTGGAAATCATCCCGGCAAACCGAGCCAGCCCGACTCATGTTTCCTGCTCACTGGCCATGGATCGAGCCGGGACGGGAGAAGGGTTCTCCCTTCCTGATTCGAGCTCATCAAAGCGCACGTTAAAACTTATACGCTAATACGTTTATTTACATTTTTTGGCGAATGATTGTTAAATACAGTAAAAACCCGCGAGTAAGAACCTTGTTTTTCCAAGTTCGCCTAAACAGGTTCTTACATAAATGGTAGTTAACACAAATTTAGCCTATTTAGGTTCTTAACAGGTTCTGTTTTTCTGAGGAAAAATTTACATTGTTGCTAATAGAACTTTAGTGATGTTCGGCCTATTATTTGTAGCAATAACTAACAAACATAAAAACATAACAAAGAAGACAAGTGGCAATTAGTCTTACTCTACACTTTCTAAATCATTTAAATTGGTAGGATAGTGGATGTAGGAGGAATCCATCCCCCGACAATTATTTACCAGACAATAAGCGTATAGAAAACTGGGCGTCAGAATTTTTTATAACTGCGTTATGCTAACTAAAGCGACCTGTGGATCTTTTCCAAATGGAATGTGGGTAGAATCCCGGTTTTTGTTTTTATTGGCTGCGGATTCTCTATCTTTAATGGCATCTGTGCCTTTTGACGCATGAGCAGTTTCTTCGCTGCTATTAACTTCCGGAATAGCCTCTTCAGGCTTGCTGTCGGGCGCTGAAGTGGTAACCTCTTCATTTGTATGGGTGTCTGTTTTTTCTGGAGTACGAGTAAGCTCTTCACGGCCATTTTCCACTTTGTCAGGCTCCTCATCGTTCGTGTCTTTCCGTATGTTGTCTTCAGCCTTTGTGTTCGCCTTAACTTCTTTTTCGTCATCTGTTGTAAGCGCCTTGTTTTCAATTCCGATCTCAGCAGTAACGACATGCTGAGCGCTGTCTTTTGCGTCTCCAGTTGATGGCGAAACTGTGCTATCGGCTGCACTACCTTTCTCTTCACTTCCAACCGATTCCAGCTGCAAACCGCTGTTCAGCTTCTCAGCACTGTCTCTTACAGAGGGTGGTCGGATGACAGCGGGTCTCCAGCACATCAAGGACAGGTAAACAGGCATAATACACAGTCCGTGAATAAGGCCGAGTACCACAATGCCGAAGAACATTCGGAAGAATATTCGGAAAATCTCCGAAGCGGCGAACGCTAGTACGACCATGCCGAGGAACGTACTGAATCCTGTAGGACACACAAAAAAACACAGGCCAGTTGAAACTTTCAGTAAGCAAGGCAAAACTGAACAACATAACAACCAGAAAAATTAACTGGATAAGACGGGGAATGTGTTTAAGGCGTAATTAAAGGAGTTTTAAGCGTTATTGAAATAAATTTGACAGAAACTGGAAAAAAGGGTGAGCACAAAATTACATTGATTAGTTTAACTCGTTCTGTTCTTATCTCGAATGTTTAATCTCCTTACTGATTTTTAAATTATTCGTCGAATTTTAGTTCCGAGAAATCTTTGAAGTATATCACGTCAAATATCCACTAGTTGTAGTGATGTATTTTTATATTCTCCTCACCTGACTGCTAGTTAATGTGTTAATATCTTACTGAGAAATACGACATCGGTCACTCTTAGGAATCAAAGATGCACTGTCTGCAGTTTTTTGACCACTTGACGACACTACAAGTTTGGTAAATCAATCTCAATTCGTTTATTCAATAAGTCTTTGCGCTGTATCAATATATTGTATTCAAATGCCGCCCCATCAGTGTGCATTCACAACATTTAGCCTGTTATGTTAAATTAAAGTTGTGTCAGTCCAGGGTTTACTCTTAGTACAAAACTTGGATATGTAGGATGCTATAGATAACTTCTGCTTCACTGAATAAAAAAACCTAACTTACCTCCCATGAATACACTCGCGCCCAGTGTGCTCAGAGCGTCCACTACTCGCTCATTGGCTGTTACCTTGTTTGATATTACGTACGCATGTGCAATGTGCGCGCTGTAATCTACAGCGAACCCAATGGCCATCACCAAGTTGATCATGGACACGGAGTTCAGGGACACGTCCCAGATGACCATCAATCCAAATAACTCGCATATCAGGGCCGCAAAGTTGAGGACCACGAGCAACGTCACGGTACAGTCCACCAAAAAGGGGCTTGTGACGATTAACACCGCCAAGGCCGCGATTATCAGGTTCCTTATAGTGTCTCTTGATATTATGACGTACTGTTCAAAGAACATAAACGTTCGAGTTATTGGGAAGGCATCGAGTTCAGACTTCTCTGCGATATCTTCACGGAGTGAGAGCATGGCGTTTTTCTGGAAGGTGGAACTGCCGTCACTCTTCATGAAACCGAGGACTCGAGAAGCTTCCAATTTCGTGCCATCCTCGGAAAACTTTAGATCTTGGTTGAAATAAGAAAAGTCAGGAATGCGAAGGAATGCTTTCAATTCAGGTAAAAACCCTGCACCGGTAATGTCCCTCTTAGATATCTTGGCATACTGGGAGAACGAGTTCATCCAGGAGAGCGATTGGTCCCTGTAATGACTATTATCCGTGACGATATTTGTCAGATTTCTGATCTGCTCTTGGATGGAGGCCTTTTCATAATCAACCTTCCCACTCTCCACGATGCTTACCTCGATGGACAGTTCAAAATGCTTTTCTTCAGCGGATAGAAATTCTTTCAAGTAGGAATCATCTTTTGCAAGGATTCGTCTGTCAAATGTTTCATCCACTTGGGTGACCCCGTATATTCCAGCACCAAGAAGCAATAGCGAGAAGCATATGACCACAACTTTTGTTACCGGATGCATCAAGAACGTGGCCCACCACTTCATAGCTCGATTTGACGTCTGAGGAACAGGCTCGTCCCATTCAGGCTCCCCCTCCTTTGGCTGAGGTGCATGGCAGAATGGTAAACAGTCTCTGCGTCCCGACTTAATTCTTCTCACGTCGTATGACATTATGGCCACGAAGTATGTGACAATCATGAGAAAGGAGAAAGTCACAGTGAGAGCAGCGTAGATGCAGAAATACCTAAAGAAGAAAACAGCCTTTTAGTTGAGATAGCGCGACCTGAGCATTTCCTCTTTTCAAGGGATACTGGCATGTTTTGATGATGTCTTTGGACAAGAGAAAATTCAGTCAAGCTAAGGACACCGAGAGTCCAAGCAACTATGGTTTGAATGTGCTGAACGATACTAAACAAATAATGTCAGGAATGAGCATGACCAACGACGGCAAGGAAGAAAAAAGATTGAGATATTGGCAAACTTAGAAGGATCCAATCTTGTTGGTAGGAAAAGAAACATTTCTATTTTTTAGGTTGCATTGGACTGTATTAGAGACCTGAGGGTCCACCATTTAACCAAAAATCAAGGACATTTCGGTTGGGAACACATGGAACAGTATTTCGGAGGATATTTTAGTTGGAAATTGTAGCTTACGTGTGGGTTTGTTCTTTCGTCCCCGCTGATACGAACCGTCGAAAAGTTACCGTATTTGTGTTTCTTCCATTTTCGGTCTCCAACCAAGGGAAAACAATAACTGGAAACCGAATGTAAATCAAAGCGTCATCTCTTTCAGTTGGTTTGCTTATTCTGGAAAAACGCTTTTCATTATTCAACAGTCATTCAAACCGGTTTTTTTTACCGCCAATGATTAACAACTCGTGATGCAAGTTTTTGGGGCAAAAGTTGTTTTGGAAGCCATGTAATCTACTGTAAAGGCAAGGCTCCAATTAAATATATTCTTTATATTGTTGTACTTTACCTTATCGCTGGAAATGAGGTGGAAGTGCTGACTGCAAACGCCACCAAATCCGTCATTGTCGTCATGGTAACAGTTGATCCCGAATGCTTCAAAACGGCTTTGATCGTGTCAGTCTTTGACAGTTCACGTGGCTGTCGATCAAGTTCATCCACCATGATGAACATGTCGTCGATGCCGATTCCAAGAACCAAGAAAGGTAACACTCCCACTATACTGACAAAGGGCACGCGACACCACATGGCGAGACCAAACCCAGCTACAATCCCCAGAGCCACTGCGAACACTCCTGCATTAGCGAGCAAGGAGTGGCCAGTCAGCGGATTCAAGAACTTGCCGAGCATGACACTAGCAAAGGTAATCATGAGAGTGAAAGTGATTGACACAAGTGTGACGTCAGAGCCGCTGCTTTCAGCAATAGCATCGTCCAGGCTTCTCTCACTCGAGTAGTGGACTTCGAAGCAACTAAGTTTGCCAACGAACGAAGCCACTTTGTCGATGAAAGTCTTCTCCCAATCGATGATTTTTTCGTTCTCGTCTTCGCCACTGGGGTCACGCATGAGATACACCATTTGCAATGCTTTAGCGTCGGTTATGCTCCCACCTTCTCGATTGGCTTTACCAAACATGCGGTTGAAGTTGTACCAGAAGGGTCGTCCATTGCGCATGAGCGCGGTGTCGTTATACGCTTTGTCGAGATCCTGTTGAACCTGTTTCAGGTCTTTACCTTTCAGCTTACTTTCATTGAACTGCACAAATTCCAGCGGGTTGATCATCATGCAGTCGTCTGGTGATTTGGATTTGTTTCCCGACAGCGTGACACAGAAGTCGAGGTAAGATTCTAAGTCCATGACGGCCTTGTGGGCTTCAAAGGCCTGCTTAAGGCACTCAGGAGAAAGGACATTTGGATGATCAGAAGACGCCACCAATAGGATGATTTCCTCTCGAATTTTAACTCGGAAGTATTTCTCGGCGGTGTTTAAATCATCTAAGGCCTTGCTGCTTTGAGGGATGAACAATTTTTCCGTTCTGTTTTCTGTTTCGAACCAAACAAATCCCACGGAGCAGACACTGACGAACACGATACATACTTGGATTGTTATCAGTGGATGCTTGGCGATTCCTTCACCATACCAAGCGAAGAAGCGCTCCAAAAGACGCAAATACCAGCTGCAGAACGATGACCACAGGAGACATGGATTGCATTGGCGTGGACAGCAACAACTGCAATTATAAGAATTTAGATAAGAAAGCAACTCTTCAGTGTTTCCCTTTTTCACTGTAAATGTTACTGAAGATGCGAGTTCAAATATAAATTAATGATGCCAATTAGTGCGTGTACAATCATGTTTGTACAACTGATTTAAATTCGGCGTGTTCTATCTAAACATTATTGCTTGTTTGTTTGCTGCTGTCTAGACCTTTTTGGTAAAAAGAGAGATATTTAAAAGACAACAAATTTGTCACACGTGAATTGCCCAGTCCAGTAGGGTTTAAAATCTATGTCTGGATAAAAGAGAGGGCGGGGAGTGGAGTGTTTAAGGGAGACTTCAGGAACTGGGCTATAAAGGGCTATCCGGTGATTTTCTTTGCAGTTATTAATTTCAACCTTGATTGTGCAATAAATGAACTCCACTGACTATTATATTAATATGCAATTAGTGCAGTTTGTATCGTCCTGTATTGAAATGAGAGACAAATTATTATCAACTTCTTGATCACTGATTATTTGATTACTTTTGTTTAATGACTTTTTATTGTAATTAGAGCAGTTTTCAATTGAGTGTCGTAATACCAAAACCAATGTAATTACTTCGGCCAATCACAAAAGACACAGACAATCCAGTGAACCAATCAAAACTCGAAGTAAATACATGTAGCCAGCGCAAAGCGCGGGAAAACGTGCGCGAGCGAGTCACGATTAGTTTTGGTTTTAGTTCTGATTGGCCGAGAAAGTGGTGCGAGATTTTAAAGCCAATCACTGAGCGTAGTTATTCAGAACCAAAGCAAACGCAATTTACTTTCGACACTCAAGTGAAAACCGCTCTATTACTATTATATATTACCTTATGCTTTTGCAATACTGTAATGTTTTATGGTCATGCAAATAAAGCTCAAATGCTGTTGCTTGTTTCTTATACGTAAAGCGATAGAAACTCTCACCAATCGACCGTAAATTGTATTTAATCAGAAGATCAAAAAAGAACGTTTCAGGGATTTATTGCAGTTTTTGTAATACTGTACTTATACTAATGTCAGCGTCAGTTCCTGAATACCTTGCGTATACGAAGGCTTTCTGGTCGCGAAGGAGCCGAAAAGCATTGTTTATTTTTGTTGCTATAGCATCATCGGTTTGCGTGTTGTTATGACCTGCAGTTGTTTTGGATAAGTTTTTTCTTATAAATTCAACTTCAAATGGTTGTCCATCTTCGCTAAGACTTAGTTGGGTATCAGTTGGTTGTGAAAACCGTACCAAAAAGTTGATTTTTTTTCCATCATGATTTACATGTAGCTCATTGACATGCACAAACCTTGTAGGCGGTGTCACAGAGTTACTGTGTTGGTTCTGATTCAAATTAAAATAATCCAGCTTAATAGTAAGTAAGAAAGTGAATAAAATTTGTCTTCCGTATTACATGTAGATATTCTAAAAGGCCGAGAAACTTTAGCAACCAAAAGATGGAAATGATATAAACGCAATATATTATTAACATCACGTACTTGAAATGCTTGTAAATCACAATGAATCTCTTCCTTTAACCAATATCACAGGTACGTGTTTATTGAATCAAAAAACCACACAAATGTGTATTTATATAATATGTATGGTCTATTGTTTAAACATTGCTCGTCGTGGTGTAATGCATGTCTCTCTCAATCAAGTACTAGGCCATGTAGTAAGCAAGTGAATGTATTCATTTTATCTTCTGAAGTAAACTCTTAGACCTCAGCCTTCAGAGCCTTTGTAATTGCAGCCCAAGAACACGAAAACGATCTATATATATACTCTAAGCGGCCAAAACTTAATCTCACTGTAAAGAAACGAATGATAACAAATAAATAGCACTTAGGTGAAGCATCGACGTAACGGATTTGAGTTTTGTGACGTGTGGATATTTGTGAGTGAGCTCTGAGTGGTCTTCATTATCCAAGAATGCTAAGCATTTTATCCAAAACGAAACAAGTAAATATCATTCGATATTTAGCTTTCTAGATATTAAAGTGGGGTTTATCCATCCTTCCGTCTGGAGTAAAAATACTAGTCAGTGGTATTTTTGCATGACAGGAGTCAGTTTTGATGTATTTAAAATTATAGAAAACAAAAGTGAAAAAATAATTGATTATGTGAACCGGTCGGAACGGATTGGCAAAAAAGCGTATAATAGTTCACATTATTAAAATACTTTAGTATATATTGCACCGTGTTTTATTTTGCTTTTCAAGTTGTTTGTGGTTTTAGCTAAAATAGAGCGATTTCAGCGAAACTTCTAAGATCTGTAATACATTAATTTACATATAACGCGACTAAAATGCGACGTATAAATTGGACCTCACTCACGGCCAAAACGCATGTTTCATGTAAATACCCATCTCTGCCCGTTGGAATAAACTTTTCTAACGTTAAAAATAAACAACAAAAAGTAAGTATTTTATAGATACCTGTCTGTATCGTTTTCCGTTGCAACATTCTCTTTGGTGGGCGGATTGGAAATTATCTCGTCGCTTCTTGTTGCCATCGACATCGAGGAAGCGTTGACATAAAATGTTTCTTAGCTCAATAAACCTAACAACTCGACGGTTTAAACTCAACACACCGATCAAGAAGGACCATTAAAAATAGAAAGTATGGTTTAACGAGCCATTTTCCCGATATGTTGCCGTTACATCGAAAAAAAGGAAGATTCTTGGAAACGATCGTGACCAACGAGCTGAAGACGAAATCGGAATAGTCAGATGTTGTGAATAATTTTCACGAAGACAAAGCAGACTTTTTAAAGACGTGCATTGTGATTGGACGAAACAATACGATAATGATATTCATGAATATACAGACCCAGCTTGACGTAGTAAAATAGAAAAGAAATGCTAATGCAGAGTAGTTTGACGTTATATTTTTAAACATATCGCCTACGCCTGGAGGCAGGCTGTGAAGCAAGTCCTTTCCCAGTTTGAAGAGACACTTGCCTTACAGACAGAGGCAAAGAGACAAAGAAGGAAGGCTCGAAGCTAGGGAGATAGTCCATTTGTTTCTAGTGTGTAAAAGACTGCCACTACCGAATCGAGACGCTGTTCTAGAACTATCATCCAAAACACACCATAGTCTTTTGAGACTGATGGGCGCCAATCAATCTAAAATGCCTACGGCAATTTTAAAGCAAAAGAGACACCTGAAAACTTTATTGTTTGCTTTTGTATTTAAACCGAAAAACCTTAAAAACAGAGCTTTATAAACTCGTCAGCATCGATCAATTCGCTCAATAAAGTCTTTACATACGGCTTAAAATATTTGACACATGAATGATCATTTCAGTTATGTGCGCAACTAAAGCAATTGTGAAAAGAAAGCCTTAAGATTAGAACCCACGACCTCTGCGATACCGGGTGCTGTGCTCTTGCTCTTGATGAAGTGCGCGCTAGTCACACGAAACGCGTTGGAGAGAATAAAAAAAATACGACACAAGAAGTTCGCATACGTGCTGCTCACTGTCTCACTGGCTTAACTATTAAAATATTTAAAATTCTTTATTACGTTAAAAATAGTAGCACCTTTCCGGTGATAATTTCATGCCTGTTTCCTAGACGTAGAACTGCGTGCCATGTAGTTCCCATGCGCAGATCCGTAGACGTGTTCACAAGTGACACACAATTAGTAAACCGATATTTACTAAATGGCCCCAATATCTATATACAAATTAGTTCTCCTGACCTGTAGTATTAGTTAGGAGAATTTGTTAAAAGATCGAAGCAATTTCCTTTTGGGGATCATTTTATTAATTCTCATAAGCATTTCTATTTATTGTGAAGTATTGATATATCGAGAAGAAATTTGATGTTGGTCACTCTTTGGACTTAACGTCATAACCTGATAATAATTAGTAGTAGAACCCACGTAAGGATTAGTTGATTGTGAAATTATGCTAAGTGCGCGCGAACCGTTGCAGAACATATTAAACAAAACTGAAACTTGCGACAAACTCATATAGCCGTCGCATGCCATTTGCCGGTTGACTTTTTTTATTGTTTAAGCATGCAAAAAAAAAAAAAAAATGAAAAATTCCAACGAACAAATGCGACGGTTATACGCGTATGTTGCAATTCAATCCTTTTATGAGTCTATATGAGTCATGAGTCATGAGTCTATGAGTCAAGGTGATTTTTACACAAAGTAGGTTATTATCTATTAAACCACGGTTCACTTTAATACAAGTTAGCTAAAGCACTCTACTTTGCTTACGATTAGTTCTACCCTGGTTTGTTTGCGGTTAGTTGCATTCCAGTTTGCTTGCTGTTAGTTCCGCTCTGGTTTGCTTGTGGTTAGTTTTACTCCGGTTTACTTTGGTAAGTGCCACTCTGGTTTGCTTGCGGTTAGCTTTTATTCGTTAGTTAGGGCAGTATTCAGTTTTTCAAAACCCTAATTTAAGATTTGACTCATCGACTCATTAATTCATGTCTCATGACTCACTGACTCATAAAACTTTACTCTCACATACCGTAATGATTCGATTTAGCGCCCGGGGCGATTATTTACTTTTGGCACCTTAAGGGAGGGCGCTTATTCGAGACAGGGCGCTTATTCGGGACAGGGCGCTTATTTAATTTTTTTGAGAAACAACCAAATGTTCAAAAGAAAACCTTAATAAATATTAAAATAACTAACAATAACAGAAACTGTAACAGTAGCAAATTGACGAATGTTCAGTTACTTTTAAAAGAATTGTTCATTTAAGCAGTAAATATACACATGTACGGTACGTTGAATGTTCATGAGTTTATCTATTCGACATCGATGACCTCACTCACTTCAGTAGGGACAGTTATCCACAATAGGGGCGCTTATTAGAATAGGGGCGCTTATAAGAATGGGGGTGCTTATTAAAATGGGGGCGCTTATTAGAATAGGGGCGCTTATTGACAAAAACACATTCGAGGGGGGCGCTTATTCTGAAGGGGGCGCTTATTGGAAGGAGGGCGCTAAATCGAATTATTACGGTAACTGGGATGCTATTTCATGTGTTAAATCTAAACGGGTGTTCCTTGCGAGCGTTCGGGGGCATGTCATTTGACGAGTGAATTGCTTTTACGCCCGTGGATTCCCGGTAGACTACGGGTAAATTCCTTCATTGAATGTCTCGAGGATCTGGCTGGTAGTTATTTCTCCTACAGTTTCGCATATTTTAGGAATCTGTGCAGTTTAAAAAACTGTTATTTTATACACGGTTTATAAAAATCACATTGATTTGTATATCAGTTTATTTTTATTTCAAGGCCGATAACAATTTAAATTTGACATTTGTAACTCTATCAAGAGGTCCTTTCTGTTAGAAAAAAGGAATGCCACAGAGTCGTGTTATTGTTATTGTAACGTACGAATGAATTAGTCGGGACAACTCGAAGTAAACCGAGAAGGAAAATTGGTTTATTTCTTGTCGCCCCGACTAACCTCCCCTGGTCTCCGAGGATAATGATCTCAGTTGCCAATCAGTATAGAGCGGTTTTCACTTGAGTGTCGAAAGTAAATTGCGTTTGCTTTGGTTTTGCATTACTACGCTCAGACAGTGATTGGCTTAAAAATCTCGCGCCACTTTATCAGCCAATCAGAACTTAAACCAAAACCAATCGTGACTCGCTCGCGCACGTTTTCCCGCGCTTCGTGCCAGCTACATGTATTTGCTTCGAGTTTTGATTGGTTTAATTTATTGTCTGTGTCCTTTGTGATTGGCCGGAGTAATTACTTTGGTTTTGGTTTTACGACACTCAATTGAAAACTGCTCTATGAAAATACTCAATAATTCTCGTTACAAAATTATATACATTTCTTTTCATGCACGTTTTGAGAATTTGGTTGCGCGTCAAGACAATTTTCCCTTGAATGAGCAACTGTTTACGAGAAACACAAATACAGATAGTTTGAAATGAGTATTTGATTTTATAACACTGAAAGGCCTTTTGCACTAAATAATAAAATGTTTAAGAAATGTTTGAAAAAAACACAACTTTGATTTAACAACAAGGACCTGCACGTTCATTAATTCGGACTGCGAAAACTTGAGGAAAAATTCTACTTAATTTCTGACACCACAAAGTTTTAATAATGTTATAGAAAAATGAGAAAAAATAGAAAAAAAAAATCGGTTCTTTTTATTTAACAACACTGACAAGAACCTGCAAATTGAAACTGTCTAAATACTTGTATATAAACAAGGCTAGCTAGACTTCTATCACCAAATATTTAAATGGTATGGAAAAACTTGGAAAAACCTGCAAGTTGCAAATAATCAGGTTTGAAAATATATACTACTCATTAACCGAGAGTGAGGTCATTACAGGGGAATCTCCGACCGAGGCCTTGATGTATTGACCGAGCGACAGCGAGGTCAATACATCAAGGTCGAGGTCTGAGATTCCCCTGTAATGACCGAACGGACGAGGTTAATAAGTTATTTATTATATGGCCTTTAAGCACTATTCAAAAAGAGAGTATAATCAAGGGAAAAATCACTGGAGGTAAAACTCGCTCTCCCTCTCTGTGGCTCTCTTCGTCGCTCATACTAAAGAATATCGGTATGCTTATATTTTTCTTTCAGTTATTGAAAAGATAATTATATTTTGTCGGCATTTTTTGTTGTTTTTGCCCCCTCGCTAGTAGCTTTTACTCACAACTCAAAAAACCGTCGAGGCGAGAAAAATTTTCATAATGCCCGGTCATTACAAGAAAATAATGCCCGCTCAGCAGCCAATCAGAGCGCGCGTACTATTGTAGCCATATAATAAATAAATGTTGAAGTACACGAGACTTGAATGTATGCCACGAGCACTGTTTAACTGGTCAACAATGTCACTGCAAACACAGCTTCTATCATGTTGTAAAACGTTTTTAAATCGGAATAATCAGTGAATTCCAAGTTGTAGACACGTTGGCCTGTGATGACGGAAGCGACTTGTCCCAGGTTCCCACTTTGATGTGCTCCAACTCTTCGCTTGCGCCAAGCGTACTTCAGGGCACTGGAGACGAGTCTTCCTGGCTGGACCATGCGGAGGTCTGAAAAGAAAGAGTTTCATAAGAGATTTTTTTTCGATAATGACTTTATCGACATACAAGCAAAGTCAAGGATTCTTTATTGCAGACCCGATTACAATAGCCGGGCTGGCTCTGTTTGCCAAGATGCCTCCAGCCCGATGTTACATGATCTGGGCTTGCCAGGGATGGACAAGATTTTGCCGCGGTGAACGACGGTTTCAATTCTGGCGCGAAGTGGCAATTGAGCAATTTGGTGCTTTATTTGCAGTTTCAGGAAGCTTCATCACGGCCTATTAGTAAGTACTCATTTATGTGCTGAATAGTTTAATAATAGCTTAATAAGAATAATTTGGTTTACTCATTACCTTTGAGGGCGATTATCTTTTTCGTTTTTCCGTTCTCATTCGTTTCTCCTTCGTCGCCCTTTGACCTTAACTCGAGTTCGTTAGCATGTTCCACGAAAACAAGTTCTCCAAAATGCGGATTTTTGTTCCCTGGAATTGAAATAAGCACCATAAGACAACTGTCGTCTATCATTCATTCATGAAGCCTTGAAGTGTGGGAGGGGACAGGGGGGCGAAACCCGGGAGAAAAGGGAAGGGAAGCAGGAGAAGGGAGGGCGGAAAGCGGGATTCCTAAGGTGGCGGGAACCGGGAGAAAACGAGTAGAATTTCTCAACATTTCGTTATATTTCGCAATAGTCATGGGACAGAAGTGGGAACCACCACAGAAAGGGGCGGGAAGCGGGAGTAAAAGGTATGGGAGGTGGGAGTAAAAGGTATGGGAGGCGGGAGTAAAAGGTACAGGAAGCGGGAGTAAAAGGTATGGGAGGCGGGAGCAAAAGGTACCGGAAGCGGGAGTAAAAGGTACGGGAGGCGGGAGTAAAAGCTACGGGAAGCGGGAGTAAAAGGTACGGGAGGCGGGAGTAAAAGCTACGGGAGGCGGGAGGTTTAGACCCCCCTGTCCCCACCCACTGAAGTTAGAAACCTAAAGCAAAGGTCAATAACACGCACTCTGCAATTATTTATAATGGTATAAGTTGGACTGAATGGAGTCCAATTCGGTCTGTAATCATAGAAGTGATTAAAAGAATCGGACGACCGCGTAGCTTTGTGCTACATAGGCATGATGGGCACAAGGAAAGATTAGTTACTATGGCAACATCATAACCTGTTAAAAACACAATGGTAACCAATGTTGTCAAGACATTTTTATCAAAACTTGTTTATCAAGGATCGGGGATTTGTTTGATACCATTATTGTAGCAGCAAATGATAAAGATTTGTACTACTGATCCATCAAATAAAGTATAAGAGCTGGAAAGTGCTGGAAACCGTTTTCAGCTTCCTTATAAAAATATATCTAAACTCAGAATAAAATTCAGTGTGTCTTAAGAAAATTCCTAAAAAAAAAAATGATTGGTACTTAGTAAAAGTCATTAACAAATACGGTCTCAGGCATTTTTATCATTGTTCCAAATTACCTTTCTTTGAGTGAAGGAACACATCTACTCCGCTGCAAAGCTTTTCTACGGCTCGTCTTTGAAGGAACGTTCTTGTAGGTTTGGGGAATTCCGGGAACAGCATCCGGTAGTTGAATGCGAGTGCTGTTGCTAGGATACTGCCTGTCACGTGAGCATAAGGTAACTCGCTCAATGAGTAATGGTCCCCAGGACAAACGAGCACTGTTGTACCGCCATCTACCAACTGGCCCCATACTTCCTCAACACTATCTGATGAGCGAAGCCTGGGCGAGAAGCGAGCGTTTTGGCTTTTCAGGAAGGTGAGAGGACCTCGATAGCGAACCTAACAGTGGAAGGATATAAGTAAAATAATGAACGTATAATTTTCTGTTGGTAAGAAGTTTCGTTTTAGTGGTCGAGTTTAATGATTTTGCAACGCTGGTGACTGCGTAATCTTTCAAGTAATTTTGTTTTTTTGTAAAATATTGCCACTGGCCCAGAAGATTTTTTAGATTTTCCTTAGTTATATAAGAGTAAATAATAAAATAAATACACCTTATTCGATGGTTTAACATATAATACGCGCGGATATTTTGCGGGTTGCGTAGTATTTCTCCGAGCCCCGTAGGGGCGAGGAAAAATACGAGCAATGAGCAAAATGTCCGCTCGTATTATATGTTAAACCATCGAATAAGGGATTTATTATTCCACTATTTCTTCCACTAAATTTGGGTCCGTATTCCGTAAGTTTGTCGGTCCGTATTTTTGCCCTGCTCTACAGTGTAATAACGTGGCATATTTTGTGCGTTCTTTTGCCCTAATATGGTAAAATGGCGCAATAGTGGAATAATAAATATAATTATTACAGTGTCAATGTATTTAGCACTGTTGTGCGATTGAGGACACTATGAATAAATAAACAAATATTGTAAATGAAACAGAAACTTGTTAAAAATCCTAAATAGCAAGAGTCTATTGTATCGGGTAGGTTAGTAGTTTCAAGTCAATACAAGCACCCCATACCTCAGGCGGCTGCCACGCTTGGTGTGTTTTATTAGAAACACTTTGGTTCCTTAGAAGAGCCTCTCTGAGAGCCCTCAAATTGTAGGCCGCGAGTCTTTTTTCGTGGCTCCTTTTCTGTAATTCTTCTATCATCCAGTCTTGAGTGTTCTGTTCCCTCAAGTGTTTGTATTCTTCAGCGTCCATCTTAAGGGAATCTACCGCCAGCTTTGTTAAATAATTTTCAAATTGGAGCTAAAAAGGCAACAAAGAAAGGGTTAACTGTGGTTAATGATAAAATGGACTACACTTCAAAAATAGTTCTGTAATTTCTGGATAAAGTAATCTGTCAGTTAATCCAAGTGAGATTTTCTGAATATGATGACAAGTAACCGCTACATCATGATTAAGGAGATAATGTTGCGTCGACTTCCTCTCTTACGCACCTGAACATGTCGACTTTGCAAATTTGCATCCTCCGGCATGGAAGCCAATCTAGTGCTGACAGTCCGTGAGCGCGGATACCAAGGAAATGTGTCAATCATTGCCACAAACTCCACCCTCTGGTTCTGCTCTGTCAACAAGGACGCCATTTCGTACGCAAGTAGCCCTCCGTATGAATATCCGCCCAGAAAGTAAGGCCCATGGCGCTGTACCTTGCTGATCAGTTGAACGTAATGTGCGGCAAGTTCACGTACACTACCCCAGTCTTCGCTCACTGCTGTTGGGTCGGTAAAGCCCAGTGCATAGAAAGATATCAAATCCTTATAAGGGGAAATAAAAAGCACCAATCACACAAAAATGTTATAAAGGAGCACGGATGGCCAAAACTGGACATCATCGACGCATCATTGCAGCAGCCACGCTACTTAGCTGGGATTTCATTAGCCAGTCAGTGTGCCAATGTGATTTTAAACCTTCAGCCCATAATTAAAGAAGAAAGGTAAGTAGAATTATCGTGGAAAGTCTGACCTAGAACCATTTCCCCTTAAAGCTCAAAGAGTGATCAAGATCAATTTTATCCGTATAATGTTGAAACATTAAATCAAGAAAAGGCACGAAAAATAAGATATTGATCAGCCACGCGATTTAAAGAAATTTTCCAAACAATATCTACGAGAAACGTTTAAAGGCCAAAAGGAAGAATTTGTATGTTGGTTAGGGGACTCCAAAAAAATGTTATTTTATCTGTTTGGTATTTACCTGGCCTTGAAATCCCGTAGAAATCGGCACCAAATTCAACGCATAGCGGTGTGACGGATGGACACAAAAGAACTTGATAGCTGAGCCCGCAGGAGTGTGAAGCGGTACAACTTTTACATGATTCCCTGAAGTGATGGCTGACGAAGATGCGTCCGCCACTGGTTTTATTTGTGCAGGTCCATCTTCTTGGCTTTCGGTATTCTGAGCTTGGTTGTTGGATGCTTGTCCGCTAAGCTTGGCTGTGATATCTTTTCCAAGTTTTAGTGGGGTGGTATCCGGCTGCATGAAGTAGAACACCTGAAACAAGGAAAGCGTTGACAGCGGAAAAATATGTATAAAAATCCGCATCAGTTTAAGCTCCGCAGCTCATAACGTGACTGCCGACAAATGTGGTACAAAGTGATTATTGCTAATGTCAACTAAAAAGATGAAATAGAAGAGAAGAGTCCACAAAATAATATGGCACCCGAATTAATGAAGGTACAACTAGTGACGCTGGTATGAAACCCTCGATAAATATTTTATTTCTACAAAAACCAAAGAGTTTGCGACCTAACTCTTGCTGTATTAAACCAAATAAAGCTTCACTCATTTGTGTAACATTTGAGTATTTCTTTATCGTGTTATTGCCAACCCTTTTTCCCTGAAACCGTCTTAGTCCCAAGATCGAAATACCACTTATCACACATGTTCTAAGTATTTGGTGGAATATCAAGACAATACCTTTGTTGAATGGGTTTACTATCACCTTCTGTTTTCTTGACATTTTTGATACTGTAAATGTGAAATAGATAATGAACAACTATGTGTTTTAGTGATTAAGGAACCCACCTCAAACGAAACCTGCAAATTAGCTTCAAGCTGCATTTTCAAGGTCAGGGCCGCGGTTGAGTCGATACCATAGCTGTACAAGCTTTTGTTAAGATCTGTCTCAGAAGACGAAGTCATTCCTGTCCATTCTCTCAGTGAGAAGGTGACGTATTCCATGACAAGCTCATTTTTCTTTTCAAGATCCTTCTCCAGCATAATTCTCTGCACCAGGGACTCGGTTGAAGTAGTCGTGGTCTCAGAAGTATTGATTTCAGCAGTGATGAGGGATAGTCGAGACGTCTTTCTCAGCCCGGTGTTGCTTTTTATGAATCGAGGCCAGTCCACACCACACAGACCGATTTGGAAGCGGCTCGGCTCTTCAGTGAGTACTTTGGTCATATGTTCGACTCCTGTGAAACAAATTGGCCTTAATAATGATATTATGACAAACGATTGACACACGGAGTATCAAAAGCTCGCCTTGTGTGATCCATTATTTTATTTACATTTAATTATTTGACATTTTATGTGCATCAGCGAAGAAACAGCTTACCATCTTTGGCATGAATAAAGCCCAGTCCCGCTATGGTCAGCAGTTTAGCGACAGCACTTTCTCGTTCCAACACTCCAGCTCCACTGATTGGGCCCCAGTTGATTGAAAGTCCAGGGAGACCGAGCACGTTACGGCGGTACTGGGCAAGAGAATCTTGAAAAGCATTGCACCCTGAATATGACGACTGTCCCATGTTACCAAGGATTGAGGCTATGGATGAAAACATTACAAAGAAATCCAGATCCATTTCCAGGCTCATTTGGTGCAGTAAGAAGGAACCTAACAAAAGAAAAAGAATTCGTTTTAACGACCAGGTCACTCATTTTATATTAGGAGCTAAAGCGTATAGTGATTAAAGCAGGCTAAGCCATTATTATGTCTTACCTTTAATCTTAGGACCCATGACATCTGTGAAGCTCTCAAACGTCCAATCTTTGACGAACTCATCTCTTAAAACCATGGCGGAGTGCACAATACCAGCCACACTTGGGAGAGATTGTAGCTGCTCTTTAAAGGACGACATCTGTTCTTGGTTGGAAATGTCAATCTATGATTTACAAAAATATTTACATTTTTTAAATATTTATTTTAGTGCCTGTCAAATATTTGGCCCCTGTCTCCAACATATTAATGTTTGTTAGTCTTTTTAAACCACTCTGCCTGTGTCTCAAGTCACCTTTTCTCTCTTATTTGAAGAATCCAAAATTGTCCAACTTGCGTTTTTGTCTCCTGGGAAACTTCTGCTTTAAAGCTTTGTATCTAACAAAACTTTTTAGCTATGAGAAAGACATACCTGAAACGTGTGGAACTTTGCCCCGGTCCTTTCCTTTATCTCCCTTAGTTCTTGACATTTGGCATCTGAGGGTTTGGAACGACTAATAAGTCCTATGGACTTTGCTCCATTCTCTGCCATCCAACAAGCCACTTCAAATCCAAATCCTCGAACCCCACCAGCTACCAAGTAAGTTCTGTTTTCTTTCAAGCCACACTCATCTAAACCACAGGGAAGAACAGGAATGTCATTAAAATCACTTCCCTCTTCAGATGATGGAAACGAGTGAATTAGAAAGGAAATGCTTGAGGATGCCTTCATTTGATGCTTTGGAGATGTCTGTTTGTCAATGGACGCGTTTGCAGCCTGGATTGACGTTGCGACACCTAACGACACCAGCTGCACTCCTAGAAGCTTCTTCAGTACAGTTTTACCTTCCAACAATGCCAGACTGTCTAAACTGAGCTTCTCGAAAACCAGCGGAGAACGCAGAATGTCTGTTATGTACTCTCTCTCATATCTGACATGTGTTTTTGCGGGGAAAACAACGTCACCGTCAAACTCGGAACTCAAGATAATGACTCGACCTCCTCTCTTAAGACACCGACTACTTTTCTGAAGAACATTTGGAGAAGGTGGGTAGAAATATACAACGGCGTCAAAACCGTGCACGAGACCACCCTTGAGACCAGTGGAACTCTCACGCACTACACTTTCTGCACCCAACTCAAGGAGAAGAGTTTTTACAGCTATTTGGCAAGAGTCGGGAATGGTGCAAAATACTCTGTGACCTAATGTCTTTGCAAGAACAACTGCTGCTGGCCCAGGACCACGGTTCGCCTCATGTATCAGCAACTTCTGCTTCCCGTCTCCTAACGCTGCTCTCTGAATTGCGTGAAAAGCTATGGCTAAGCACGCAGGGATGTATGCCGCTTGTTCCTTTGTCAAGCTGGTTGGTTTTATGAACACGTTATTGACTTGGATATGAAGGGAAGGGGAAACACGTCCAGAGGCAATGACACCACACACCTCATCTCCAATCTGCAACCGTGTGTTCTCGCAGTCTCCTGGTAGATCAGTCACCTTTCCAACGACGAAGACACAGCCTTCTGGTTTGGCTACATCAATCAGTGATTCAGAGGGAGTCCAGCAATATAGCAGATCTATTGTGAGCTCAGAGTGGGATGGCTTCGAAAGACTCTTCTCGCGCAGGCAGAGGGTTCTTGACGATGGGATAGATGATAGGTAAAAAGAACTCCTTTCCTCGATTTGAAATCTGTTGGTTTTTGGTTGCTCTGGGGAAATGTTTAATCTGACAATGCGATTTATGAAACGTTTCCCATCTCGAAATGCCACCTCGTCTTCAATGCTGTCACTCAGAACCTCCTCAATCAAGGAATCTACCTCGTGCATATCCATTTTGTTGTTAAGGTCAACAGCTGTAACCTTGAAATTGGATTCTTCGAGGTTTGCTGTTCGTCGAAGACCCCAGACTGTAGAACTCCACGGGATGGTACTAGTCTTGAGAGACTTGCTACAGGCGTTCAACAGCTGTGTACGTTCTGTAATGAGAAACAATCGAGCATCGAACCACTCCTTGTTTATCATCAGCTTGAGTAAGAAGACAGAACTGTTAAAGGCTAGGCGTTGAGCTTGATCAATCACATCGAAGCTGTCTGGTAAACGACTCGTTTCGACAGGCCACATGTTGATGACTCTGAGATTGGAAGAATAGTCAGGTGGTATGTCCGAAAATGCTGCGTTGATTGCTTCCTCTGCTTTGGTGTTGAGACATCCAGCATTTGGTGGATCAACTGTAATGACATTGACTTTAGCCCCCTGAAGCCTTGTGACTAGGGCGTCTGAGAAGTCAGAAGAGTCTTTAAGCACCAGGCAAGTCAAATTTGTTTCGGTTACCCTCTGTTCTTGTAACTCGTCTTCCATCCACTGGACTTCATAGGCAAGGCCATCAAAAACAAGGCGACGTGGCGTGCTGGTCAACTCTGCGACGCGAAACTCATTCATGGTTAGTAAAACTTTTCCAGATGGGCTCATGAGGGTAACATCAAAAAGTCCAAACTCAGTCGCATCCGCAGTGACGTGGCAATACAATTGGTTGGTAGAGAGAACGTCATTTAGAGTAATGGTCTTGAAACCCACTGGCACAACAGACATATCCTCAGTTACTGTGTTTCCAAGGGGAACAAAGCAGGATTGAAGGCAGGTGTCTAAAATGGAAGGATGAATCACATAATCACCAGCTTCATTTTGAATGGACGGTGATCCACTGATGTCAACTAAGCAAACTCCCTCATTGTCGCACTGCCATATTTGCCTGATGATCCAGAAATTAGGCCCATAGTTGAACCCATACTTCTTCGTTATTTCTTTGAACCGTTCCATCGGCATTTGCGTCATGTTTGTGATGAGTTCGTTTACAGGTGGCCCAGGTTTATTGGAAGCTGTGAATATAACCAAAAATTTCTTTGTTTTCAGTTCAATAGATGATTCGTTTCAGAAAGGAAGGTACTTCAAACTAGAAATAAACAAAGGCAAAAAGAAAATACAACGACAACATTGTCAACAAAACTTTCAATTAAAATAAGATAATATTACCTTCGACCTGCAAGTTTTCTTGTTGATGTAGTAGATCGAGAGAGATTTTCCCGCTACTCAGGTTAATTTCCGAATGGTCATCCTGCACACTTGTAATGTGGAATTGAGCCTTGTCACTGCTGTCCATCTTCAAAAGTCGCAGTCGTAGCGACCGAACCTGAAATGGGAAGGATGGAACATTTATAAAAAAATGAGCGTTATAAGTAGTCCATTTTTTTAAAGAGGTATTTTAATTGGACTTGCTACATCTAGTTATTGTACTGAATTATATTTACCTGTGTTTCAGGCAGTGTGAGAAGACTTGAGAGCTTCACATCACTTAATTCTAAGCCAGCGACGTTTGCGAATGTATCATATACCATAGCAAAAGCCATTTCCAGGTAAGCCGATCCTGGCATCACAGCACCTCCCTGAATAAGAGCGTGGTCCTTCAGAGTTGGAAAGTGGTGGAGGTCAATTTCAGTCTCCCAGCAATGCAGGCCTGAATACAGGTCGGTCATTTTCACCTGTCCTAGAAATGGATGCGTTTGTTTCTTTGTGGTTTTCTCAGTACCATGAGGAGAAATTATGGTTTCGGGTGGACGTTCCCGATACCAAAAGCTGTTCTCCTGCCATGGATAGTTGAGCGAACGGACAAACTTGGCTGATGGATTCCTCTGCACACACGTCCAATCTATGGGAAATCCAAGTGTGTACAGTTTACATACTGTGTTCTGAAGAAAGCACTTGTGCTGGTCATTGACAGGTACTCTTTTGCGAGGAAGAGTTGCTACGACAACTGGCAATTCGTGGTCTTTGAGATTGTCTTGAAGTGCAATCTGTTTCACGTAGTGGGCTAGAATTGGCTGCGTACTTATCTCAACAATCTGCTTGTAACCATCTTTTAATAGATGCTTCACAGCCGGATAGAATTGCACTGGACAACGGATATTTCGCCACCAGTAATCGCCGTTAAACTGCTGACCAGGGAGAACTTCGCCCTCGACGGAAGAATACATAGGAATTTTGGACAGTTGTGGGTTAAGCTTGATGCGTTTCATAGCTGCTTGAAAAGGCTTCTTGATGGGTTCCATGTGTGTGCTGTGAAATGCGCGTTTTGTTCCAAGGACGCGCCAGAAAGTATCTCTTGCGTGCACTGTTAGATGTTGACCCAGGGCTTCGATTGATTGGGAATCACCTGATACTGTCACACTCTTCTCGTCATTAACTGCGGCGATGTCAACTGTGGCACTTAACTTCAGGTTTAGCAGCAAAGCCCTGGCCTTTTCTTCAGACATACCCAGAGCCGCCATACCACCGTTAGTAGGGCACTTCTCTTGCAGAGTGGAGCGAGCTAGCAGCAGCTGAACTGCTTCCTTTACCGTTATTACCCCAGCAACACAGGCAGCTGCAAACTCTCCTAGACTGTGACCAATGACAGCGCAAGGATGGATTTTTTAGGACATCAGCAGCTGAGCAGTCGCGTACTGGACAGCAAAAGTCGCGGGCTGAGCGAAGAAATTCTCAGCGATTCTTGAAGCTTCTTCTGGTGCCATCAGCTCGTCTATGAGCGACCATGTCATACCCAGATCTTTAAGTAAGTTGTTCACCGTCAAAACAGCTTCTCTGAAAACAGCTTCACATTCAATTAACTGTCTTCCCATGGCATACCATTGAGAGCCCTGACCACCAAACATGAAAACGACCTTTCCAGCATTGGAAGTCACTTGGGCATAAGAAACCAACTTATCCCATCCCACCGACTCATAAGCGTAGTCTTCCAAAGACTTGGCTGCTTCCGTAGTGGATCCAAAGGCAAGTGCCAACCGGTGTGGGAGTTGGCTGCGGCGTTCATTCAAAGAGTAGCATAAGTTTTCAACAAACGGCTTATCCATACCTTCAATGTTATCTCGAATCCATTCAGAGTAGAGTCCTGCCATTTTATGTAGAGCTTCTTTTGAACGCGCGGACAGTGTGAGAACATTATTAAGACGTTCAACGTTTTCTTCCTCTACAGTTTGTATGGACGTAGCTTCACGAAGGATGAGGTGTACGTTTGACCCACCATCACCAAAAGAGTTCAAGGCTGCTATTCGCAGTTTTCCTTTCGCTTTAATCCAGGGCTCACTGGTTTGTTGCACAACAAGCTGTTTCTCTTCCAGCTTTAGTTTGGGATTCAGCACATTTTTGTTAACAGTTGGTACGTATTTTTTCTCTTTGATCATCAGGGCGACCTTGATTAGCCCAGCAAGGCCGGAAGTGGATTCAGTGTGATTGAGGTTTGACTTAACGGAACCAATCCTTAACTTTTGTGTGGTTTGTCTGGTGTATGTATCGGCTATCGATGTGACCTCCACCACATCTCCAATTGCAGTACCAGTGCCATGCGCTTCAAAGTAATCCACATCTTCCGGATTCACTCCTGATTCTTCAAGAACTAATCTGGAAAGTTCAGCTTGCATCTTTGCACTCGGGGCCGTTATTGGTACAGCATTTTGTCCATCGCTGTTCATTCCACAGGCAATAATGTCGCAATATGAGTCATCTTTGTCACTAAAAGCTGCATTTGATTGTTTCAAAACAACTGCTGCAAAACCTTCCCCACGTCCATAGCCATCTCCAGAAGAATCAAAACTCTTGCATCATCCATCAGGCGCCAGGAGTCCACCTATGCTGGATACCATTTGCATAGCAGGATTAAGGACAATGTTAGGTGCGCAAACGATGGCTATCTCGCAATCCTCATTGTGCAGGTTATCACAAGCTATTTTGAGTGCAGTTATAGATGAAGAGCATGCTGTATCAACGGCCAGGCTTGGTCCCGTGAGGTTAAGACAGAAGGACACTCTGTTGGCGATAATCGACATTGAGCCTCCTGTTGAGGAAAACTGGTCGATATTGGGGTAATTGGATTTGTCTGCTACAAGTGCTCCATAATCCAGATTCATCACGCCGACAAAGACCCCTGTTCTACACTTTTGGAGATCTTCAAGCCGCATTCCGGCATCTTCAATGGCTTCATACACCACTTGTAGCAGAATTCTTTGCTGAGGATCCATTCCACGAGCTTCCTGATTGGAAATGCCGAAAAAATTGTTGTCAAAATGCGTTATTTCTTCCAAGTAGGAGCCATTCACAGCAGAAAGACGTCCACTTACAAAGCGCCTGGGATGATATAGTTCAAAGAAAGTTTTATGCTGCTCAGGTCTGTTATTGGGGAAGACGCCATTTGAACTTTTTCCTTGCTCAAGGAAGTGCCAAAACTGATCCTTACTGCTGGCTCCAGGAAATCTGCAGCTAATACCAACGATGGAAATTCCAGGGCGTTTAGGCTGTGGTTGTCGTACGTCGCCATCTCGTACTTGTAAAGATATTTCGTTGTTGCGTGTCCTGTTGGTAGCTGGAATTTGCACATCGTTGCGAGGGTCACAAGTGTTGATGAACTCGAGAAACAATACAATTATTGGCGGAAAAATAACGAGAGCGTGGACCAGTCCTAGAATAAGGACTAAAGGGAGAAGTCGATGGAAAATCTCTGTTAGACATGGATAAATAAACCCCAGTGAAACTGATCCACATATTGTTATTAACGTTGCAGTTAGGACAGACCATCCAACAGAGCGTAGGGCCTCCATCATGCGAAATCGGATTGTTTGCTTTGCTGAAAATACGAATGAATAGGCAACCTGAATGGTGAAATTCAAGGATAAGACAATCGTCAGAAAGAGGGAGAGAAAGGAGATGTGATTCAGACGAATCTCCCACGCACCCATTATAGCCATCGCCTCCAATAACAGAAATCCAAATGTTAAAGCCACGAAAATACTAATTACAAAACTTGAGGTTGAGAACAGAGAGTAGATAAACACTACTATTGTGGCAGTTATGAAAACTGTAAAGGCTATTTCCTGTTCCAACAGATAGAGGTCATCAAGAGTAAAAAAAGTATCAGAGACTGGTACGGCTTTCAGGGAAGACAGTTTAATCAAGGCTTTTCTCAGGTTGTGTAGTGATCTTCTGTCTTCTCGAAATTGGTTGAGTTGTTTCATTTTCAGATGAATTCTAGATGCTAAAATCTTAACTCGGGCTTTCATATCTTCAAAACGTAAGTCTTGTTGAAACCGGACGTTATGGGATTGGTCAAGGAATCGTTCTAAACACGGGTAGAATTCAGAGTCCGAGCAGCTCTTGTTTTGATTTCGTTTCCACTGGCGAAAGGCTGTCATCCAACAAAATAACTCTCCGTCACGGTAGGAGGCCTCTTGCAGTTTTATACAAATATCTGCTATTTGATTTTGTATAGTCTCTTTTGAATAGTCAATGTTTTCGGAGAAAACAATGCTCGTATCAATTTCATCGCCAAAGAACTTTTTCTGTGCTTCGTTGAACTGCTTGAAGTTGTGATCTTGGTAAAGTGATTCGATGGTGTTCGTTCGCTGATCAGTTTTCAAGGCAGACAATACGCACACACTGATGATACCTACAAGGATGAAAAGTGAGATTATTTTACCACCAAGTGACGTTATTAGTCCTGCAACGCTTTTCAACATGTGTCGCAGTTTAGATTTGCGGCATTGTAGAGTTAGTTGGTCGACACTTTCAAATTCAGTAATTGATGATCTTCTTCTGTTGGATCGCGTACATGGAGTGTATAATTTCTTCAATCTTCTTTCAAAATACATCAATAAAATGACTGTTACTACAGATGATGCAGTCGACACTATTGCGTACGTTAGAAGTGTCGCCAAGAAAAAATCTGAAGTCTCATCAAAGGAAGATGCCACTGGGATTCCAGAAAGAATTGTTCCACATAACGCCGAGAATGCAGCGATGAAGCCTGCTTTCGTGACACAACTGGCGACTCGATGTTCCAGTGATGGCACTTTCTTTTGACGCTCCCATTCTACCAGGAAAAGTACAACGTCTGAGGTTGCTTTTCCCAACAACAAGAAGGGAATGAACAAAGTAGTTGGGGAAAACGAAATGTTGGCCATTGAGATAATACCTGCAGAACACGTCATTGGCAACAGAATAGATGAAATCATCAGTAAGACTGTTGTTAGGCAACTGAGATTATTAGAAGAAAGGTAAAAGACAATGAAGATGAGAACAGTCATTGCCAAAGGTGAAAAATAAAGTGGCCATAGCTCTGGTTTCAAGACGTTTTCTAAAGCATCATTTGTTGCTTTTCCAGTCTTGAAGTAGAGTTTTGCGCACTTTAAGCGATGACCTAAAGACAAGAGGAGACTCTCAAACGATGTTTCAAAGTTGAGAACTGCCTGATCTTCTTCTTTAATGGTTGTTGTTTTTATGAAGTAGATAACTCGAAGAGCGTCGGCCTGAGCAGTCAGTGAATCTGTATTGCGTTGAACTTGAAAATTACTCAGCATTCGCTTAAAGGAAGAATTGAATGTTTGACCAGATGAGAGAACAACATTAGGGTTGAGAAACTCGCGAACCAAAATGGAAGAAAGGTTGCTCAAATTTTCAAATTGAGTGCCAGCTAATTCGAGAGGACTGCTGGTGATGCAGTCATGTTGTTCAAGTTTTTGTTGGATGTTTGGAAGCAACTGCTTAAAGCATACTTTACTGTAACCAGTAATGTTCACTATGGTCTGATGCACGAAAATGGCGTCTTTCAAACAATCGTCAGTTAGGATGTTTTGACCATATCTAGGGATCATGATGATCTGCTCCTGGCGCGCCTCAAGAAGAGGAAAGTATTGTGCTGCATGATGCAAGTCTTTCCTGGATTGGCTGTCCGCTGCGGTGAAACGTTCAACGGAAGGCTGCTCGGCACGTAGGCGAACAAATCCCAGACAGCTTACAGTAACAACTATAAGCGATACCAGTAGGACAATCGATGGTTTGCGGGCAAGAAAGAATCCCAGTCTCTCGAAGGCTCTCTCGTAGGAAGTAAGAATGCCATAAGATAGATATCTTCGTAGTCTACAGATTCTCCCGCATCCAAGCCGACGCTTTTTACGGTTGACGTGAATCTCATAAGACCTAGACATGAGAATGTCAATAAAAAAAGAGATTTTACTGCGTAGCACTCAAGTTAAATGATGAAATAGTAAATGGTGTATTTGAAGTGCCTTAGAATACTGTAAAACCAGTCAGACGTTTATCACGGGATAAACCCTTAATTAGGGCTTTTTGATGTCTTTAGATGTGAGAATTCAATTTGGACAAACGATTGCGTCAAACTATTGGACTAGGAGCACGTGAGATAGATTGTTCCACTAAATATTTACTAGGTAATGAACGTTTATTTGTTTGTCTCACGATAGAATCGCTTTGAGATGTTGATCGCGACGTTTCGACTGCAATACTGCTAGTCTTCATCAGGCGATGAGGTCGATTGTTTACGCGTCGCTATTCATGCACGTTGGTTCGCTGTGATTGGTGCATTTCGATTCTCATTATTATTTCGACTAACAGATGGTGTTCCCTCATAGGTCCGCTTTGTAGTTGAACGGCTGTTATGCTTTCTGATCGTAGGTATCCATGCTTCAGGAATTTCAATTCCGCTATCTCTATTGATGTTATTAGTATCGGTGAGGGTCACGATCGATAAACTTGACTTGATTCCATAAAGGAATATGCCCGTTTCGTTTGCGTGCTCCGAAACTGCGGAGTTTTGTGTATGAGCAAGCCTTATGTCTCTGTCGTGTTCTTTTATCCTGTCTTGCATCGCTCTCCCTGTTTCCCCTATATATACTTTGCCGCATTCACATGGAATTTTGTATACAACACCTTCTTGTTTGCCTGGTTCTAGGGCGTCTTTCGGTCGTACTAAGTAAGACCGAAGAGTTGTGTCAGATTTAAAGACGGTGCGAACGCCTTGTTCTTGTAGGCAGCGGCGAAGAACCTCTGATACACCTTTAATATAGGGTAAAACCGCAGTAGATTTAAATTCCTGCGTGGGTTCGTTGTTGGCTGTTGGTCTTGTGGTCTTAGTAAGTTTTCGTATGAACGAAAACGGATAACCGTTAGAAACAAGTACCAACGATAAATGTTTCTTTTCTTGAGAGATAACTGATGGTTTTGTTATGAGGTGTTTGGCTCGGTCATATAGACACATATAGACACAGACACAATACCACGCTTCACTGACTGAGGATGGTGTGAGTCATAGGCTAAGTACTGATCAGTGTGTGTGGGCTTTCTATATACACTGGTAGTAAGAAGGCCGTTTGAGTCCCTTATAACTGACGTGTCGAGAAAGGGAATGCTGTTATCTTTCTCGGTTTCCATGGTAAAACGAATAGTGGGCTGTTGGCTATTAGGATGTTGTAAAAAGCCGTCGACTTGGTCTTGATCTAATATAGTAAACGTGTCGTCTACATATCGTTTCCAGATCTTAGGTTTGTAGATCGCACTTGCTATCGCACGCTCCTCAAAATCTTCCATGAAGATGTTGGCTATAACCGCAGAGACAGGGCTCCCCATAGCGGCTCCGTCCTTTTGTTCGTAAATTGATCCATTGTATTGGAAATACGTGGATCGTAAAACAAAGTTTAAAAGGTCGGCAATTTGTGTAGGTGTTAGGTTTGTGCGGTCAGCAAGACCGGGATCGTTTTCTAGTTTGCGAAGTGCGGCCTTTACGTCGTCTTCGATTGGCACGTTCGTAAATAAAGATTCTACGTCAAATGATACCATGATTTCCTTTTCTTGTATTATTTCATGGTTGATGGTATTCACGAAATGAGTAGAGTTGGTAACTGCATACTCTGATTTGCCTGTCAGTGGGGACAGGATGTCAGCTAAATGAGCCGACAAGTCATAAGCAAAGGTGTTTATACACGATACAATAGGTCTCAATGGTATATTTGATTTGTGTATCTTAGGCTGACCGTAGATCCTAGGCGGCTGTTTGTGCTTGGGCCTGATCTTGTTGTAGATAGTAACTCTTCGGTCTTACTTAGTACGACCGAAAGACGCCCTAGAACCAGGCAAACAAGAAGGTGTTGTATACAAAATTCCATGTGAATGCGGCAAAGTATATATAGGGGAAACAGGGAGAGCGATGCAAGACAGGATAAAAGAACACAACAGAGACATAAGGCTTGCTCATACACAAAACTCCGCAGTTTCGGAGCACGTAAACGAAACGGGGCATATTCCTTTATGGAATCAAGTCAAGTTTATTGATCGTGACCCTCACCGATACACACGAAGGGTCAAAGAGGCTATCCAAATAAGACTTCATTCTAATAACAGGGTCGTAACCAGGTATATTTTTTCATCGCTGATCCCAAATTTTAGCTATAAATTTTGATTCCTGATCCCCAAAATGAGGCAACATTTGATCCCTGATTCCAACTCTGATCCCATCTAATTGGCTGATCCGGATCCCATGACTTGTGACCCGGGATCCCGAGGCTTTGATCCCGATCCCGAGGCTTTGATCCCGATCCCGAGGCTGTGATCCCGATCCCAAGGCTGTGATCCCCGATCCCATATACCTGGTTACGAGCCTGTAATAACATCAATAGAGATAGCGGAATTGAAATTCCTGAAGCATGGATACCTACGATCAGAAAGCATAACAGCCGTTCAACTACAAAGCGGACCTATGAGGGAACACCATCTGTTAGTCGGAATAATAATAAGGATCGAAAAGCACCAATCACAGCGAACCAACGTGCATAAATAGCGACGCGTAAACAATCGACCTCATCGCCTGATGAAGACTAGCAGTATTGCAGTCGAAACGTCGCGATCAACATCTCAAAGCGATTCTATCGTGAGACAAACGAATAAACGTTCATTACCTATCTTACACCACGATGAACAATATTCACATCTTTAATGACATAAATATTTACTCTCTATAAATTATAGTACATCCTTTGAAATGTTTCTGCCATAAAAATGATCTCTGAATACTGGAGGAAGTTGTTGTTCATCCTGTTCCCCTAGAATTCATCGAAAAATATTCACTATAGTCAATTCTCTCTCAATGGACACCTCTTCTTTAGACAGACCCTGCTATAAGACGGACACTGCTATTTTTCATTCATTTTACTGTACCTAAACTCCGGAAATCTCTGTAAGACAGATGGAACCGGTCTCGACAGTGTCGGTTTTTAGAGAGAGTTGACTGTAAATCATGATCGCTTTTCAGTTACTGGTTCTGTAGAGCGTTTGTCCTCTAACTCCATTCTAGGGTGTTTTTATTATATAGCAAAAGAAACATGTTTGTTTGCATTTAAAGTGATTCGCGTATACATTCTGCAGTTTTCGAGGATGCAGATTGAAGGGCATATGGACCATAACAGTTGGTCAATCGCAGACTGTCAGCCTGGATATGGTACGGTTTTACACTTCTCGGTTGCAGTTATTCCCGACAAAGACACCAGCAGCTATCTATCCGTGCGAGTTACGTATAAATGAGATTTTGAAGAATGTAAGTGACATACTTGGTAATAATTAAAGACTGCAACACAATTATAAATCCATTCCTATCCATGGCATGAAGAAGAATGGAACACTAGAATTTGAAAATCCTGACACGAGTATTCCTTGCTAAGAGGGCTCGGTGGGTGAGGTGACTGTATGTTATGCATAAAAAATTTTAACAAAGGGCACTCATGTTTGTATCTTTTTCGAAGTTGCATTTGTTGCCAGGTTGGAAGTCTGGAAGAAAGCAATCTCACATGAAATGCACTGTAGCACAAAATTAAAAAAATGCCGGGGTGTTCGCGGTCACTTTAGTGACTAAACAGAATAACGAAACATTTTTTGGATTCATTTCCTGCAAGTTTTGTTATAGTACAATGCTTTTCTTAAAAGAGAAAATTGTTATTCTTTATTTCTTTCGTTTTATTCAAATGAAATTCACCATGCGTTGAATTCGCTTCAAGGGTTATTATATTATTGAGTAATTTAAGGTTGAGAAACTACAAATCAAGTCACGCAAATCTTTCTAGCTCGCCTTCGACGAAAAAAGTCTTAACACACCAAAAACATCTACAAAAATAAGAGTCAAAAGTTATATTTAAAGATAAGTCTATATTTAAGTATAACGAAAATTTCTAAATCAAGACGCGCCGCATTAAGGCATGAAAGCAAATAAATAGCACTTGAAACATTGGCGTAAATGATTTAAGTTTTGTGACAAGTGAAGTTTTAATTGTCTTCTTTGATACAGTTATCATTCGACTTTCAGTTTTCCCTAGTTGTACATGTCGTTTGGAGCAAAAATGCTTGTTTCAGTGGTACATCATGATACACCTAATTGCAATAAGGTTGTCATAGAAAAAAGGAAGAAATCAAAAGTCAAATAGGAATCAATTAAGCGCATGCATGAAATCTATTCGTACAAATGGCCTCAAAATACAAATAAATCAGTTTATCGTGTTCCATCATAAAAAGTGGACTCAAAGTGTGCAGATAAAAACTCGTGAGTTTTCTGTAAATGCTACCAGTTATGAAACTACGTTAATTAATTCCTATTTACCTCTTTTCTTTTTTCTAGGACAACGTTATTGGAATTAGTACACACAACTATAAAATGAAAGTGGGAAATGACCTGTTAACACATTATTGCGGGAAAATAGGTAATAATTTACATTATTAAAATACTTTAGTATGTATGGCATCCTGTTTCAGTGCCGTTCAATCTTTTAATATTCAGCTGATGCACAGCGATTTCAAAGAATTTTCTGGAACCTGAACTGATCACATTAAATATGATTGAAATGAGACGTATATATTGCACCTCACTCATGGTCTAAACGCATATTCTTCCTCTCTGGCCGTTGGGAAAGACTTTTCTAAAAAAATCAACAATGAAAGATTGAATTTTACACATACCTGTTTAAGTCATTTTCCATTATGTTTAAGTCATTGTCCATTGTCCACCATCTGGTTGGCAGATTGGAAATTGTTTCTACGTTCCTGGTTGCTATTGATATCCAAAATAAGTGAAAGGAAAACCTTTCTTTCGCTAAAGAAATCTAACAAATGGCAACGGTTTTCAGTCGATACGCCGACAGGTAAGAGGCATTCTAAACAGAAAGCGTGGTGAAAGTGTCTTGCAATTGTCTGAAACATTACGATAATGACCTTAGCTTGACGTAGTAAAATAGAAAAGAAATGCTAATGTCTGAATAGTTTGACGTTATATTTTTAGACAAATTGCTTGCAGCATTTTTTTTGTGACGGAGGTTCCGACATAGCAACAGTAACACCTGAACACTTTATTCTTTGTTTCTGTGCTTAAACCGAACAACCTTTCAAACAGAGCACTAATAAACTCGTCAGCAACGTTGATCATCATAACTATCGTTGATCAGTTCGGCCGAAAAAATAGGCAACGCCTACACGGTTCAGCGAAAAGCACGTCGACGGAAAAACATGGCAGGGGAACGCACGTCAACGGAAAACACGGCGGTAGTGAAGCAATGCAGTGGAAAATCACAACAACAGCGGATCGTAAAATAATAATGGCTTGACACGATAATAATCAGTAATAAAAAGCCATTAGGCTAATTTGTTTCTGTTTGGGCGTAAACTGCATTACTGCTTAATGCATCATGGCCGTTGAATTGGTGCATGCTATTTGAATAATGAGTGTTTTATGCGCGTGGAATCCTTGTAAAGGTCTCGGGGATTTGGCTGGCAGGTATTTCACATGTAGCTTTAGCATTTTGCAACGAATCTTTGCAATAAAAAAAAAAAACAGCATAACATCTCTGATATTGTTATTCTTTGCGCGCTTTATAGAAAGCGCCTTGATTTGCATGTTCATTATCAAACGATTTACATCACATGTATGTCGAGTTGTATAAAAAAGGTTTTTATATCAAAGTCCGATAAAACGTTTATTTATAAGTCTATAAAGTTATCATTTCAATTGAAAAAATAAACGGATGTCACACAGTCAGGAACAGATCGGTGTTTAATAACTAACATGTTAATCATTGCACAATTTACAAATGAATTTAACCTTTTCGGTCTCATGATCACAATCCTGGGAGACCCGGGGGCGGTTGGTCGGGACGACGCGAAGTAAACCGAGCAGGGAAATCGGTTCACTTCGTGTCGTCCCGACTAACCGCTGCTGGGTCTCCGAGGAAAATGATCTCAGCTCCCAATCAGTAAATAAAAAAAAACTTGTTACCTTATTGTTACTTATTTTTGCGATAACTTAATATCGCGAAAATGGAACGGGCGTACAGTTGAACCCCGGTAACTCGGACTCTGAAGGGAAACGAAAAGCAGTTCGAGTTAGCGGGGTTTTCGAGTTAACCGAGTAAAAATGACTGAAAAGTGGGTCCAAGGGAAATGGAAGTTAGTTCGAGTTAGCAGGGTTGTTCGAGTTATCCGAGTTCGAATTACCGGGGTTCTACTGTATTTTGGCCAAAAAATGCGTAATTAACATAAAAAAATACAATAGAAATTTAATTTCGCGAGTTTTTGAAAATCGCGAAAATTAAGTCCCGCAAAAATAAGTAACAATAAGGTAATTCTCCTTCTCCTACGTATTAGAAGATAGCGATTAAAACTACTACAAATTAGCATTAGTTAACAGTTTATTTCGTTTTGAAAGCGAATCAATCCTTCATTCGTAGAAAAATTCGCCGCTGCTGATTATGGCTTCAAAAAATATTTCAGCCACTCTCCTCTGATGAGGGGCTAAGCCCGAAACATCTGGAACGATATGTTGTTAAATTGGCACTTTATCCTCGAACGTAACACAAGAACTTTTGAAGATGAAGTGTTCAAAATGACTCGAGCATGGGACAAAGAAAAATTCTGAGTCCCCGACGGGAATCGAACCCATGGCCTCCCAGATACCGGTTGGGCGCTCTAACCAACTGAGCTACGAGAGACTCGTTGTGAGCTGGGCCTGCTAGAATGGGTTGTGGGTTTTTTTTTTTGGTTTTATTTTACTAGGTTGATAAGTGACACGCTTCCTGCATACTGCTAGGATCAGCAATGTTGAGTTCAATAAGTTTGTAGTAAATAATAAAGATGGTAAATTTTTAGCTCGGTAATAAATAATGAAGATGAAGTGTTCAACATGACTCGAGCATGGGACAAAGAAAAATTCTGAGTCCCCGACGGGAATCGAACCCATGGCCTCCCAGATACCGGTTAGGCGCTCTAACCAACCGGTATCTGGGAGGCCATGGGTTCGATTCCCGTCGGGGACTCAGAATTTTTCTTTGTGCCATGCTCGAGTCATGTTGAACACTTCATCTTCATTATTTATTACCGAGCTAAAAATTTACCATCTTTATTATTTACTACAAGAACTTTTTTTTATCCTTTTTTTTATGTTTTTTCTTTTAACTGGTCAATTCTTAGAATCGCAGACAAAATTCTCAGAAAATCGGCTGGGCGCCCCACGACATTCGCGCATCCAAGCGTAAGCTTCATTAAGGAAGTAAAGTTTGATTGGTTTCTAGTTTTCCAAAAATTTAATCACATGTGCTCACGAGACTTGATCACGTGCGTGTTATAGGCTCTATCACGTGCTTCCCCTTAAGGCTCCCAAGACTCTTCCACTTCCTGATTGTTCAACTTGGCTAAACTTTATCTGATCTGCGAATTTCCATATAAATTTTCACAGCAGACGTCAGTTTTTCAAATGACGGCCGAGAGAAATTTGACGTGTCTCTTGAACAAGTGTGGAAATTTTACTTTTTGAAAAGAAAAAACGTCAGAGCAGCCAGTCGGTAAAGAAATATTCGTCATTCAAATAAAAGCGCCAAATCATAGTTGTAGTAGAAAAACACTAAAGAGATGACAACGAACCAATTAGGATCAAGACTGGGGAGCATTGAAACGGATTTTGAGAGACAAACGTTAAAAATTTCAATACGCCCTAGCCGACGCGCTGCTCGAGCGATTTATCGATAAAGGCCCGCGTCTCCTCGACTATCCTGAATTTGGCAACAGAAGTTTAGATCCTTTTCGTTCAGTAACACAATTGCCTTCGAACGCCTCCATTTTTGGCATTTGGTGGACGAAGCCCTTACAATGTTTAGCTAGCTACTTGCATGATAAACCTTCGTATTTTTTCTGTAAAGAAGACTCGTTATTTCCAGAAGTAGTACTGAAAACTTGTATGCAAACGAAAGGTTTCATAAAGATTCCGTATTTAGATGCCGCATTTTGTAGCTGTAAGTCAAAATTCAAGGAAGTATAAAGTTCAATTTGCAATTTAATACAAGTGATCTGTTCCTTTTATGCAGTTTGCTTAGTTTTTGTCCAATCAATATATACCTCGTTTTTTAACTTCAATCCCATCGATCTGCCTCTTTTTACGAGAAGGGGCAGGCTTATGCCGAAACTTCGATATTTGCTACTGTTTATAGGACCGTTACTTAAACAACTATACGGTTTAATTACCCCCTAGGAGTTTAGGAATAAACATAATAAAACATTGGTAACGTTTCCTTTTTTAAACCAAACCGGACTTTTTTTGATAGGAAAAACCATTCTGACTGAGCTTACAAATGCACTGCATTTCATTTTCGTCATAACATTGTTACAACTTATGGTAATGTTCTACCATGGCGAAGAGAATTATAAAAAGAAAAAATGCACTAACCGGCCTCTTGGCTGGCTTGAATCCTGATTCAGTTCAAAAGCCGCTTCTAACTCGGCCATGATAGGCCAAAAGTTATTCCAGCGAATGCCAGAAACTGTATCGACAGCAATACGATATCTACTGGGTGAGAAGTACAATGTAACACGACACTCCACTCTAATGGGCGCATCGTTGCGGGCGGCGGGAAATTTATACTCTACCATGGCAACAGGTGGTTTCAGCGCTCCAGGAAGACACGATTACCGTTTCAGCGCTGCAATTTCTAGGAACACTAACTTGTAGTATTTTAGAACTAATTACCAAGTACAGCCTTGAAGTATCCGCATTCCAAAAGGCTATTGGCTGACACAATCAAAATGAAAGTATTAATGGTTCTGTTAGGTTCAGACTAGAATGTGACGGACGACTTATTCTAGCCGAAGTGCCATTAACAACTGCCTAAGCTGTTACCACGGATAGCAATAACGAGAAAAACAGCTTTTTTCTTTTTCGTGAAACATCGCGGCAGATCATTACGTTGGCTTTGTTTTATTTCTGGGCTTCAGCGCTTAAACAATAAAAAGTACAGTGGTGACGGTTAAATAATTCAATAAATCGTCCGCATTCTTCAAGGGTTCACACTGATTGTTACGCAATCACAAAAATGTTGGACTAGTGAATACGTCTGTTTTTTACACTATATTGTGTTGTAGTCTGTCCTTTCTATATACTATAAAGAGATAAACTGTATAATTTTCTGCGATTCTTGTGCAACTCTGAGGATTTAAGTATAGTATTTGGTGTATTGTAATTTTGAGTTTATGGTATAAAGCGTACGATATGTTGTGAAATAAAAGTCAGACTGTTTAGGATTTTTCGCCAGTTTTTCAATTTTCCCTCCTCCCCTGGATGACCTTGACTGACAAATTGAAAAATCAACAGGCTTCCTCAAGAATTCTGTCAATCAGTAGTTTAAAGTAGTTTAAACTTTATAAACGGATCAACAGTGTACCACACCAAAATTAAACGCAGCGCAGAAAATTGCAATTGCTAACACGAAAACAAGATCGATGCCACTTCACGGAAGCTAAAAGTATTTTCGAACAGGAAAAAACGCTATACCTTGAGGGTGAAATAATGTGAAAACTGTTAATAAACTATCTCTGCATTGTTTTCGTGTTTGCAGGTTCAAGAAGAGTATTGCGCTATAAGGTATTCGGATTTCAGTTGAAGAGCGATAAGGGTTTAAAAAGTACCGCATTATACACGCTAAGCCAAGCTATAGGGATCCTCATCGGCTTATCTTTTACGTCAATTGAACTTCTCCACTTTCATTTGCGTCATTCTTTAGACTCGAAGCCGTCCTGTTGAGTTACATTTAAACACGGAAATATTTGCGCTCTTTCTTGTTTATTTTACAAAGGACACCCCAAGAAACTAGGAAAACTGATAATTTACGAATATAAGGGCGCAAAAAAATTGCCCAAACCACCTCTAAACACAAACGTTGATTGCTCAGATGAACTATTTTAAAATTAAACGCTGAGGGTAATCTGGTTTGATGAAACAAAGTTGCTGTTTTCTCCATACAGAGATTCTTTAAATACAGCACTGTAATCCCTGAGACAGTCTTCTGACTGATAGTTGATCCCATGTTTTCCGGCGCCTTAAGAGATTCTTTTTTTGTGATTTCTGCGAAAACCCTCTGGTAGAAGAAAGGAGAAGCAGAGAAAAATTAAAAGCTTTAATTTGCTTATTGGTTACCCAATCGCGACAATATTGGACCAGTAAATACGTCTTCTTATTTACCGTATATTTTGTGGTGTAGTCTGCTCTTTTTTGAAGCTGAGAGGAGCGAAACTGCATACTTTTTGGAATCCTTGTGGTCTAGCTCGAAAATTCTGAAGACACATGCAATTTATGAGGGAAGTTGAACCGCCGAAATAGTGAATCACACAGGGTCAGCCATGCGCAGTGATCAAGATGCGATTATGTCAATAAAATGATTATGCCAATCAAACGATTATGACAATCAAAAGGTATAAATCATTATTGCTGTACAGAGTGAAATACGGCGAAGAAACTTGAAATTCAGTGCTGAAGCACAAATAAAAAATCTTGAGATAAAACCATTAAGACTGATGCACATTACGGAAGCTTCAAGTTATTTTTTTTAAAAATGGTCAAAACAAAGCCCTATGGCTTGAGGGTGAAACATTGCGCGAACAATTAGATAGATAGATAGATTATTCTCTGGTGTTTTAATCTTTGACCCCAAACTAGCGTCGCGACTAAAATTAGACACGAAAATGTCCGCTTTTTCTACGAAAAAGTAATTAATCAGAGACGTTAAACGCTTGGCTGCCTTATTTGATCAATGTTGGCGGAAGCAGAAACAGACATGCGACAGAACAGCTACAGAAGAATCAATGTGATTAGTTATATCAAGTCCGTGACGAACTGTCTAAACGTATTATTCGCTATAAAGCTATTGCGTATTCATGGCTTTTCTATAAACTATTTTTTAATCCAGGAAATCTTACACACGTCAATCAGTTCTTTTGAAGCTAAAATAACGGCATTTAACTAGAGTCAATACTAGGTTGTAAATAAACCAAGGTTAAGATAGTATTTAAAAGCTGTATGATCACAAATGTTTTACTTTGACTCAATAAGTATTGCAATAGACCTTTTTCGCTTGGGCGGTTTGTTTTCCCATTACAGACCACGTGATGTTCGATAGAGAATTTTCCTTTTATCCACATAAAATTTATTTATTCATTTTCACGCGACTATTTGAAAATTTGAACGCAAGAATTCTCAAGATGGTCATCACATAGTCTGTAATGGGGCAACAAAACGCCCAAGCGAAAAAGGTGAATTGCACAGGCGACTTACTAAGCGGTTTCCAGCACTATAAATGTTTACATACATTAATTAGCAAAATCTCTAGCTATCCATTACTTAGTTTACACAGTGTAAATAACTCAGAAAAAAAAAAAAAAATTAGCGGAAAATTTGCCTGTATCCAACAAACCTCTAAAATGTGACTTTGTTGGCAATTAACGACGAGCGACGACTACAACGTCGGCCAAGCTAAAATACCACAAAATATTCACTGTCGTTTTACAAAGCACGCAGAATTTGGTCGTTGTTTTGTTTTGCAGAGTACAGCTAAGAAAACTGTTGCTCAGGATGCTCATGGTTTGCAGAAGCTTCATAATTTTGCGCACTAAAAGAGATCTTAGTCAATAACCAATCAAATGAACCCATTGGCTTCCATTTACCTTATTATAGGAATATAACGAGGCATTCCAACAACGCGAACAAAATTTACGCGTAATAAAATTAACGCGAATTTACAAAAGTTCTGGTTAAAAGCTTATAGTAAGAGTGTTTACATGAATTAAATTAACGCGAATTTTTGAAATTCGCGTTAATAACATGTATCGTTAATTTCCTATAATAAGGTAAATTTTCGATTGGCAAGGGCGAACTTAGCCTCAATAAATAGGCTCGCTCCGTGCGTTTAACTACAAAAAAAGCAAAAAAAAATTGGTATTATCACAATTACTACAGAAACTGTTGCTTGTTAATATGAGGTAAATTGAGATTTGTTTTGGTTGTCGCTGTTGCCTGTAGCCAACAAAGACCTACGAACACAAATGGTTTTCCGGCCGTTGTTTCAGGGTGACTGGGCATAAAATATTCTAACTGTTTTTCTAACAAGAACGGTTCTTTTTGCCGCCATCAACTTAGTACTGTTTGTATAAAATAATTTTCTTGGACTTCAAAAACTCTTAACGTATTCTTTCTTGCTTAAAAAAAGATAAAATCACACTTTACTCAGCTAAATTGTCGGTTGCTTTTAAGTACCTTACAAAAAGTAAATTTATTTAGCCACCTTTAAATTATTTATATTATCTCCCAAGAAACATTACAATATAATAAAAAAATAGTTCCAGTTCCATGAAATCCTTAAGTTTTTTGAAACAAATATTCATAAAAGCTACCAGCTACCTCATTGCACCAAGTGGTCAAATGTCACAGAGACATTTGAAAAAAAATTGCTTAATTACGATTTTCCCTTTTTTTTTAAAAAAAAACATGGTTCTGGAAGTAGAAACTGATAAAAAATAAGTATATGTGAAAACAAATATACTGGCTAATACCTCACACTAAATAATCCAATGTTATAGAAAAAGGATAAAAAATCATTCAGTTCTGATTTAACAACAAGAACCTACTGATTTCAAATAATCACGTTTGTTGTAAAAAAAGGTAATGGAACATGTCAAGCGTGTGTACGTCCGGCAGTACAAGATGATTCTAACTGGTCAACAATGTCACTGCAAATACAGCTTCTATCATGTTGTAAAACGCTTTTAAATCGGAATAATCGGTGAATTCCAAGTTGTAGACACGTTGGCCTGTGATGACGGAAGCGACTTGTCCCAGGTTCCCACTTTGACGTGCTCCAACTCTTCGCTTGCGCCAGGCATACTTCAGGGCACTGGAGACGAGTCTTCCTGGCTGCACCATGCGGAGGTCTGAAAGGAAAGAGTTTCATAAGAGAAATTTCGTTCGATAAAGACTTAATCGATAGAAAAGCAAAGCCAAGAATTCCCCCTTTTAAAACAACGTCTATGAGGAAGCCAATAACTCTATCACCGATGGCAGAAAACAAATCCCTCAACAACAACAACAACGAAAATCGCGTCAACGTAGACGAATCTTACTGCAATTAGTTAAATTATTAAACGGTAGCTTAATAATGCTTATTAAGTTTAGTTACCTTTTAGATCAATTATCTTTTTTGTTTTCACGTTGTCATTCGTTTCTCCTCCGTCGACGTTTGACTTCAATTCCAGTTTGTGAGTTTCTTCATCGAAAAGAAGTTCTCCAAAATGCGGATGTTTGTTTCCTGGAATTGAAATAAGCACGACCAGGCAACTGTGATATACAATTACTACCATTCATTCACTGAAGAGAGTTAGAAAACATGCGAAATAACCTAACCTAAGGTCAATTATGCGCTGTATAACTTTAAAAGGATGCAAGCATACATTCTCTTATATGCAATCTGAGCGATGTTCTGACAACTTGCAAAGAAATCATCGGCGCGATAGTCAGCGGATGCCTCTAAGACGCATGAGCAAATCCTCTCATTCTGAATTTGCCAAAACAATAACAAAAACAACAACATGGAGGCCAGTGGGCCGAGAGTTTGGAAGTTTTCTAAGTTGTGTCTTTAAAGCAGCGAAAATGTCTTCAGAAAGGTTCTTGTTGTCAACATGTGGTGTTTGTTGTGAAATCAAACCATTACGGAAATGGAAATGAAAACGTGGCGATCGAATTATCCCGTGCAGGTTGGAGCTATTACTTGGCTTTACACTAGAGCTCGTAAGTATAATCTAAGTGCACTTGGGATCTACTTGCATGTAAAGGGGTAAAACGTTACTTGGTGACCATGGAAACTTTCGCGGTTCAAAGAAGCTGAAGTATGCCGCCAAGTATGGCTTACACCACACTTGAGAACGCACTTGACCAATAGGAAATGGAAGCCAAATGAAAGCGGCGTGCAGCGTTGTCACGATTCTGATGATGATTGAGAGCTTGTACCTCAAGTAATATACTTTGTCATCAAGTGTGAAGCCAGATTTTGTAAATTGCGACTTGAGATTTTCGAGTGCACTTGAGTCAAGTGCTTAGGGACGAACCATTATTTTCTTGGAGTGGGGGGGGGAGGTATGAAAAGTTTTCCTCTGCAAACTTTTTTTTTAGATTACGCACCTCTGCAAACATTTTTGTCGGAATTCCACCTATGTTTTGTTATACATATCGTGTTTGCAAACAATTTATTTTGCCTTTCTACGCCCTGCAGACAATTTTTTCAATATTTTTCATAAGCCCACACTCTTTTAAAAATAATGGTCCGTCCCTAACTTGAAACTAACTTAGCTTCTAGTGTGAAGCCAAGTATTGTTCTTGCTCTATTGTTTGGAGGTTGTTTGTTGACTTGGTCGTTAACTTTTTTTGTTTTACGTCATCTGTAATCCCACTTGCGTTTTTTGCATTTCAGCGCTAAAAAATAACGCGACAGCACAAAATTGTGCGTTTTTAAAACTACACGACAAAACGCAATTTTTGGATAAAAACAGAGCATTTACATTTTGAGAAGATAGTTGTCACCCCTTTACAATCTTAAATCCACGATCTCCTGTCGTGATTGCTATAGCTTCCATTTTGCGGGAAAAGATGGCCTGCTACATCATCCCTCAAAAACCGCTGACTAGATTGTGAATTGATCGCGTTGCAAGTTGTGAGATCATTGATTATTCGGTCCCAGACCTCGTCTCTATCCCCCACTGATGCAAGCACTATCATTGGCTACGAAAAGACTCAAAGAAATTGAGACAAATTTGAACACGTACATGAGACCTACGTTTCTAAATTTGTCGATATTGCAATCAATTTCTATACTTGTCATTTCTAGTCATCGATCGTCTCCAATAGGTTTTAGTCATTTGCCGACTGTTGTTACAAATCAAACCACTACTACTGGGTTAATTAACAATCTCATACGGAAATCAGGATGGTCAACGATGAAGTAGAAGTCACCAACAGATACTTAGACAACTTGTGATTACTACAAATTACCTTTCTTTGAATGAAGAAACACATTTACTCCGCTGCAAATTTTTTCCACGGCTCGTCTTTGGTGGAATGTCCTTGTAGGTCTGGGGAATTCCGTGAACAGCATGCGGTAGTTGAATGCAATGGCTGTTGCTAGGATACCGCCTGTCACTTGAGCATGGGGTAACTCACTCATGGAAAAATGGTCACCAGGACAAACGAGCACTGTTGTGCCTCCATCTACTAACTGGCCCCATATTTCATCGATGTATGTCGAGGGAAGCTTAGGTGAGAAGCGCTCGTTTTGGCTTTTTAGGTAGGTGAGAGGACCTCGATATCGAACCTAAGAAAAGAAAAAATGGTTAAGAACATTTACTGTAATTATCTGATGTTAAGTTGGCTTGTTTAACGAATGGTTTCACACTCCTCTTGTGCAATGTTTGTGCAATACTACTTGCAGGCGTTCCATAAGGTTTGCTTGGTATATTGGAGTCCTTGAAACCGGCTGATTTTTAATCAGAAAAACATTACCCGTACCTTGGGAGGCTGCCACTCATGGTGTGTTCTACTGGAAACACTTTGGTTCTTCAGAAGAGCCTCTCTGAGGGCCCTCAAATCGTAGGAAACTAGTCCTTTCTCAAGGCTCCTTCTCTGCAGTTCATCTATGATCCAGTCTTGAGTGTTCTGTTCCCTCAAGTGTTTGTATTCGTCAGCGTCCATATTAATGGAATCTATCGCCAGCTTTCTCAAGTAGTTTTCAAACTGGAACTAAAAAGACAAGAACAAATGACACGCCTCGGCCTTCAGAATTCATTCCAAGCCGGGGACAACCTTGGACTCCTTCGCAACCCTTATCTGGGATATAACGGCTGCGAAGCGTTAGACCAGCGACAAGCCTGAAACTCTGAACATCAGATACAGTTCTAATCAAGTTATTTTAAGTTAAGCTCCTTGGCAATATTGATGTACAATATAACCAACCAAGATTGCTCAGCTTCCCTTCAGATTGGATTCCAAATATTTACTTTATGATATTGCGTTCTTCAGTGCCCGCACTGAACTAGCAATGTAACCGAAGAGCTTCCTTGACACTTCAATAAAGTTACTCAGATAAATGTGATTTGTTGTAAAACGGATACAACTTGGTCTTGAATGGGGGATAGATAGATAGATAGATAGATAGATAGATAGATAATCGTTATTTAAAAACACGGTCAAATCATCAACTAATACGTCATATTGCCAAAATTAACTGTTACAATGATGAGCTACTCTCTCACGAACCTCAACAAGTCGATGTTCCAAATTTCTTTCACTATGCAGTGATAAAGCCAGTCTAGTACTGACTTCCCGTGAACGCGGATACCAAACAAATGTGTCAATCATGCCCACAAACTCCACCCTCTGGTTCTGCTCTGTCAATAAGGATGCCATTTCGTAGGCAACAATCCCTCCGTATGAATATCCGCCCAGAAAATACGGCCCATGACGCTGTTCCTCGCGGATCAGTTGAACGTAATGTACAGCAAGTTCACGTACACTGCCCCAGTCCTCACTCACTGCTGTTGGATCGGTAAAGCCCAGTGCATAGAAAGAAACTAAATCCTTGTAAGGGACAAAAAAGGTGCTGATTAGATCAGCGGCAAGACGGGCTGCAGAGCGAAGCCCCAACGACGTAGCGCAACATGGTGGTCATACTTCAGAAATAGGCCGACCTAGGCTTCTCCTCGGTCAAACGTCTCAAACATTTTTTCTTTCTATTTCGGGTAATTTCGTTTTACATATTAAAGAGCAAGTATAGCAAGAATAGATAAATTGTTGCTGAGTGTAAATATATTTCCATTCCCAAAATAAGTTAATAAATAAATAATTAACGCGAAGAAATACTCGACAAAGTACACATATTTTTTTAGCCAAATGAGAAAATTGTTTGCTTACAATTTTTTTTTTATGTCCAGCTAAGTACTACATGAGCTCGTATGTTGAATGTGGTGTTCATAAGAATGATAACGTCAATATAACAGTCGGAAATTACCTGGCCTTGAAATCCCGTAGAAATCCCAACCAAATTCATCGCATAGCGATGTGACGGATGGACACAGAAGAACTTGATAGCCGAGCCCGCAGGAGTGTACAGCGGTACAACTTCTACCTGATTCTTTGGTGTGATAGCAGATGGAAGTGCGTCCGCCGTTGGTTGTGTCTGCGCAGGTCCATTTTCTTGGTTCTCGTTATTCTGAAGCTGCGCATGCTCGCTAGGTGCTTCACCGCTAAGTTTGGCTTCGAGATCTGTTGCAAGTTTAAGTGCCGTCGTATCAGGCTGCATAAAGTAGAAAACCTGAAACAAAAACAGAGTTTGTTACGAGTTTTATCTCACACGTGAAATAGAGGTTCTTGAAAAAAAGTCAGTCAAGAAATTGTGATTTTTCCTACACCACTTGGCCCGCTTATTTTAAATGGCGTCGACATTGTTCTGTTTAGATGCCTGTAAGTTTGTTAGTTTGTAACAATTTGATTTAGTTTTACTACTTTTATAAACAAATATAACGCACCTTTTACCGGTATAATTATTAGGTTTCGTCGCTAAAAATATACTCGGCAGCAAGCATCCAAAGAAGGTTAAGAGATAACTTATACTGTTTTATCTTTTTTTTATTTTTAATGACAAGTCTTTTTTTTTAAATTTCCAGTTTCACAATCAAAATACTAACTTTCATGGTACTGGTTGCCAATTATCACCTAAAATGTTACTTGGGAGATTTTGGTGCATCGTGAAGAGAATATCTCCTTTTAGTTTTTTACAATGCCCTTTTGTTGACGAGTTTCTTCATTATCGTTACCGACATTGAACTGATAGAACTGGAGAGAGAAAATGAATGTTGATCAATTTGTAATTTATAAGTTATCAATAAAGCTACCCACCTCATACGAAACTGGAAAATTAGATTCAAACTGCATTTTCAAAGTCAGAGCCCCAGCTGAGTCGATACCGTAGCTGTACAAGCTCTTGTTTAGATCTGTCTCAGAACTCGAGGAATTTCCAGCCCATTCATTTATAACCAAGATAATGTACTTCATAACCAGCTCGCCTCTCTTTTCTGCGTCCTTCTCTAGCATAATTTGTTGTGCCAAAGACTCTGACGAGCTGGCCGGGCCATCAGAATCATTTATTTCAGCTCTGATGACCGACATTCGGGATGTCTTCTTTAGCCCCTGAATGTTTTTTATGTATTGAGGCCAGTCCACACCACACAGGGTGATCTGAAAGCAGCTCGGTTTCTCAGTAAGAACTTTGGCCATGTATTTGACTCCTGTGAAAACATTTTAAAATTGGGTAGACACGGGTAAATAAGAAGTGTGTGTAGCGAGATGACCGATATTAGTCATTACCGCTTACCCTGAAGATAACTATGGCCATGTCAGAGACCAACAAAAGCCTTTGAAAAGACTGCTGTAATCCTGACGATCACACTAGAGAAACAATGCACGATACTGTACATTGCAACAAAGCCACGCTACTGAACTGTACCTCCGTTTGACCATTTGTTAAAATATTTATTTATTTATACAGAAGCATCTGGTTTAGGTAAAGAGAAGCTAGTTTAAACAGAGTCCTGATTATATGATAGCTAGGGATCCATGGTACAGTTTTTGTCCTTTTCTCAGAATGTTTTTTAACCTTTGATCTAACAAAACTAAAACAACAAGCCATTCTGTAATGGCAACCCAGTTAACGAGAACCACAAACCTAATTTATCTTTCGGCATAAAATTTGATGGTAAAATAGTTCAGCTTTTTATTTCCATTACCTATTCTAATAACGCCATTTTATTTTTGCTAATTCTAGTGTCATCTTAATGATTATTTAACTCTTTAAAAGGCCCGTGAGAATTCTGCAATATACAGTTTATTAACATTTGAAAAAGTCAACAAATAGCATACCATCCTTGGCGTATATAAAGCCAAGTCCCGCCATGGTCATCCATTTAGCGACACCAGGATCTCGCTCCATCACCCCAGCTCCACTGATTGGTCCCCAGTTTATCGCCAGTCCGGGAAGACCGAGCACCTGTCTTCGGTACTGGGCAAGAGAATCTTGAAAAGCATTGCAGGCTGAATATGACGATTGTCCCATGTTCCCGAACACTGACGCCATGGATGAAAACATGACGAAGAAATCCAGATCCATTTCCAAGCTCATTTGGTGTAGCAGAAAGGAACCTGACAATAAAATGAAAGCTATTACCGTAACCGTAGCCTGTGGGGCCGTGCATGAGTTTTTAGTTTTACTCGGCATCGCAGTACATGTTGTAGTGTGATGTATTCCTGAGGGTTAAAGAATACACATCGTAAACAGTTGGAGTCGCGGTAGGCATTTCAACATTAGATTAGTCGCACCCAAGCATGATCATTACCATTTAGAATTCCTTTACTCTTTCCATATTTATTGATGCGAGTCATGTGGTCGTTCTTGTAATGTACCTAATTGTTGAGCATTATAAAATAAAACTTTGATTTATAATGATGTCGTTTTCACGTTGTCTGTGTTTGCCAAAAATAGCACGCTTAGCTATATTGATGAAGAAGACTTCGTTTCTCATTTCTTTACCGTAACAGAAAAACAAAATTGTCTGTCTTCTATTCCTTTTTCTACTTGACATCCCCGACGATGAAATTTGTTGAGCTTGATTTAACACAAGTAGAGCAAAATATGTTTCGCTGAAGTTATTATAATTATCATATCCTATGCTTTTTGTACGTGCTGGCGGGAGGGTTCAAATTTGTTTGCGTGTTCTGTTTGGTATCCATAGAAAGAGGACACATATTGTAAGGAGGGCGCTAATTCGAAACACTGCTTTTTCCTTTAAATAACTGACAAAGATATCAGAAAGCAAAGTGATTAGTGTAGCCTACCTGTTATTTTAGGAGCCATGCTATCAGCAAAGCTCTCAAAAATCAAATCTTTGACAAGTTCATCTTTAAGAACCATGGCAGTGTTAACGATGCCAGCCACACTTGGCAGAGATTGAAGCTGCTCTTTAAAGGTCAACATTTGACCTTGGTTGGATATGTCAATCTGTCAGAAATAAAAATGTACAACATTACTTTAAATTTCGTCCCCTTGTGCAAACGTCTTTATGTTACACCAGGGTCGTTTATAGTCATTTTGTCAGTGACTCAACTAACAGCTTGACATTTATTTTTCTGAACATCCAAATCATTTTTCTTACTTTTTGCGCGGAAATTTTTTTTTTTCACAAAGCTTTGTACCTAATATTAAGCTTTGACATGACAATGGCGTACTAATTACCTGGAACACGTGGATCTTTGTGCCAGTCCTTCTTTCTATCTCTCGTACTTCTTGAAGTTTGGCATCCGAGGGCTTTGAACGGCCAATTAGACCTATGGACTTTGCTCCATTCTCGGCCATCCAGCAGGCCACTTCAAATCCAAATCCACGAACCCCACCTGCTACCAAGTAAGTTCTGTTTTCTTTCAGACCACATTCATCTAAACCACAGGGAAGGACAGAAATCTCGTGAAGATCACTGTCTTCTTCAGATGGCGGAAATGAGTGAATCAGAAAAGAAATGCTCGAGGATGCTTTCATTTGATGCTTTGGCGATGATTGTCTGTCAAGGGATGCGTTTGCAGCTTTGATTTCTGTTGCCAAGTTCACAGAAATCAGCTCCATGTCCAGTAGGTTCTTGAGGACTCCCTTGTTTTCCAAAAATTCCAGACTTGCTAAAGTGAGTTTCTCGTAAGTTTTAGGAGACCTGAGAATGCCTGCCATGTCCTCTCTCTCATATCTCACATTTGCAGTTGCAGTAAATACGACGTCACCAGCAAACTCGGAACTCAAGATAACAACCCGACCTCCTCCTTTGAGAATTTGTTCACATTTTTGAAAGGTATTAGGAGAAGGTGGATAGAAAAATAACACGGCGTCAAAACTGTGACTTAAATCATCATCAAGACCACCGAAACCTTGACGCACCACGCTTTCGGCACCCAACTCAAGAAGAAAAGTTTTTGTAGAAGTTTGGCAAGTGTTGGGAATGGTGCAAAATACTCTGTGGCCCAATGCTTTTGCAAGGACAACTGCAGCTGGACCAGGGCCACGGTTGGCTTCATGTATCAGTAATTTCTGATTCTTGTCTCCAGATGCTACTCTTTGAAGAGCATGAGAAGCTATGGCTAGGCATGCAGGGATGTATGCCGCTTGTTCCTTTGTCAAGCTGGCAGGTTTTATAAACACGTTACTGACTTGGATGAGAAGGGAAGGGGAAACGCGTCCAGAGGCGATGACACCACACACCTGATCTCCAATCCGTATCTGAGTGTTCTCACTTTCTCTTGGTAGATCAGTCACCTTACCAACGACGAAGACACATCCTTTTGGTTTGGCTACATCAATCAGTGATTCAGAGGGTGTCCAGCAATAGAGAAGATCCATTGTGAGCTCAGAGTTCGATGACTTTGAAAGACTTTTCTCGCGCAGGCAAAGCGTTCTTGACGAAGGGATACGTGATAAGTACAACGCACCCATCTTCTTGCTTTCAATTTTCTTGGTTGTGGCTTCCTCGGGGGAAACTTTTGACCTCACGACGCGATTTATAAAACGTTTGCCACCTCGAAAGGCTACCTCTTCTTCAGTGCTTTCGCCCAGAACTTCGTCAATCAATGAATCTACCTCATGCATATTGGTTTTGTTGTTTAGGTCAACAGCTATCATCCTGACATCAAATTCTTCAAGGCGTGCTGCTCGTCGAAGACCCCAGACTGTAGAACTCCAGGGAATACTGGTCTTAGGAGACTCGTCGCAGGCGTTCAACAACTGTGTACGTTCGGTAACAAGGAAGAGTCGACAATCGAGCCACTGTTTCTCTATAAGCATCTTGAGTAAATATGCGGAACTGCCGAAAGCGAGGCATTGAGCTGGACCAATGACGTTGAAGTTTTCCTGTAAAAGAGTGTTTTCCATCGGCCACATGTTGATGACTCTGATGTTAGAAGAGTGGTCAGGTGGCATGTCCGAAAATGCTGCATTGATTGCTTCCTCTACTTCGGTGTTGAAACATCCAGCATTTGGGGGGTCAGCTGTGATGATATTTACTTTAGCTGCTTGAAGTCCTGCGACCACGGCATCTGAAAACTGCGAGGAGTCTTTCAGCACAATGCAAGTCAAATTTGGCTTGGCTTCCCTTTGGCCTTGTAAGTCATCCTCCATCCACTGGACTTCATAAGCAAGGTCATTAAATGCAAATCGACGTTCTGTGCTAGTCAACTCCGTTGCGTGAAAGTCATGTATTGCAAGTAATACTTTTCCGGATGGACTCATAAGGGTAGCATGAAATCTCCCAAACGAAGTCATATCTGCAGTGACGTGGCAATACAGCTGGTTGGTAGAGGGAACTTCATTTAGCATAATACTCTTGAAACCCACTGGCACAAAGGAGGTATCTTGAGTTACGAAGTTGCCAATGGGAACAAAGCAAGATTGAAGACAGGCGTCCAAGATGCAGGGGTGGACAACATAGTCTTCAGCTTCAGTTTGAATTGTCGGCAATCCACTGATGTCGACCAAGCAAAGTGCTTCGTTATTGCGCTGCCATATCTCTTTGATGGACGAGAAAGTAGTCCCATAGTTGAAGCCCAACCTCTCGGTTATTTCTCTGAACCGCTCCACTGTCATTTTCGTCATACTTCCCATCAGCTCATGGACAGCTGGGCCAAGTTGGTCGAAAACTGTGTATGTAGACAAAAAAAAAATATTTGGTTCAGTGTCCTATATGACTTTCGTGAGGGCTTTAAGCAGGTTTCAATTGTGATTGTTTCATTACGGGTTCATAGGAATTGATAACAAATCATATTGCCAGGCTATAAACTACTCAATTCTATTAGGGAAATACCATATCATACTCGCCAAAATAAATTTTGGGTGCAAAGCTATCTTCTGCAAGTACAATACAAATAACTCGCCTTTAAGTAATAAGCGCTTAAGGGAAAATAAAGGGTGTTTTTTACAGGTTATACTGTTGCTATGGTAACAAATAACGTCATGAAAAATGACCCCAACTTGTTCATCGATGATTGAGCATTTGTTTGATATTATTTCTGTAGCAGTTACGGATAAATGTTTGTAGCACTGACTCATCAAAACATGAGAACTGGAAAGTGCTGTAAACTGTTGTGAGCCTCCTTAAGGTGTTTATAAAAAAACCAAGATAACAATACCTTTGTCCTCAGAATTCTCTGGTCTGTACGTAAAGTCTACCGAAATGTTCCCGCTGCTAAGATTTATTTCGGATTCGTCATCCTGTAAGCTTGTAATTTGGAACTGGGCCTCATTAATTTTGTCGGTCTTCAGAAGACGGAGCCGTAAGGATCGAACCTAAAAATACAAAATTCAATTCATTTTAGAACATCATTTGAAGCCGTCCCATTTTAGGCAAAAAGGATTTTAATTTGCCTTCCTATTCCCTCTTTGCACATTACTAACCTGTGTTTCTGGCAGGGTAAGAACACTCGAGAGCTTCACATCACTAAGTTCCAAGCCAGCAACATTTACAAATTTGTCTTTCACCATAGCAAAGGCCATTTCTAGGTAAGCAGCTCCTGGCATGATAACACCTCCCTGAATAAGCGCATGATCTTTTAGAGTTGGAAAGCGGTGGAGGTCAATCTCGGTCTCCCAGCAATGCAGGCCTGAATACTGGTCGGTCATTTTCACCTGTGCTAAAAAAGGATGTGCTCGCTTCCTTGTAGTCTTCTTGGTACCAAAAGCAGAGATTACGGCTTGAGGCAGACGATCCCTATACCAAAAGCTGTTTTCCAGCCATGGATAGTTCAGTGAACGGACAAAGCTGGCCGATGGATTCTTCTGTACACACCTCCAATCTATGGGAAATCCCATCGTATACAGTTTACAAACTGTGTTCTGAAGAAGGACCTTGTGTTGGTCTTTGACAGGTATACGCTTGCGAGGAAGTGTTGCCATGACTACTGGCAATTCTTGCTCTTTAAGATTGTCTTGAAGAGCAATTTGTTTAACATAGTGGGCTAAAATTGGCTGCGTACTTATCTCAATAATCTGCTTGTAACCATCGTTTAGCAGATACTTCATGGCCGGGTAGAATTGGACTGGACAGCGAATATTTCGCCACCAATAATCGCCGTTAAATTGCTGACCCGAGAGAACTTCACCCTCGACGGTAGAATACATGGGAATTTTTGACAGTTGAGGTTTTAGCCTGATACGTCTCATGGCTGCTTGAAATGGCTTCCTGATGGGTTCCATGTGTGTGCTGTGAAATGCGCGTTTTGTTCCAAGAACGCGCCAGAAAGTATCTTTTGCGTGCATTGTTAAGTGTTGACCCAGTGCTTCGATTGATTGGGACTCACCAGACACTGTCACACTCTTCGCATCATTAACTGCGGCGATGTCAAGTGTGGCACTTAAATTCAGGTTTAGCAGTAATGCCTTAGCCATTTCTTCAGACATGCCCAGAGCCGCCATACCACCGTTGTTTGGGCATTCATCTTGCAGAGTAGCACGAGCAAGCACTATTTGAACAGCTTCCTTTACGGTGATGATCCCAGCAACACAGGCAGCGGCAAATTCCCCTAGACTATGACCAATGACAGCAGAAGGATGGATTTTCCAGGACATTAGCAGCTGTGCGGTCGCGTACTGGACAGCAAAAGTGGCCGGCTGGGCTAAGAAACTCTCAGAAATTCTTGAAACGTCTTCTGGCGCCATCAGCTCGTCTATGAGCGACCATGTAACACCTAGATCTTGAAGTAAATTGTTCACCGTCAAAATAGCTTCTCTAAAAACAACTTCACATTCCAGTAACTGTCTTCCCATGGCATACCACTGAGAGCCCTGACCACCAAACATGAAAACGAGTTTTTCATTTTTGGAATTAACTTGGGCATAAGAAACCAACTTATCCCATCCTACGGAGTCATCAGCGTAGTCTGCAAGAGACTTAGATGCTTCAGCAGTGGAACCGAAGGCAAGTGCTAACCGGTGTGGGAGTTGGCTGCGGCGTTCATTCAAAGAGTAGCATAAGTTTTCCACAAAAGGCTTATCCATATCTTCTACATTTGCTTTGATCCATTCTGAGTAATGCTCTGCCATCTTCTGTAGAGCTTCTTTTGAAGGTGCTGACAAGGTGAGAACATTATTTTGGGGATCTGAGCTTTGTTCACGTAAACATTCCTTTAAAGGAATTTCGCGAAGGATGAGGTGCACATTTGATCCGCCAAAGCCAAACGAGTTTAAGGCTGCCATTCGCGGTTTTCCTTTTTCTGTTATCCATGGCTCAGTGGTTTGCTGCACAACAAATCCGTTTTCTTCCAGCTTTAGTTTGGGATTCAGCACGCGTATGTTCACAGTTGGTACAAACTTCTTGTTTTTGATCATCAGGGCGACCTTGATAAGCCCAGCAAGACCGGATGTAGATTCTGTGTGATTAAGGTTTGACTTAACAGAACCAATCCTTAACTTTTGGGTGGATTTTGTCGTTTGCCTGGTGTAGGTTTCCGCAATTGAATTAACCTCAACCACATCTCCAATTGCAGTACCAGTGCCATGCGCCTCGAAATAATCCACATCTTCTGGGTTCACTCCTGACTGTTCTAGAACCCTTCTGGACAGTGCAGCTTGCATCTTTGCACTCGGGGCCGTTATTGGTACAGCATTTTGTCCATCGCTGTTCATTCCACAGGCAATAATGTCGCAATATGGGTCATCTTTGTCACTCAAAGCGGCACTTGAAAGCTTTAAAACAACTGCTGCAAAGCCTTCCCCACGTCCATAGCCATCCCCAGAAGAATCAAAGCTTTTGCAACGTCCATCAGGCGCCAGTAGTCCACCTATGCTGGATGCCATGTGTGTATAATGATCAAGAATAATGTTAGGTGCACAAACGATGGCTATCTCACAGTCTTCATTGTGGAGATTATCACAGGCTATTTTTAGTGCAGTTAAGGATGAAGAACAGGCAGTATCAACAACCAGGCTTGGGCCCGTGAGGTTTAAACAGAAGGAGATTCTGTTGGCGATAATAGACAATGTGGTTCCGGTCGAGTAAAAGTGGTCGATTTCGAAGTAATTTGTTGGATTTGATACAGCTGCCTGGTAATCCAGATTCATCACACCGACAAAGACACCCGTTGTGCACTTCTGAAGATCCTCAAGCCGCATTCCGGCATCTTCAATGGCTTCATACACCACTTGTAGTAGAATTCTTTGCTGAGGATCCATTCCACGAGCTTCTTGATTAGATATGCCGAAGAACCTGTTGTCAAAATGTGTTATTTCATCCAAGTAGGAACCATTCACAACACAATGGCGTCCGCTAACAAACCGCCTAGGATTATAGCGTTCAAAGAACGTTTGATGCTGTTCAGGTCTGTTCTCTGGGTACGCACTGTTCGAACTCTTTCCTTTCTCAAGCAAATCCCAAAACTGATCCTTACTGCTGGCCCTCGGAAATCTGCAGCTTATGCCAACGATAGAAACTCCAGGGCATTTAGGCTTCAGCTGTCGTATCTCACCATCTTGTACTTGCAAGGATACTTCTTTATTCCGTTCTTTGCTGACAGGCAGTGTATCTATCTCATTATGAGAGTCACACTTATGCAAGAGCTCGAGTAACAATACGAACATCGGCGGGGAAATAAGGAGAGCGTGGGTCAGACCTAGAACAAGGACCAGAGGGACAAGTCTATGAAAAATGTCCGCTAGACTTGGATAAATAAAACCCAATGAAACCGATCCAGATATTGTTATTGACGCTCCAGCTACTACAGACCATCCAACATAGCTTAGGGTCTCAATCATGCGAATTCGTATTTCTTGCTTTGCTGAAAATACGAATGAATAAGCCACCTGAATGCTGAAGTTCAGGGATAAGATAATTGTCAGAAAGAGGGAAAGAAAAGAGATGTGATTCAGATGAATTCCCCACACCTCCATTATAGCTGCTGCCTCCAATACGAGAAAAACAAATGTTATAGCCAAGAAGATGCTAACCCCGAAACTCGAGGTTGAGCACAGAGAAAATATTAACACAACTGCTGTGGCAATTACGAAAACTGTGAAGACTGCTTCTTGTTCCAACAGAAAGAGGTCATCAAGATGGAAAAAATTCTCAGATACTGGGATGGCGTCCAGAAACGACTGATTAAGCAAGTCTTTTCTCAGTTTCTCTAGTGATCCTCTGTCTTCTCGGAATCGGTTGTGTTGTTCCATTTTCAGATGAATTCGAGATGCCAAAATTTTTACTCCGGGATTCATTTCTACAAAGCGTAAGTCTTGTCGAAACGGGAGATTGTATGGTTGATTAAGGAAACTCTCTAAACAAGGGTAGAATTCTGAGTTTGAGCAGGTCATGTTTTGATGATGTTTCCATTGTCGAAGGGCTGATATCCAACAAATTGATTTTCCATCACTATAGGAAGCATCCTGCAGTTTGGAACACATGTTTATTATTTGATTCTGTACAGTCTCCTGCGAATAGTCAATTTCCTTGGAGATAAGGATGCTTGTATCAGTTTCATTTCTAAAGAACTTTTCTTGTGCTTCACTGAATTTCTTGAAATTGCTATTTTGGTAAAGTGACTCGGAGGTGCTCGTTCTCTCGCCACCTTGTAATGCAGATGACACGCACAAACTAATGATACAGACAAGGATGAAAAGTGAGAGAATTTTACCACCAAGTGAGGTTATTATTCGTGTAAGGTTTTTCAGAATGTGCCGTAGAATATTGAAGGTTTCCAAGTCAGTAACTGACGATCTTCTTCTACAGAATCGCTGACATGGAGTGTTCAATTTCTTCAACTTTCTTTCAAAATGCATGAAGACAGTGACCGTTACTACAGATGATGCAGTCGACACTATTGCATAAGTAAGAAGTGATGCTAAGAAAAAATCTGAAATAACATCAAAGGAAGATCTGACTGCAATACCAGAAAGAGTAGTTCCACATAAAGCCGACAACACAGCAATGAGGCCTACTTTCGTGACACAACTGACGACTCGATGTTCCAGTGATGGCACCTTCTTTCGCTGTCCCCATTGTACCAGGAAAAGTATGACGTCTGAGGTAGCTTTTCCCATCAGCAAAAAGGGAATGAACAAGGTGGTTGGGAAAAGTGAAACGTTGGCCATTGAGATAATACCTGCAGAACACGTTATTGGCAACAGAATAGATGAAATCATCAATAAGACTGTTGTTAGGCAACTGAGATTATTAGAAGAAAGGTATATGACAATGAAGACAAGAACAATCATTGCCAAAGGTGAAAAATAAAGTGGCCATAGCTGTGGATTCAAGACGTTTTGTAAAGCGTCATTTGTTGCTTTTCCACTCTTGAACAAGAGTTTTGCGCACTTTAAGTGATGACTTAAAGACAAGAGGAGACTCTCAAACGATGTTTCAAAGTTGCGAACTGCCTGATCTTTTTCTTTAGTGGTTGTCGTTTCAATGAAGTACATAAGGCGAAGAGCGTCGGCCCGAGAAGTCGGTGGATCTCTATTGTGTTGAACTTCAAAATTACTCAGCATTCGCTTAAAGGAAGAATTGAATGTTTGACCAGATGAGAGAACAAAGGTAGGTTTGAGAAACTCGCGAACAAAAATGGAAGTTAGGTTGCTCATATTGCCAAATTGAGCACCAGCTAATTCGAGAGGACTGCTAATGATACAGTCATGTATTGTTTTGTTTTGACTTTGTTGGGTGTTTGAAAGCAACTGCTTGGAGCATATTTCACGGTAACCAGTAATGTTCACTATGGCCTGATGGACGGCAATGGCGTCTTTCAAACAATCTTCAGTTAGAATATTTTGACCATGTTTAGGGATCATGATGATCTGTTCTTGGCGCGCTTCAAGAAGCGGAAAGAATTGTGCTGCATGATGCAAGTCTTGCCTGGATTGGCTGTCGGTTGCGATGAAACGTTCAACGGACGGCTGCTCGGCACGTAGGCGAACAAATCCCAGACAGCTTACAGTAACAACTATAAGCGATACCAGGAGGACAATCAATGGTTTGCGGGCAAGAAAAACCCCCAGTCTCTCGAAGGCTCTCTCGTAGAAAGCAAGAATGCCAAAAGATAGATATCTAAGATATCTTCGTTCTCTACAGATTCTTCCGCATCCAAGTCGGCGTTTTTTACGGTTGGCGTGAATCTCATAAGACCTAGACATGAAAATGTCAATGAAAAAGTGATTTTGCTGCGTAGTACAAATTAAAAGATGAAATGGTGAAAGGTGTATTGGAAGTGCTTTAGACTACTTTCAAACCAGTCAGACGTTTCGGGAATAACCCCTTCATCAGTGTTTTTTGATATCCCCAGACCTTAAAATGCAATTTGGTCAAGCGATTGCGATAGCCTATCAGACTAGCAGCACGTAAGATAAACTGCTTCATCCTTTGAAATGTTTTTGCCATAAAAATGATCTCTGAATAATGGAGGTTTTTTATCCTGTTTCCCTGGTATTCATCAAAAAATATTCACTACAGTCAATTCTCTCTTAATGGACACCTCTTCTTAAGACACACCCTGCTGTAACACCGACACTGCCTTTTTTCAGTCATTTGTCATTTAACTTAAATCTGTATATGACGGAAACCTCTCTAAGACGGGAAGTTGGAGCCGATCCCGATCCCCTGTTTTAGAGTGGGTTGACTGTAATTCGTTTTTATGTTTAAATATAAGGAAAATTTCTAAATCAAGACAAGACGAGACGAAACGAGAAATCTAGACGTTAATGCAGCAACATTTCGCCACGCATCGCAACTTTCTTAAAAATTTATGTTTTATAATATAGAGCAACCTTTCAGATGCAAATTAGTTTTCTTTTACACAATCCATCACGGACTATACATAGTTGGAAATCAATTCAGTTACTGCTATAATCTAGAGTGAATCTAGGAAAAACACGACACGAAACAACCGATGACACCGGTAATTTACACACAAGAAACAACATAGTTTCTTGATGAAGTATTAAAATCAGGTCACAAATTGTCAAGAAACAACTTTCTAAAAACTCAAATCTAAGTGCGTAAATGAAAAATTAAAGGGCCATTGCACCTGGCAGAAAAAATCAATGGTAGTCATAGTGATTCAGCATCTGTAACATTTTTAACGAGCATACTTCCGCATATAACCTGAGACAATCAGATTTTTCTACTTCTAGATACAACACTGTTACTTATGGAAAGCACTCTTTGCGTTATGTAGGACCCAAACTATGGGGCAAACTTTCTGCGGCTGACAAACTGTATTCGCAAAAGGGATATAACTCGCTTAATGGCTGCATCCTATGCTGCATATAATGCCCCTCAAGTCAGGTCATAATTTTTTTTGTCATAATTTTACAATTAGTTAAAGATTTTAACATTTTTCTATATCATAGATTATAATAACATTTTTTATATGACTTATATATACTTTTTATTGTATTTATATTAGTATTAGTGTAGTTTTTTTTTTAGTTTTTAGCAGTGTCCCCTAATTAGTATGGTGTTATTCACAGGCTATAAGGTTTTTGACACTTAATTAAAGTTTCTTATCTTATCTTTTTTTATCTTACCTAGGAAACTGGCAGGACTACTACACCCAATGACCAATGGATAAATACAAACTCCGCAGTTTCGTGGCCTAGATATGCATTCTCACCCTTGTATTAGTTGTTTTCTGAGTACAGTGACTACTTTGATTTTATCTTCTAAAGCAAATTCAGACAAAAATTTCACGGCGTAAGTACAGTCAAAAGATTCGGGAACGATCTATACGTTAAGCAGCCATGGATAAATTCCACTGTGAAATTAAGGAATGAAAGCAAATATATAGCATTTGAAGCATTGGCGTAACGGATTAAAGTTTTGTAATGAGTGAACTTTTAATTGTCTCCTTTGATACAAATATCATTTGAGTTTTAGTCGATACGCCGACAGGTAAGAGCCATGATAAATAGAAAGCGCTTGATGAAAGTGTCTTGCGATTGTCTGAAACATTGCAATAATGACCTTAGCTTGAGGTAGTAAAATAGAAACGAAATGCTTATATCTAAATAGTTTGACGTTATAGTTTTAGACAAATTGCTTGCAGCAATTGCAAGTTTTTTTGTGACGGCTGAACCACCATAGCAACGGCCACACCTGAATACTCTATGCTTTGTTTCTGTGCTCAAACTGAATAACCTTTCAAACAGACCACTAATGAATTTCGTCAGCAACGTGAATCACCATGACCACCATTGATTAATTCGGCCGAAACAATAGGCAACGCCTACACGGGTCAGCCAGTGAAAGGCACAGTAGTGGAAAAACACGTCAACGGGAGACGTGGACTTAAACTACATTACCGCTAAATGGGTGATCATTGCAAGCGTACTGGTGCAGGCTATTCGAATAATGAGTGTTTTTATGCGAGTGGAAACTTGTAAAGGTCTCGGTTATCTTGCTGGCGGCTATTTCATCTGCAGGTTTTGCGCTTTTCAACAACTTTTTGCAGTAAAAAAGCTAGCATAACAGCTCTATTGTTGTTATTATTTGCACGCTTTATAGAAAGGCCTTAATTTAGCTGTTTATTATCAAATGATTTGCATCACAAGTATGTCGAGTTGTATAAGTCTATAAAGGGATCCTTTCTGTTAAAAAAATAAACGAAAACAACACAGTCAGAAACAGATCAGTCTTAACTAACATGTTAATCATTACACAATTTACAAATTTCACTTTTTGCGGTCTCTCGATCACACATCCTTGGGCGGTTGGTCGGGACGACACGAAAGCCAAGCAGGGAAATTGGTTACTTCGTGTCGCCTAAACTAACCGTCCCTGGGTCTCTGAGGATGATGATCTCAGTTCCCAATCAGTATATGAAAATACTTATTAATTCTCCTTCTCCAACGTATAATTAAAGATTAAGGTAATTTGAAAATCAGTGTTTTAGTTCAGTTACGTCGTTGAAAAACGTTAAACGCACACACCAGAGGCGATAAAGTAGTATGCCAATCAATCAATAGCTTATGCTGATCCGGCATGACTTTCGTCAAAGTAAATCAGATAGCTTCGTGCAACCAGAGGAAGACACCTGAAATTCAGGTTTCTTGATACATACGTTAAAAGTGTTGTTTTGATTACAAGAGCTTGTTAAAAAAGGTAAAATCACATCTTGCTCAGCTATTGTCGGTTGCTTTTAAATACCTTACAAAAAGTAAATTGATTTAGCCACTTCTAAATTATTTTTTATAGCCCCAAGAAGCTTTACATTATAATCAAAAAAAGTTCTAGTTCCACTAATTCCTTTTTTGAACAAACATACATAAAATCTTCCAGTTACCCTGTAGTTGGTTTCATCATAAAGGGAAGGTAACATGTTTGTTTGCCTTTGAAAGTGAGTTGTGTATATTTTGCAGTTTAAAGATCATATGCGCCATAACAGTTGGTTGATCACAGAATGTTCACCTGGATATGGTACGGTTTTACACTTGTCGGTTGCAGTTATTGCAGAGCTAACTATTGCCAGTTGCTTATGAGATTTTGACGAATAAAAGTGACATACTTGGTAATAGACTGCTACACAATAATAAATCCATGCCTGTGCAATAAATATATATAAGAAGGAAACAATTTTTTCTTAACGGGTTTGCTGTTAACAGTAGACCGAGGTCCATGGCGTTGAAGAAGAATGGAAATACTAGAAGTTGAAAATCACACAAGTATTCTTTGCTAAGAGGGCTTGGTTGGTGAGGTGACTGTATGATATGCATAAAAACAATTAACAAAAGGCACTCATGTTCGTATCTTTGTCGAAAATACATTTGTTGCTAGATTGGAAGTCTGGAAGAAAGAATCTAACATGAAATGCACTTTATCACAAAATTAAACCAAAAATGGGTGTTCGGTCAATTTGCGTGCTAGTTTCGTAATGGCATTGCTTTCTTTGAAAGACAGATTTGTTATTCGTTTTATCTTTCGTTTTATTCAAATGGGATTCACCATGCGTTGAATTGGCTTCAGGCGGTTTTTATGTAATTGTGTAATTTAAGGTTGAGAAAGTCACGCAAATCTTTCTATCTCGCCGTCAACGAAAAAAAGTCTTAACACAGCGAGCACATCTACAAAAATAAAACTCGAAAATTACGGAGTATAGTTTATATTCAAATATAACGAAAATTCTAAATCAAGACGAGGAGAGACGAGACGAAAGTGCTAGACGTTAATGCAGCAACATTCCGCCAGCCCACGCATCGCAACATTCTTAGAATGTTTTACAATATAGAGCAACCTTTCAAATGCAAATTAGTTCTCTTTTACACAATCCATCACGGACAATACATAGTTGGAAATCAATTCAGTTACTGCTATAATCTAGAGTGAATCTAGGAAAAAACACGACACGAAACAACCGATGACACCGGTAATTTATACACAAGAAATTATTTCAAATTGAAGGCTTTGGAAGCTAACTACAACATAGTTTCTTGATGAAGTATTAAAATCAGGTCACAAATTGTTAAGAAACATTTTTCTAAAAACTTAAATGTAAGTGCGTAAATGAAAAATTAAAGGGCCATTGCACCTAGAAAACTGGCAGGACTACTACACCCAATGACCAATGGATAAATACAAACTCCGCAGTTTCGTGGCCTAGATATGCATTCTCACCCTTGTATTAGTTGTTTTCTGAGTACAGTGACTACTTTGATTTTATCTTCTGAAGCAAATTCAGCGAAAATTTCACGGCGTAAGTACAGTCAAAAGACCCTGGAACGATCTATACGTTAAGCAGCCATGGATAAATTCCACTGTGAAATTAAGGAATGAAAGCAAATATATAGCATTTGAAGCATTGGCGTAACGGATTAAAGTTTTGTGACAAGTGAACTTTTAATTGTCTCCTTTGATACAAATATCATTCATCATGGTTCAGTTTTTTCTATAAGCCGTGTGTATCCAGCCTTTCGTTTGTAGTAAATTAGCTAGTTTCAGTGGTATCTTTGCATGTAAGGAGTCACTTTATTTGTTAACACAACTACAAAGTGAAAGTGGGAAATGACCTGTTAACAAATTACTGCGGGAAACATTTAATAATTTTCAGTATTAGAATACTTAAGTAATAAATTGCGCCGTGTTTTTAAGCGCTGTTCAGTCATTTTATATTCGGCTGATTTACAGCGATTTGAGAGAATTTTCTGGAATCTGAATTACATTTAATATGACTGAAATGAGACGTATACATTGCACCTCACTCATGGCCTAAACGCATATTCTTCCTCTCTGGCCGTTGGGATAAACTTTGGTAAAAAAATCAACAACGAAAAGTTGAATTTTACACATACCTGTTTAAGTCATTGCCCATTACCACCATCTCTTTGGTGGGCAGATTGGAAATTATTCCTTCGTTCCTGGTTGCCATCGATACTCGAAAAAAGTCAAATGAAAACTTTTAGTTTTTGCTCAGAAAAAGCAACAACTGGCAACGGTTTTCTATTCGACACGCCGGCAGGTAAGAGACTTCATAAATAGACAGCTTGGCGAATGTGTCTTGTGTTTGTACAAAACATAAGGATAATGACCTTTGCTTGACGTAGTAAAAAAGAAAAGAAATGCTAATGCCTGAGTAGTTTGATGTCATAGTTTTAGACAAATTGCTTGCAGCAATTTTTTGTGACGGAGGTTCCGACATAGCAACAGTAGCCCCTGAACACTTTATCCTTTGTTTCTGTGCTCAAACTGAATAACCTTTCAAACACAGCACCAATAAACTCGTCAGCAACGTAAATTAAAATGACTACCATTAATCAATTCGGCCGAAACAATAGGCAACGCCTACACGGTTCTGCGAAAAGCATGTCGACGGAAAAGCCTGCAAAGTACGGTAGCGGAAAAACACGTCAACGGAAGACGCGACAGCAGTAAAATAATAATAATAATCATGACAATAACAATAAGTAATAAAAAAACCATTAGGCTTCTGTTCTGTTTGGACGTAAACTGAATTATCATTAAATGGGTGGTCCTTGCAAGCGTACTGGTGCAGGCTATTCGAATAATGAGTGTTTTTATGCGAGTGGAATCTTGTAAAGGTCTCGGGTATCTGGCTGGCAGCCATTTCACCTGCAGTTTTCGCCTTTTGCAACAACTCTTTGCAGTAAAAAAGCCAGTATAACGGCTCTTATATTGTTATACTTTGTACGTTTTATGGAAGGCGCCTTAATTTGCATGTTCATTATCAAAGGATTTACATCACAAGTATGTCGAGTTTCATAAAAATGTTTTATATTATAGTCCGATATAACGTTTATTTATAAGTCTAAAAAGTTATCCTTTCTATTAAAAAAAATAAACGGATGTCACACAGTCAGGAACATATCGGTGTTAACAAACATGTTAACCATTGCACAATTTACAAATGAATTTACCTTTTCGGTCTCATGATCACACATCCTCGGACCCAGGGGCGGTTGGTTGTGACGACACGAAGTAAACCGAGCAGGGAAATCAATTTACTTCGTGTAGCACCGACTAACCGCCCACTGGAACTCCGAGGATGATGATCTTGATCAGTTCTCAATCAGTATATGAAAGTCATAGGCTTACGAGCACCTTCCGACTTGGGGGTTTTCCTTCCGTGATACCTTAAAAGTTATACAAAGGCGTATGAACATTCAGGGGTAAAAACGTTATCATTTCATTGAAAGGTTTGAGCTAGCGCTTAGATCTTTACATTTAAGCGTTAACTTCATCACATTTAATTTGTAAGAGCTTTGTTCCAAGGTCTGACACTGGATCCACCTCGCGCAAACGCTCAATCTATGCAAAAGCCCAACTTCTGGTCGCCCTTGCCAGTTTCCTACTCACTCCAAAATGATTGCAACCAAGAAAAAACCAAAATGAGGTGTTACGCAGAATTTGTTTGCGGATTCATTTTCTGCTAGCTTCGTTATAGTACATTGCTTTTCTTGAAAGAGAGATTTGGTATTCGTTCAATCTGTGGTTTTATTCAAATGGAATTTACTTCAGGCGGTTTTTATATAATTGTGTAATTTAAGGTTGAGAAAGTACATCAAGTCACGTAAATCTTTCTATCTCGCCGTCAACGAAAAAAGTCTTAACACAGCGAGCACATCTACAAAAATAGACCTCGAAAGTTACGGAATATAGTTTATATTCAAATATAAGGAAAATTGTAAATCAAGACGAGGAAAGATGAGACAAAGGTGCTAGACGTTAATGCAGCAACATTCCGCCAGCTCACGCATCGCAACATTCTTAGAATGTTTTACAATATAGAGCAACCTTTCAGATACACAATCCATCACGGACTATACATAGTTGGAAATCAATTCAGTTACTGCTATAATCTAAAGTGAATCTAGGAAAAACACGACACGAAACAACCGATGACACCGGTAATTTATACACAAGAAATTATTTCAAATTGAAGGCTTTGGAAGCTAACCACAACATAGTTTCTTGATGAAGTATTCAAATCAGGTCACAAATTGTTAAGAAACATTTTTCTAAAAACTTAAATCTAAGTGCGTAAATGAAAAATTAAAGGGCCAAAAAAAAAAAAAAATGCCTTGTGGATTGACCACGCTCTATCCGATACACATCAATAAGTTGCCACGTATCCAGCGTGGTTGACCCGATGGTGTAGTGGATAGCACGCCTGACTAGTAACAGGGAGACGCGGGTTCGAATCCGACTAGGCGCATGCAATTTTTCTTTCATTTAAGAGACGTGTGTCAAAAGCCATCTGTAATTTATTTACATCTTTCTTTCTACGTTTGTAAGGCTTTCTAGGCTCATAAAATTTCCATCTGTAAAGGGCCATTGCACCAAGGAAACTGGCAGGACTACTACACCCAATGACCAATGGATAAATACAAACTCCGCAGTTTCGTGGCCTGGATATGCATTCTCACCCTTGTATTAGTTGTTTTCTGAGTACAGTGACTACTTTGATTTTATCTTCTGAAGCAACTTCAGACAAAAATTTCACGGCGTAAGTACAGTCAAAAGACCCTGGAACGATCTATAAGTTAAGCAGCCATGGATAAATTCCACTGTGAAATTAAGGAATGAAAGCAAATATATAGCATTTGAAGCATTGGCGTAACGGATTAAAGTTTTGTAATAAGTGAACTTTTAATTGTCTCCTTTGATACAAATATCATTCATCATGGTTCAGTTTTTTCTATAAGCCGTGTGTATCCAGCCTTTCGTTTGTAGTAAATTAGCTAGTTTCAGTGGTATCTTTGCATGTAAGGAGTCACTTTATTTGTTAACACAACTACAAAGTGAAAGTGGGAAATGACCTGTTAACAAATTATTGCGGGAAACACTTAATAATTTAAAGTATTAGAATACTTTAGTAATAAATTACGCCGTGTTTTTAAGCGCTGTTCAGTCATTTTATATTCGGCTGATTTACAGCGATTTGAGATAATTTTCTGGAATTTGAATAACATTTAATATGGCTGAAATGAGACGTATGCATTGCACCTCACTCATGGCCTAAACGCATATACTTCCTCTCTGGCCGTTGGGATAAACTTTTGTAAAAAAATCAACAACGAAAAGTTGAATTTTACACATACCTGTTTAAGTCATTGTCCATTACCACCATCTCTTTGGTGGGCAGATTGGATATTATTCCTTCGTTCCTGGTTGCCATCGATACTCGAAAAAAGTCAAATGAAAACTTTTAGTTTTTGCTCAGAAGAGCAACGACTGGCAACGGTATTCTATTCGACACGCCGACAGGTAAGAGACTTCATAAATAGACAGCTTGGCAAAAGTGTCTTGTGTTTGTACAAAACATAAGGATAATGACCCTAGCTTGACGTAGTAAAATAGAAAAGAAATGCTAATGTCTGAATAGTTTGACGTTATATTTTAAGACAAATTGCTTGCAGCAATTTTTTGTGACGGAGGTTCCGACATAGCAACAGTAACACCTGAACAAACCGAATAATCTTTCTAACAGAGCACTAATAAACTCTTCACCAACGTGGATCATCATAGCTATCGTTGATTAATTCGACCGAAAAAATAGGCCACGCCTACACGGCTCAGCAAAAAGCACGTCGACGGAAAAACACAGCAGGGGAACGCACGTCATTGGAAAAACGTGGCGGTAGTGAAGCAATGCAGCCGAAAAGCACAACAACAGCGGATCGTAAAATAATAATGACATGACACAATTATAATCACTAACAAAAAGCCATTGGGCTAATTTGTTTCCGTTGGACGTAAACTGCATTACTGCGGCTTAATGCATCATGGTCGTTGAATTGGTGCATGGTATTTGAATTATGAATGTTTTTATGCGCGTGGAATCCTTGTAAAGGTCTCGAGGATCTGGCTGGCAGCTATTTCGCCTGCAGTTTTCGCATTTTTTAACAAATCTTTGCAGTAAAAAAGCCAGCATAACGGCTCTCATATTGTTATTCTTTGATTGCTTTATAGAAGGTACCTTGATTTGCATGTTCATTAGCAAACGATTTACATCACAAGTATCTCGAGTTTCATAAAAATGTTTTATATCAAAGTCCGATAAAACTTTTATTTATAAGTTTATAAAGTGGTCCTTTCTACTGAAAAAAATAAACAGATGTTACACAGTCAGGAACATATCGGTGTTAACAAACATGTTAATCATTGCACAATTTACAAATGAATTAACCTTTTTGGTCTCATGATCACAATCCTGGGAGACACGGGGGTGGTTGGTCGCGACGACGCGAAGTCAACCAAGCAGGGAAATCGGTTCACTTCGTGTCGTCCTGACTAACCACCGCTGGGTCTGCAAGGATTACAATATAATACTTTATTTACCCACGCGACACCTAGGAGCGCAAGCGCTCGTTAAAATGTGTGCGTGAACGCAAAATTGTATAAAAGGAAAAAAAAAATGTAAATTATTATGATCTCAGTTCCCAATCAGTATATGAAAATACTTATTAATTCTCCTTCTCCTTTGTGTTAGAACACAGCGATAAAAAACTACTACAAATTAACATTAATGAGCATTCTGCAGTCTACTTATTATTCAACTCTCAACGCTTTGTATATCAATCAACTGAAGATGACTGAGGCTTCTGTTGAAACATGTTTTGCAAACTGAAAACTTTTGTCGTTTTCTTTAAAAAAAGTAATATGAAAATAACTGTTTTAGTTCAGTTAGTCGTTGAAAAGCGATAACGCACACAGCAGAGGCTTAGCGAACCAAATACGAGATAAAGTACTATGTCAAACTTTAAGTAAATCAGATAGTTACGCGCAACCAAAGGAAGACGTCTGAAATTCAGGCTACTTGATACATACGATAAGAGTGTTGCTTTTGATTACAAGAGCTTGTTTAAAAAAGGTAAAATCACATTTTACTCGGCTATTGTTGGTTGCTTCTAAATACCTTACAAAAAGTAAATTGATTTAGCCACCTCTAAATTATTTTTATTACCCTCTGATAATTTTTGCATTATAATAAGCTTCCCTGTTACACCCAATGGCCAAATGGCACAGAAATATTAAAACCAACGCTTAATTTTGATTTTTTTAAGACCTACAAGTGGAAACTGTTTAAAATAATTATTTGCAAAAACAAATATACTAGCTAATATACCTCGCACTAATTAATCAAGCGATATAGAAAAAGGTTAAAAAAACATTCAGTTTTGATTAAACAACAAAGGACCTACTGAGTTGTAATCACGTTTGTTGTAAAAAACTTTATGGAGCATGACACTTGTGTGTATGTCCGGTACTACAATTCTAACTGGTCAACAATGTCACTGCAAATACAGCTTCTATCATGTTGTAAAACGCTTTTAAATCGGAATAATCAGTGAATTCCAAGTTGTAGACACGTTGACCTGTGATGACGGAAGCGACTTGTCCCAGGTTCCCACTTTGACGTGCTCCAACTCTTCGCTTGCGCCAGGCATACTTATGGGCACTGAAGACGAGTCTTCCTGGCTGCACCATGCGCAGGTCTAAAAAAAAGAACGATTCTTATAAGAGAAATTTCTTTCGATAATGAGTTACTGGTCGATAAAGCCTAAGGATTATTTGTTTAAGAACAACAAGCACAACGACAAGTCAATGGTTGTGAAGTCGTTTTGCATGAGGCTATGTTAATCCAGCACGCTTATGACGTATCATTGCAATTTGTTGGTTTTATTTTATGAAAAAAAACCATTCCCTTTTTGATTACATGTCCTGTTTAAAACACAAGAGAAAATTATCCGACTTTTCTCAAACTTTCACTCGTGTTATTGTCAAGTAAAAAAGGCACGCCATTTTCACAGGGCTTGAAAGGGCTTGATGAATGACAGCTGAAGAATGCTAATTATTAATGTTACCTTTTAGGTCAATTATCTTTTTGGTTTTCTCTTTCTCATTCGTTTCTGCCTCGTCGACTTTTGACCTCAGCTCAAGTTGGTAGGTATCTTCTTCGAAATAAAGTTCCCCAAAATGTGGCCACTTGTTGCCTGAAATAAAAAGAAAAAAGTTAAAAGTGTAAGAGGTAACCCAAGAACAATGATATGCTATCTGCAAGTGTTTTAAGAAGTGGCGGATCTAGGGGAGGGGGCCCCCGCCTTATTTCCATGCTAAACTGAGGCCCAAAGGGCTGAGAATAATTATTTTCGAGAATGGGCCCCCTCTTATTCCAGGGTCTGGATAATCAGGCCCTCACTTATTTGAAGGTCTGTATCCGCCACTGTCAAGGACTGTAAGGTTACTAAAATAATTGTAGAAATCGCTCCCAGAACGATGGAAATAGAGACGATAATAACGAGCCTTAGAGAAGCAAGGCTTATATAAACATTAACCGTAAAAAGGTTCTATTGTATAAAAATTCCATGTTGTAATTAGTCCCTTCTCAATTTGCGTGGCACACAAGAACCGTCACTTGACGACTCAAACGATCGCTGCGAAGTAGACTGTATGTTGCAAAAGATTGATGAAAAAATTCAAAGAAATACTAGTTAAACTTGAAAACGCGACCCCTAGTGGTTCTAAACTCAGTCGGCGCATACTGATACCCATTTTCATCCTCGCCATCTCTAGTCTTTGTCACTTCCTGATGGGCTCATGTTAGTTTGTCGAGTATTGTTTTACAACGTTAAACCACCATTGACCAATGTCCCTCTACAAACAATCTCAAACGATACAAAGCATTCTTGGCAGTGGAGTAAAAGCCATAAGCTAACTTGAGATTAATGGAACGCTGCCAAAATGAATTACCTTTCTTTGAGTGAAGAAACACATTTACTCCACCGCAAAGTTTTTCCACGGCTCGTCTTTGGTTGAATGTCCTTGTTGGTCTTGGGAATTCCGGAAATAACATGCGGTAGTTGAATGCGAGGGCTGTTGCTAGGATACTTCCTGTCACGTGAGCATAAGGTAACTCGCTTAAGGAGTAGTGGTCCCCAGGACAAGCGAGCACAGTTGTGCCGCCATCCACCAACTGGCCCCAAACTTCCTCGACGCTATCTGATGAACGAAGCCTGGGCGAGAAGCGAGCGTTTTGGCTTTTCAGGAAAGTAAGAGGACCTCGATAACGAACCTAATAATGGAAGAAAAGGTTAAAAAAAACGTACGTATAATTATCTAGTGATATGCATTTTCGTTTAAAGTAGTCATGTGTAATGATTGTGCGAAGATGCTCTGAAATACTGGGTAATGTTTGGAGTATTTTTCTTCTTTCTGTAAAATATTACGACAGGACTGGTCAAAAAGATTTCTAGGTTATAGAGTCTGTTGTATCCGGTAAGTCAAAAGTTTCAAGTCAATACAAACGACCCATACCTCAGGAGGCTGCCACTCTTGGTGTGTTCTATTAGAAACACTTTGGTTCCTTAGGAGAGCCTCTCTGAGTGCTTTTAAATTGTAGGACGCGAGTCCTTTTTCAAGGCTCCTTTTCTGTAATTCTTCTATGATCCAGTCTTGGGTGTTCCTTTTCCTCAAGTGTTTGTATTCTTCAGCGTCCATCTTAAGGGAATCTACCGCCAGCTTTGTCAGATAGTTTTCAAATTGTAGCTAAAAAGACGAACAACAAAAGGATTAACTACTGTTGATGATTGAATTGATTGCACTTCAGCTATAGCTCTGTAAATTATGGATAAAGTATTCTGTAAATTAATTCAACAGAGATTTTCTGAATATAATGAGAGGTAACCGCTACATCATGATTAAGTCAACCACCTTTCTTACGAACCTGAACATGTCGACTTTGCGAATTTGCATCCTCCTGCATGGAAGCCAATCTAGTGCTGACAGTCCGTGAGCGCGGATACCAAGGGAATGTGTCAATCATGGCTACAAACTCCACCCTCTGGTTCTGCTCTGTCAACAAGGAAGCCATTTCGTACGCAAGTAGCCCTCCGTATGAATATCCGCCCAGAAAGTACGGTCCATGGCGCTGTTCCTCGCTGATCAGGTGAACGTAATGTGCAGCAAGTTCACGTACACTGCCCCAGTCCTCACTCACTGCTGTTGGGTCGGTAAAGCCCAGTGCATAGAAAGATATCAAATCCTTATACCGGGAAATAAAAAGCACCAATCACACAAAAAAGCCAAAAAGAAGCACGGATGACCAAAACTGGACAAGAATAGATCAAATTGCATCGAAATAAACTTCTGCCAGGTCAACTGAAATCAAGTTTGGGCTACATTGTACGAAAATGTAGTGTATGATATTGAGACTGATGTTTGCTCATTGCGTAATGTAGATAGGTCTGCACCAAGGTCGAAGTGGCCCGTACCAATCGAGATAACGCTTACCCTGGTTCCCTTAGCATGAAGAGACTAACTGTATTGCTGCTGCTACTCTCTCTCAAATGGAAGGTAGTCATTCGCAGAATACACCAACCTTCCAGGCTTCCCTAACAGTTTGAGTAAATTATCGTTGTCCGAAACAAAACACGCTGACCTTGCAAGTGAAGTTCAAAGCGTCATTGCAGCAGCTACGCTACCATAGGCGTACGAGGCGGGGGGGCGAGGGGGGCTGCAGCCCCCCCAGTTCCAAAATTTTTCGGGCAAAATGCTTAGAATTCGGGCAACAAGCCTAAAGAAAAAAAAGCCGAAAAGTCTAGACAACATTACGTTCAAAACGAATTACATCAACAGGAAAAGTATTGGAAACATACCGAACTCTGTGGTTCAAAAGTCCAAATTTCTCATTCATCTGCGTTCGTTTCTTCTCGCAAATTGCTATTATTATGTTCGATTTTTCTCGCAAATTTTGCGTGACTCCTCAGTTTTAATCAGTTGCAATCAGCTTTTCCATAGCTTGAGCGTTTGCGCACGGTAGCTGTTATAAATGTGATGAAGCTAATGCTTTCGACTCAAATGTTTAGTCCTCAGGGCTAGCTTGAAACTTTCAACGAAATGTTTTAAAACCCATTCATCCCTGCATGTTTTACACGCTTTTGTTTTACTTTCAAATGGGGGAGAAACAATGTAAATTGGCTCCCAAAAATTAATATAATTTTTTCTGAAGTAGAGTGAATAAATAACAGATATCCGAAAAAGGATTCAGTGCATTCACACCTTCGGAGGCAAAGTTTGTACACAACTATTTCAATGCATGTTTTATATCATTTTACATGCCTTTTTTTTTCGGCTTTCAACCCATGGCATTTTTTTTTTCGGGCAAAAAGTTCTCCGCCCCCCCAGGACCGATGGAGCCCGTACGCCTATGTACGCTACGTAGCTTGGATTTGATTAGCCAGTCAGTGTGTCATTGTGTTTTTTAAAGCTTCAGCCCATAATTATAAAGAATAAAGTTAATTAGGATTATCGTGGAAAGCCTGACCTAGACCCATTTCCCTTTAAAGCGCAAAGAGCGATCAACAGCAATTTTCTCAATACATTTTAACGAGAAAAGGCAGGAGAAATGAGAAATTGATCAGCCACGCGATGTAAAACAAATTCTCTATACTATCACCATGAAAAAAGAGACCAATAAGGAGATTTTGTATGCTGGTTATGCAAGGGACTCAAACAAATTTTCATTTTAACGGTTTGGCATTTACCTGGCCTTGAAATCCCGTAGAAATCGGCACCAAATTCAACGCATAGCGGTGTGACGGATGAACACAGAAGAATTTGATAGCCGAGCCCGCAGGAGTGTACAGCGGTACAACTTGTACCTGAAGCCCGGATGTGGTGGCTGGCGAAGATGCATCTTCCACTGGTTGTGTCTCTGCAAGCCCACCTTGGTTTTCGGTATTCTGAATTTGTTCACTGGATGCTTGCCCGCTAAGCTTGGCTGTGATATCTCTTCCTAGTTTTAGTGGGGTGGTATCAGGCTGCATGAAGTAGAACACCTGAAACAAGAAGACAGTTTGTTACAAGTTTTATCTTTAATATGCATAAAATCTAAATAAGCTTCAGCCGTGCAGCTCATAACGTAACTGCCGAAAAATGCCGTACAAAGTGATTATTGCTAATGTTATCTAAAAAAATGAAAAAAAGGAGAAGAGTCCAAAAAAATAACATGGCACCCGGACTTATGAAGCTATAGGCAGTACAGTAATAAAGGAGTCACTCAATAAATGCTTTTGGATGTACTCGCTGGTATTTAAACCCTCAATACTAACATGCTTTAGACAACTCGCATATTGCTACAAAAACCAAAGAGTTTCCAAGGAACTTTTTTTCTTGCTGTATTGAACCAAATAAAGCTTACTTAATTTGCTTAACAAATGTGAATTTTATGTCTTTGCCAACTGCTTTTTTTTTTTAACCTTTTTTGTTCCAAGATCGAAAATAGATAAAGATAAACCCACCTCAAAAGAGACCTGCAAATTGGCTTCAAGCTGCATTTTCAAGGTCAGGGCCGCGGTTGAGTCGATACCGTAGCTGTACAAGCTTTTGTTTAGATCTGTCTCAGAACGCGAAGACATTGCTGTCCATTCTCTTACTGACAAGCTAACGTATTCCATGACAAGCTCGCTTTTCTTTTCAAGATCCTTCTCCAGCATAATTCTCTGCACCAGAGACTCGGTTGACGTAGTCGTGGTCTCAGAAGTATTGATTTCAGCAGTGATGAGGGAGAGTCGAGACGTCTTTCTCAGCCCGGTGTTGCTTTTTATGAATCGAGGCCAGTCCACACCACACAGACCGATTTGGAAGCGGCTCGGCTCTTCAGTGAGAACTTTGGCCATATGTTCGACTCCTGTGAAACAAATTGGCCTTAATAATGGTATTATGATATACGATTGACAACAATCAAAAGCTCGCCTAGTGTGATCTTTATATTTCATTTTCATTTAATTATTTAACATTCTATGTGCATCAGCAAAGAAACAGCTCACCATCTTTGGCATGGATAAAGCCCAATCCCGCTATGGTCAGCAATTTAGCTACAGCACTTTCTCGTTCCATCACGCCAGCTCCACTGATTGGGCCCCAGTTGATGGAAAGTCCAGGGAGACCGAGAACGTTACGGCGGTACTGGGCAAGAGAATCTTGAAAAGCATTGCAGCCTGAATATGACGATTGTCCCATGTTACCAAGGATTGAGGCCATGGATGAAAACATCACAAAAAAATCCAGATCCATTTCCAAGCTCATTTGATGCAGTAAGAAGGAACCTAACAAGGACAAAATGATTTGCTTTAGCGCCCAGGTCACTTATTTTATTCTAGGAGCTTAAGAGACGATGCTTATTGGGAATTTGTCGCTTACTTCCTTACATGTTACACTTGTTGGGCATATCGTAGTAGAACTTTCCATTTCGGGTTTTGAGCGGCGATTACGAAACTTGAAAACGAACCACTTGTACCAGGAAACGTTAATAACGCAAGAGCGGGGAGTGTAGCCATGCACGGGGTAGTTTGAATATTCACCTATTGGGAATAGAGGGCTTAGTATTACGACCAGATTCCTAATACCACTTCAATTCAAAAAGGAACGCCCATGAGAAGAATAACGTAAAATGTTTGATTGTGGTACTATTGTCGATTATATAGATAAAAGTAGGCAAAGTATCATGTCTTACCTTTGATCTTAGGACCCATGACATCAGTGAAGCTCTTAAAAGTCCAGTCTTTGACGAACTCATCTCTTAAAATCATGGCGGAGTGCACAATACCAGCCACGCTTGGAAGGGATTGTAGCTGGTCTTTAAAGGACGACATCTGTTCTTGGTTGGAAATGTCAATCTATGAGGGACAAAAATATGAAACTCTTTTTAATTTATGTCAGTGTGCCTCAAATGTTGTGCATATGTCATGTACAAATTAATGTTTATCAGTGTTTTCTAACCACTCCATTCATGACTTCACAAAGTCGCCTTTTCTGTCTTACTTCAAGTCATTCAAGCCTTGTACCTAATAAAGTGTTTAAGCTGTAGGAATGCCATACCTGGAACGTGTGAAACTTTGCGCCGGTCCTTTCCTCTATCTCCCTTATTTCTTGAAATTTGGCAACTGAGGGTTTGGAACGACTAATAAGTCCTATGGACTTTGCTCCATTCTCTGCCATCCAGCGGGCTACTTCAAATCCAAATCCTCGAGCGCCACCTGCTACCAAGTAAGTTCTGTTTTCTTTCAACCCACACTCATCTAAACCACAGGGAAGAACAGGAATCCTGTCAAGATCACTCTCTTCTTTAGGTGATGGAAAGGAGTGAATTAGAAAAGAAATGCCCGATGATGCTTTCACTTGATGCTTTGGGGATGTCTGTTTGTCAATGGACGCATTTGCAGCCTGGATTGACGTTGCCAAGTCTACAGAGACCAGCTGCATTCCTTGAAGCTTTTTCAGTACTGCCTTTTCTTCCAACAATGCCAGACTTTCCAAACAGAGCTTCTCAAAAACCAGAGGAGAACGAAGAATGTCTGTTATGTCCTCTCTCTCATATCTGACATGTGTTTTTGCGGGGAAAACAACGTCACCATCAAACTCGGAACTCAAGATGATAACTCGACCTCCTCTTTTAAGACACCGACTACTTTTTTGAAGAACATTTGGAGACGGTGGGTAGAAATATACAACGGCATCAAAACTGTGCATGGAATTGTTATTGAGACCAGAGGAACTCTGACGTACTACACTTTCCGCACCCAATTCAAGGAGAAGAGTTTTTGCAGACGTTTCGCAAGTGTCGGAAATGGTGCAAAACACTCTGTGACCCAAGGTTTTTGCAAGGACAACTGCTGCTGGCCCAGGGCCACGATTCGCATCATGTATCAGCAACTTGTGATTCTCTTCTCCAGATGCTACTCTTTGAAGTGCATGAGAAGCAATGGCTAGGCACGCAGGGATGTATGCCGCTTGTTCCTTTGTCAAGCTGGTTGGTTTTACAAACACGTTACTGACTTGAATGGGAAGAGAGGCGGAAACCTGTCCAGAGGCGATGACACCACACACTTCATCTCCAATTTGTAACCGAGTATTCTCGCTTTCTTCTGGTAGATCAGTCACCTTTCCAACGACGAAGACACATCTGTTTGGTTTGGCTACATCAATTAGCGATTCAGAGGGTGTCCAGCAATGCAACAGATCTATTGTGAGCTCAGAGTGGGAAGGCTTTGAAAGAGTCTTCTCGCGCAGGCAGAGAGTTCGTGACGATGAGATAACTGATAAGTAGAAGGAACGCCTTTTCTTGATTTCAACGTTGTTGGTTTTTGGTTGCTCAGGGGAAATTTGTGATCTCACAATGCGATTTATGAAACGTTTGCCATCTCTAAAGGCCACTTCTTCTTCAATGCTGTCACTCAGAACCTCCTCAATCAAGGAATCTACTTCGTGCATATCCCTTTTGTTGTTTAGGTCAACAGTTGCAACCCTGAAATTGAATTCTTCGAGGTTTGCTGTTCGTCGAAGACCCCAGACTGTAGAACTCCACGGGATGGTACTAGTCTTAAGAGACTTGTCACAAGCGTTCAACAACTGTGTACGTTCGGTAATGAGAAACAGTCGTGCATCGAACCACCCCTTCTGTATCACAAGCTTGAGTAAGAAGACAGAACTGCTGAACGCGAGGCGTTGAGCTTGTTCAATGACATCGAAATTGTCCGGGAGAAGGGTCGTTTCCACAGGCCACATGTTGATGACTCTGAGGTTGGATGAATGGTTTGGTGGTATGTCCGAAAATGCCGCGTTGATTGCTTCCTCTGCTTTGGTGTTGAAACATCCAGCATTTGGTGGGTCAACTGTGATGACATTAACCTTAGCCGCCTGAAGCCTTGTGACTAGGGCGTTTGAGAAATCAGTGGAGTCTCTCAACACCAGGCAAGTCAAATTTGGTGCGGTTTCCCTCTGCTCTTGTAACTCATCTTCCATCCACAGGACTTCATAGGCAAGGCCATCAAAGACAAATCGACGCGGCGTGCTGGTCAACTCTGCGATGCGAAACTCACTCATGGTGAGTAAAACTTTTCCAGATGGACTCAGGAGGGTAACATCAAATATTCCAAACTCAGTCGCATCCGCATTGACGTGGCAATACAGCTGGTTGGTAGAGGGAACGCCACTCAGTGTTATGGTCTTGAAACCCACTGGCACAACGGACATATCCTCAGTTACTGCGTTTCCAAGGGGAACAAAGCAGGATTGAAGGCAGGTGTCTAAAATGGAAGGATGAATCACATAATCACCAGCTTCGTTTTGAATGGACGGTGATCCACTTATGTCAACTAAGCAAACTCCCTCATTGTCGCGCTGCCAAATTTGTTTGATGATCCAGAAATTAGGTCCATAGTTGAACCCATACTTCTCCGTTATTTCTTTGAACCGTTCCATCGGCATTGGCGTCATGTTTGTGATGAGTTCGTTTACAGCTGGCCCAGGTTCATTGGAAGCTGTGAATACAAACACAAAGAAAATCTTAGGTTTAAAGTTCCAAATAACTAGTTCATTGTTTCTAAAAAGCTTTGAAATGATTTGTCAAATTGTGTTGAAAATATTTCAAAAAGGATAATACTGCAAATTATTAATAAACAAAGGCAAAAAAATAGAACAACAGCATTGAACACAAAACTTCCAATTAAGGTAATAGTACCTCCGTCCTTTAAGTTGTCTTGTTTATGTAATAGATCGACAGAGATTTTCCCGCTACTCAGGTTAATTTCTGACTGGTCATCCTGTACACTTGTAATATGGAACTCAGCCTTGTCAATTGTGTCGGTCTTCAGAAGTCGCAGTCGTAGTGACCGAACCTGAAGTGTAAAGGATAAAACAATGATATAACTTCAGCTAATGTTAGTACGCTATAATTATCCTATTGAAATTGCAAGTAATTTTATTAGACTCTGACCTGTGTTTCAGGCAGTGTTAGAAGACTTGAAAGCTTCACATCACTCAGTTCCAAGCCGGCGATGTCTACGAACTTGTCCCTAACCATTGCAAAGGCCATCTCCAGGTAAGCAGATCCTGGCATCACAGTACCCCCCTGAATAAGAGCGTGGTCTTTCAGAGTTGAAAAGTGGTGAAGGTCAATCTCAGTTTCCCAGCAATGCAGGCCTGAATACAGGTCGGTCATTTTCACTTGTCCTAGAAATGGGTGCGTTTGCTTTGTGGTTTTCTCAGCACCAAGAGGAGAAATTATTGTTTCGGGTGGACGTTCACGATACCAGAAGCTGTTTTCCTGCCATGGATAGTTTGGCGAACGAACAAACCAAGCTGATGGATTCCTTTGCACACACGTCCAATCTATGGGAAATCCAATTGTGTACAGTTTACATACTGTGTTCTGAAGAAAGCACTTGTGCTGGTCTTTTACAGGTACTCTTTTGCGAGGAAGAGTTGCTACGACAACAGGCATTTCTTGGTCTTTAAGGCTGTCTTGAAGAGCAATCTGTTTCAGGTAGTGGGCTAGAATGGGCTGGGTACTTATCTCAATAATCTGCTTGTAACCATCTTTTAACAGATTCTTCACAGCTGGATAGAACTGGACTGGACAACGGATATTTCGCCACCAGTAATCGCCGTTAAACTGCTGACCAGGGAAAACGTCGCCCTCGACTGTTGAATACATAGGAATTTTCGACAGCTGAGGGTTTACCTTGATACGTTTCATAGCTGCTTGAAAAGGCTTCTTGATGGGTTCCATGTGTGTGCTGTGAAATGCGCGTTTTGTTCCAAGAACGCGCCAGAAAGTATCTTTTGCATGCATTGTTAAGTGTTGACCCAGGGCCTCGATTGATTTGGACTCACCAGACACAGTCACGCTCTTCGTATCATTAACTGCGGCGATGTCAAGAGTGGCACTTAACTTCAGGTTTAGCAGTAAAGCCCTGGCCTTTTCTTCAGACATGCCCAGAGCTGCCATACCTCCATTATTGGGGCATTTATCTTGCAGAGTGGAGCGAGCTAGCACCAACTGAACAGCTTCCTTGACCGTAATTATCCCAGCAACACAGGCAGCTGCAAACTCCCCTAGACTGTGACCGATGACAGCGGAAGGAAAGATTTTCCAGGACATCAGCAGCTGAGCAGTCGCGTACTGGACAGCAAAAGTCGCGGGCTGAGCGAAGAAATTCTCAGAAATTCTTGAAACGTCTTCTGGCGCCATCAACTCGTCTATCAGCGACCACGTCATACCCAGATCTTTAAGTAAGCTGTTCACCGTCAAAATCGCTTCTCTGAAAACAGCCTCACATTCAATTAACTGTCTTCCCATGGCATACCATTGAGAGCCCTGACCACCAAACATGAAAACGAGTTTTCCATCATTGGAAGTCACTTGGGCATAAGAAACCAACTTATCCCATCCCACGGAGTCATCAGCGTAGTCCGCCAAAGACTTGGATGCTTCCGCAGTGGATCCAAAGGCAAGTGCCAATCGGTGTGGGAGTTGGCTGCGGCGTTCGTTCAAAGAGTAGCACAAGTTTTCCACAAACGGCTCATCCATATCTTCGACGTTAACTCTCATCCATTTGGAGTATAGTCCTGCCATTTTCTGTAGAGCCTCCTTTGAACGCGCGGACAGGGTGAAAACATTATTTAGACGTTCAACTTTTCCTTCTTGAAAACTTTGTTTCGACGGTACTTCGCGAAGGATGAGGTGTACATTTGTCCCACCATAACCAAAGGAGTTCAAGGCTGCTATTCGCGGTTTTCCTTTCGCTTTAATCCAGGGCTCACTGGTTTGTTGCACAACAAGCTGTTTCTCTTCCAGTTTTAGTTTGGGATTCAGCACACGTATGTTCACAGTTGGTACATATTTTTTCCTTTTGATCATCAGAGCGACCTTGATTAGCCCAGCAAGGCCAGAAGTGGATTCAGTGTGATTGATGTTTGACTTAACAGAACCAATCCTTAACTTTTGTGTGGTTTGTCTGGTGTATGTATCGGCTATCGATGTGACCTCTACGACATCTCCAATTGCGGTACCAGTGCCGTGCGCTTCAAAGTAATCCACCTCTTCTGGATTCACTCCTGACTGCTCAAGAACTTTTTTGGATAATTCAGCTTGCATCTTTGCACTCGGAGCCGTCATTGGTACAGCATTTTGTCCATCGCTGTTCATTCCACAAGCCACTATCTCGCAGTATGGGTCATCTTTGTCACTTATAGCTGCAGTTGATTGCTTCAAAATAACTGCTGCAAAACCTTCCCCACGTCCATAACCATCTCCAGAAGAGTCAAAACTTTTGCAACGTCCATCAGGCGCCAGAAGTCCAGCTATGCTGGATAACATTTGCATAGCCGGATTAAGGACAATGTTAGGTGCGCAAACGATGGCTATTTCGCAATCCTCATTGTGCAGGTTATCACAAGCTATTTTGAGGGCAGTTAACGATGAAGAGCATGCTGTATCAACGGCCAGGCTTGGACCAGTAAGGTTAAGACAGAAGGACACTCTGTTGGCGAGAATCGACATTGAGCCTCCTGTTGAGGAAAACTGGTCGATATTGTGGTAATTGGATTTGTCTGTTACAAGTGCTCCATAATCCAAATTCATTACGCCGACAAAGACTCCTGTTCTACACTTCTGAAGATCTTCAAGTCGCATTCCAGCATCTTCAATGGCCTCATACACCACATGTAGCAGAATTCGTTGCTGTGGATCCATTCCCTGAGCTTCTTGATTGGAAATGCTAAAAAACTTGTTGTCAAAATGTGTTATTTCTTCCAAGTAAGATCCATTCACAGCAGATAGACGTCCACTGACAAAGCGTCTGGGATTATACAGTTCAAAGAAAGTTTTATGCTGTTCAGGTCTACTGTTGGGGAAGGGACCATTTGAACTCTTCCCTTGCTCAAGAAAGTACCAAAACTGGTCCTTACCGCTGGCTCCTGGAAATCTGCAGCTGATGCCAACGATGGAAATTCCAGGGCGTTTTGATCTGAGCTGCAGGGTGACCTCATCTCGTACTTGTAACGATACTTCGTCGTTGTGTTCCTTGTGGGTATGTACTACATCTACGTCATTCTGAGATTCAAAACTATGCACGAACTCGAGAAACAATACCATTATTGGCGGGAAAACAACTAGAGCGTGGGTCAACCCTAGAACAAGCACCAGAGGAACAAGCCGATGGAAAATGTCTGCTAGACTTGGATAAATAAACCCAAGTGAAACAGACCCACATATTGTGATTGACGCTGCAGTCACCACACACCAGCCAACAGAGCGTAGGGCCTCGATCATGCGAATTCGTATCTTAAGCTTTGCTGAAAAGACGAATGAATGGGCGACCTGAATGCTGAAATTCAGCGATAAGATAATCGTCAGAAAGACAGAGAGAAAGGAGATATGATTCAGGTGAATTCCCCACACCTCCATTATAGCTGCTGCCTCCAATACGAGAAAATCAAATGTTATGGCCAGGTAGATGCTTATCCCGAAACTTGTGTTCGAGAACAGAGAGACCATAAACACTACTGCTGTAGCAGTTATGAAAACTGTGAAGACTGCTTCTCTTTCCAACAGGTAAAGGTCATCAAGATCAAAAAAGTTCTCAGAGACTGGTACGACTTCCATGGGAGACTGTTTGAGTAGGTCCCTTTTCAGTTTCTCCAGCGATCCTCTGTCTTCTCGAAATCGGTTATGTAGTTCCATATTCAGATGAATTCGAGATGCTAGAATTCTGGCACGGGTATTCGTATCTTCAAAACGTACGTCTTGTCGAAAGGGGACGTTTTGGGATTCATTCAGGAAACGTTCTAAACACGGGTAGAACTCAGAGTTCTTGCAGCTCATGTTGTGATCCAACGTCCACTGGCGTAACGCTGTCATCCAGCAGAATGATTCCCCCTCACTGTAGGAAGCCTCTTGCAGTTTTGTACAAATGTTTATTATTTGATTTTGTACAGTCTCCTGTGAATAGTCAATTTTCCCCGAAAAAACGATGCTTGTATCTGTTTCTTTGCCAAAGAACTTCTGCTGTGCTTCACTGAATTGCTTGAAATTGTCATTTTGGTTTAGTGCCTCGGTGGTGCTCGTTCGCTCATCACGTTGTAAAGCAGACAACACACACAAACTGACGATGCATGCAAGGATAAGTACTGCAAGAATTTTTCCACCAAGTGACGTTATTATCCAGGTAAGGCTTTTCAGAATGTGTCGCAGTTTAGATTTGCGGCATTGCACGAGTCCTTGTTCGAAGCTCCCAACGTTAGTAATGGACGATCTTCTTCTACAAGATCTTGGACAAGGATTGTTCAATTTCTTCAACCTTCTTTCAAAATACATCAACAGTATTACTGTTACTATAAAAGACACAGCCGAAGCTAATACATAAACTATAAGTGTCGCCATGAAAAAATCTGAAATCACATCAAAGGAAGATTTGATAGCAATTCCAGACAGAATTGTTCCACATAATGCCGACAACACAGCAAGGAATCCTGCTTTCGCCACACAACTGCTGACTCGATGTTCAAGTGATGGCACCTTCTTTTGCTGCCCCCATTGTACCAGGAAAAGTACAACGTCTGACGTTGATTTTCCTAACAACAAGAAGGGAATGAACAAGGTAGTTGGGAAAAGGGAAGTGTTGGCCATTGAGATAATACCCGCAGAACACGTCATTGGAAACAGAATAGATGAAATCATCAATAAGACTGTTGTTAGGCAACTGAGATTATCAGAGGAGAGGTATACGACAATGAAGACAAGAACAATCATTGCCAAAGGTGACAAATAAAGTGGCCATAGCTCTGGTTTCAATACGTTTTCTAAAGCATCATTTGTGGTTTTTCCAGTCGTGAAGGAGAGATTTGTACAGTTCAAACGATGACCAATCGACAAGAGGAGACTTTCAAGAGATGCTTCAAAGTTAAGAACTGCCTGGTCTTCTTCTTCAGTGGTTGTCCTTTTAATGAAGTAAACAACTCGAAGCGCGTCGGCTCGAGCAGTAGGTGGATCCGTCTTATGTTGAACTTGAAAATTGCTCAGCATTTGAATAAAGGAAGAATTGAATGTTTGACCAGAGGAGAGAACGATAGTAGGGTTTGTCAACTCGTGAGCCAGAATGGAGGAAAGGTTGCTCAAATTTTCAAATTGAGTACCAGCTAATTCGAGAGGACTGCTGATGATACAGTCATGTTTGGAAAGTTTTTGTTGGGTTTCTGGAAGCAATTTCCTAGAACATATTTCACTGTAACCAGTTATGTTCACTACGGTCTGGTGCACGAGAATGGCGTCTTTCAAACAATCTTCACTTAGGATATTTTCACCATGTTTTGGGATCATGATGATCTGCTCTTGGCGCGCTTCAAGAAGTGGGAAGAATTGTGCTGCATGATGCAAGTCTTTCCTGGATTGGCTGTCAGTCGCGGTGAAACGTTCAACGGACGGATGCTCTATACGCAGGCGAATTAATCCCAGACAACTCACAATGACAACTAAAAGCGACACCAGAAGGACAACCCACGGTTTGCGAGCAAGAAAGAACCCCAGTTTCTCGAACGCTTTCTGGTAAGCAGTGAGGATGCCATACGATACGGTTCTTCGTCCTCTAGTGATGGCTCCACATCCTAGCCGACTTCGTTTACGAGTTGTGTGAATTTCGTAAGACCTAGACGCGAGAATGTAATTTTGTAAAGTCATTGGAATATTTAATTGGAAAGTCATGGTTCAGCTAATATGAACCAGGAGCAAAATAAATCGATCGACTTAATAGGTATTCCCTATAAATCAAAAGGATCTATGAACTTGGAAGATGTTTGTTTTTCATCCTAAACTCCGGTTATTTTAAATCACTTTCTAAGTATTCGTTCTAAAGAGCTTTTGTTTGCAAACAACATTCAAATGTGTTTTGTTTTAGAAAAAAAGCGACGCGACATGTTTATTTGCATTGTTAAAAGTAAGTCGTGTGTTGGCAGTTTTTACTTGGGAAAGCAATTAAATGTCACGTGGCCAATAATGACATTTTCTCAATCGCAGAATGTCAACCTTGATATGGTTAAACTTTACACATCTTAGTTGCACTTGTGCCTAAGTAGAAAAAGGATATCAGGACCGAAATATTTCCCTTTGAGGTCCCCTCGTGTATGGCTATAGCGTGTTCGTTGGTACAAATAGCATTCTGTAAGGTTAAAGTTTTCTCGCGGATTTTTTCCAAGAAAGAAAACCGGAAAATGGTCACCTAGCGTTGCTTCAACGAAACAGAAAGCCATTTTTTTACTGACCATAAAATTAAACGAACTTTTGAAGGATGTCGTTTGGTGTTTAGCGAGTTCGCCAAAAAATAAATTGTCGTTGTTTCAAGTTCGGTTTGAAGAGCAAGGTTTCAAAGCCGATAACCTCCCCTTGTCATTGAAAACTAGTCTGTGTTTTGTTAGCGTGAAAGTGAATTGTAGAGGTCGTTGATTTATCCTAATTATTGAGCTTATAGTTCAGAATTTGTGTTCGGAAAGCACATTTGCTTTCGCCGCTTTGCAAAAATAATCTGTAATTGCTTTTAAACTCACTGTTGATAGCAATGAGAGGTTATAAAAGGTTTATGGGCTCAGTTCTTGAGAGATTCTAATTTTTTTCCATGCATTCCCTTTTCCTTTAGAAACGAAGATCACTTTTACTATAAATTTGTCGTTTTTAAACGACAAGAAGAATGATTTCTATGTAGTGATTTATGTCTTGTAATTCGTTTTGAAAGCGAATCAATCTTTTATTCGTAGAAGGTTTTGCCGCTGCTTTTGTAGCTTAAAATATCTCAACCTCTTTATAGACAGACATATTTTTTTCAAACTGGTCAATTCTTAGAATCGCAGACAACATTCTCGGAAAATCGTCTGGGCGCCCCGTAACAGACGCGCATCCAAGTGTGAGCTTCATTAAGGAAGTAAAATTTGATTGGTTAACCTAGTTTTCCAGAAATGTCAAGAATCGAGAGCTAAGGGTTATGAAACGTATTTAATCACATGTGCCCACGAGACTTGATCACGTGCGCGCTGTAGGCTTGATCACGTGCTCTCCCTTAGAGCCCCCAGGACTCGACTACTTCCTGATTGTTCGCCTTGGCTAAACTTTATCTTATCTGCATATAAATTATCGCATTAGACATCAGTTTTTAAAACGACGACCGAGAAAAATCTTACCTGTCTTTTGAATGTGTGGAAATTTTTATTTTTTTAAGGTAAGACGTTTGAGCAACCAGTCGGTAAAGAAATATTCGTCATTCAAGTAACAGAGTCGAGGAAACCGCTTAAGTTCCACTCTGAACATGTGGGCAGTTAATCACAAACGTTTGTATAATTCCCTATTTGGCTTCTGAGACCTATCACTGCTGACTTTATGCGTGATGACCACAATGAAAGACGAATCTAATTATTCGCTGATAGAGTTCAAGATTATTCATGATGATTAATGGTTTCACAAATTATAAGGAAATGGAATGAACGCAGATTTTATTTATCTTCTGGCCGCGGTGTAAGACACTAAAGCGTATGTTCTGGCAAATGTGAACTAAACAGATCTAACATGCCAAAAAGCAGGAAACTGCAAATACTACACAGCGGAAATCGTCACTCAAGCAAGTCAAACAAGATCCTCATGCTAAGCTAATATGCCTGTGAGAAAACACGAAATACGTGTGCACGTGAGTGTGAAAAACAAGCGCGAAAACTCGAGGCGATAGGACGATCAAGCCCTCGTAACACGCCATGCGCGCTTGTCAAAGACGTTTTATCGAAAGTTTCTTACAACCGACAAGCTTTCCTACAGTAAAGTAAGTTGCCATCCGCGAGACGGCGAGACGGTGTTCTTTTTTTTTTTTGTAAAAGCTCATTGTATTTTCCAGGCGTAATCACAGCAAAGAAACCAATCCTTCCTAGCTACTTCTAGATAATTTAGAGGTTTAACTCACATTTGCGAGAAAAGTTGGAAATGAAATTATTTTGTCTCACCGGTCATCATGTATAGTGCCAAACTGGTATTCGAAGCCAAAATAAATCAGTAATAACAGTCAAGGTAAGTGGCAATTAAACAGAACCTTATAGAATAAACGTACTTCGCCAAACACAAGTAAAACAAACAGAATAAAAGTCATGATTGCTTGTTGCTAGGAAGTTATGTGCGTGCACCAATTGTCTACCAAGAGCCCACATGACACGTCTGCGCATGCTTTAACTAAGTAAATCGTGCAGTCAGTCATCGCGCATGCAGTAGATCGCGTGAAACTTCCGTGAGGTACCTATAATTATCGATTTCTGGAGTGCGCAACATTTTCCAATGTACAAAACTACTCCCACATCGAAAGAAACCGCAAAATAGTAGTTGTAGTAGAAAAACACTAAAAAGATTACAACGAACCAATCAGGATCAAGGATGGGGAATATTGAGACGGAGTTTAAAGGACAAACGTTAAAAATTTCCCGTCTTTTTGCGAACATTGGAAACATAATTTTTGATCCCTTTCGTTCAGTAGCACAATTGCCTTCGAAGGCCGGCAGGGGACAAAGCCATGTTTAGCAAGTAACTTGCAAGATAAACCTTGGTATTTTTCTGTAAAGAAGACTCGTTATTTCCAGAAGTAGCACTGTAAACATGTATGCAAACGAAAGGTTTCATAAAGATTCCGCAATTAAATGCCACATTTTGTAGCTGTAAGTTCAAGGAAGTACAAAGTTCAATTTGCAATTTTAATACAATAATCTGTCTTTTTTGTGCAGTTTACTTAGTTTTTGTCCAATCAATATCTTTCCCGATTTTAAACTTCTATCCCATCGATCTGCTTCTTTTTACGAGGAGGGGAAGGCTTATGCCGAAACGTCGATAATTGCGACTGTATATAGGACCGTTACTTAAACAACCCAGAAACGGTTTAATTATCCCCCTAAGAGTCGAGGAATAAGTAGAATAAAACATTGGTAACAATTCCTTTTTTTAACCTAAACCAGACTTTTTTTGGTAGGAAAGAGCACTCCGATTGAGCTCACATATGCACTGCATTGCATTTACGATATTACGCTGTTTTGGTAATGTTCCACCATGGCGAGGAGAATTATAAAAAGAAAGAAAATGCACTAACCGGCCTCTTGGCTGGATTGAATCCTGATTCAGTTCAATAGCCGCTTCTAACTCGGCCATGATAGGCCACGAGCTATTCCACCGAATGCCAGAAACTGTATCTACAGCAAAAGGATATCTATTCGAGAAGTACAGTGTAACACGACACTCCACTCTAATGGGCGTATCGTCGCGCGCGGCGGGAAATTTATACTCTACCATGGCAACAGGTGGTTTCAGCGCTACAGGAAGAAAAGATTACCGTTTCAGCGCTGCAGTTTCTAGGAACACTTACTTGTAGAATTTTAAAACTAATTACTAAGTACAGCCTTGAAGTATCCGCATTCCAAAAGGCTATTGGCTGACACATTCAATCAAAATGAAACTATTAATGGTTCTGTTAGGGTCAGACTAGAATGTGACGGACGACTTATTCTAACCGACGTGCTATTAACAACTGCCTAAGCTGTTACCACGGATGGCAATAACCAAAAAAATACAGCTTTTTTCTTTTTCGTGAAATATCGCGGCAGATCATTACGTTGGCTTTGTTTTATTTCTGGGCTTTAGCGCTTAAACAATTAAAAGTACAGTGGTGAGAGTTAAACAAATCAAAAACGTCCGCATTCTTCAAGGGTTCACACTGATTGTTACGCAATCACAAAAATGTTGGCCTAGTGAATACGTCTGTTTTTTACACTATATTGTGCTGTAGTCTGTCCTTTCTATATACTATAAAGAGATAAACTGTATAGTTTTCTGCGATTCTTGTGCAACCCTGAGGATTTTAGTATAATATTTGGTGTATTGCAATTTTGAGTTTATGGTTTAAAGTGTACGATAATTATGTTGTGAAATTAAAGTCAGGCTGTTTAGGATTTTTCGCCAGTTTTTTAATCCTCCGGCCCCCTGAATGACCTTGATTGACAAATTGAAAAATCAACAGACTTCCTTAAGAATTCTGTCAATAGGTAGATCAGTTAAAGTAGTTTAAACTTTATAAACGAATCAACAGTGTACCACACCAACATTAAACGCAGCGCAGAAAATTGTTATTGCTAACACGAAAACAAGATCGATGCCACTTCACGGAAGCTCAAAATATTTTCGAAAATGCCCAGAAACAAAACGCTATACCTTGAGGGTGAAACAATGTGAAACTATTTATAAACTATCTCTGCATCGTTTGCGTGTTTGCACGTTTCAAGATGAGTATTGCGCCATAAGGTTTTCGGATTTCAGTATAAGGGCGCAAAAAATCGCCCAAACCACGTCTAAACAGAAACGACGATTGCTTAGATGAACTATATTAAAAAAACCTTAAACGCTGAGGGTTATCTGGTTTGATGAAACAAAGTTGCTCTTTTCCCCATACAAAGATTCTTTAAATACAGCACTGTAATGCCTCTTCTGACTGATAATTGATCCCATGATTTCCGGCGCCTTCAGAGATACTTTATGTGTGATTTCTGCGAAAACCCTCTGGTAGAAGAAAGGAGAAGCAAAGAAAATTTAAAAGCTTTAATTTGCTTAATAATACAGGGACGGCGAAATAAATAAAAAACCTTTTAGCTTCATTAGTGTCCGCATTCCTTATTATTGGTTACCCAATCGCGACAATATTGGACTAGTTAATACGTCTTCTTTTTTACCGTATATATTTTGTGGTGTTGGTTGTTCCTTTTGGAAGCTGAGAGGAGTGAAACTGCATACATTTTGGAATCCTTGTGGTTCATTGCTCGTAAATTCTGAAGACACATGCAGTTTATGAGGTAAGTACAACCGCCGAAATAGTGAATCACACAGGGTCAGCCATGCGCAGTGATCAAAATTCGATTATGTCAATCAAATGATTATGCCAATCAAACGGTATAAATCATTTTTGCTTTACACAGTGAAATACAGTGAAGAAACTTGAAATTCAGTGCTAAAACACACATAAAAAAGAAGCTTCAAGTTATTTTTTTTGAAAATCGTCAACATCGAGCCCTATGGCTTGAGGGTGAGGCATTGTGAGAACAATTTATTCTCTGGCGTTTTAATCTTTGACCCCAAACTAGCGTCGCGACTAAAATTAGACACGAAAATTTCCGCTCTTTCTAGGAAAAAGTAATCAATCAGAGACGTTAAACGCTTGGCTGTCTTATTTGATCAATTGTGGCGGAAGCACAAGCAGACATGCGACAGAGCAGATTTGTTATCAAGTCCGTAAGGAGTTGTCTAAACGTATTATTCGCTATAAAGCTATTGCGTATTCATGGCTTTTCTATAAACTATTTTTTAATCCAGGAAATCTTACACACGTCAATCAGTTCTTTTGCAGCTAAAATAACGGCATTTAACTAGAGTCAATACTAGGTTGTAAATAAACCAAGGTTAAGATAGCATTTAAAAGCTGTATGCCCAGGGGCTTGTAAATGACGGGGATGATCGAAAGATTTTTTTGGGTTTTAAATTTTCGATTCTGGGATTTTTTTGGGTAAGAAGATTTGGCAAGAATTTTTTTGGGTGACTTGATTCAAAGAAGGGATCTTTTAGGGTGCTAAAAACAAACTAAAGTGCTTTGGCACGGCCTTGGCGTATTTATGGTATGATGAGTTATCAAACCCGAGCGTTATTTAGGGGTATTTTGACAAGGGTTTTTTTTAGGGGTTATTTTTGGTCTAGGGATTTTTTGGGGTAATGTCGGAAGACTTAGGGATTTTTTTGGGTCCTGAGTTTTGCCTTCATTCGATCATCCCCGTCATTCACAAGTCGGAGTACCCCCCTGGCCCGAGGCTGTATGATCACAAATGTTTTACTTTGACTCAATAAGTATTGCATGCAATTACAGACGACTAACTTAGCGGTTTCCGAAAGGTAAAAGGTAAAGGTAATTTTATTTAATGTCAAAAGCACGGGGAGTAGTTGCCCAGTCTCCCGAGCCTGAGGCTCATGATAAAAGTGTTTGACAATATTAAGTTACAAAAAATGAATGAATACATGTAAAAAAGATTTAAAAACTATATATTAAAAAATACGATATTATTATATTATTAAAATCTTAAAAATACGGTTAAAAATACAATATTAAAAAACTATAAAAATACAAAATGTCTCTAAAAGAATATAAATGTTTACCAGAAAAATCTCTAGCTATCCATTGTGTAAATAACTCAGAAAAAAAAATAGCGGAAAATTTGCCTGTATCCAACAAACCTCTAAAATGTGACTTTGTTGGCACTTAACGACGAGCGACGACTACAACGTCGGCCAAAAACAAATTTTCATTAAACATTCGCAATTTGTGTCAAATGATGTCAGAAGCTAAAATACCATAAAATATTCAATGTCGTTTAACTAGGCACGTAGAATTTGGTCGTTGTTTTTGTTTTACATAGTGCGGCTAAGAAAATTGTTGCTCAGGATGCTCATGGTTTGCAGAACCTTCATTATTGTGCCCACTTAAAGAGATCTTAGCCAATAACCAATCAAATGAACCCATTAGCCTTTATGGATAAGACTCGCTCCGTGCGTTTAACGACAAAAAAAGACAAAAAATATTGTCTTCCCAAAATTACTACAGAAACTGTTGCTTGTTAATATGAGGTAAATTGAGATTTGTTTTGGTTGTCGCTGTTGTCTGTAGCCAACAAAGACCTACGAACACAAATGGTTTTCCGGCCGTTCTTTTGTGACTGAGCATAAAATATTCTAACTGTTTTTCTAACAAAAACGGTTCTTTTGCCGCCATCAACTTAGTACTGTTTGTATAAAATAATTTTCTTGGACTTCAAAAACTCTTAACATATTCTTTCTTGCTTAAAAAAGATAAAATACACTTTACTCAGCTATTGCTGGTTTTCACTGTCACGCAATCGAAAAATAAATTCGAAACAAATTCGAAACCATTCAACTACAGAAGCTATGAATTTCAAATATTATAGACGATAAATAGATAAACAATTTTTCTAAGTTTCAGGTCTGTGCGGTGTACCGTTCGCGAGTTATTTGCCGAACCTTTCCTCGCAAATTTATAAAGCTTAGTATGAGATGCATAACTGTGTCCTTCCGGGGACAAAATTGCGCGGGTTTTGGGGAATTTTTTTTTTTTTGTTTTTTTTTTCCCTTTTTTTTTTTTTTTTTTTTAAAAAGAAAAAAAATTTAAAAAAATCTTTACGGGGGAAAAAAAAAAAAAATTTTTTTTTTTTTTTTTTTTTAAAAAAAAAAATGAATTTTATGACGTAACATGAAGTAACAAGAATTGTCGATTGCTTCTAAGTATACCTTACAAAAAGTAAATTGTTTAAGCCACCCTAAAATTATTTATATTATCCCCAAGAAACATTACAATATAATGAAAAAATAGTTCCAGTTCCATGAAATCCTTAAGTTTTTTTTGAAACAAACATACATAAAACCTACCAGCTACCTCGTTGCACGAAGTGGTCAAATGTCACAGAAATATTTGAAAAAAAAATTGCCTTATTACGATTGAAAAACAAACAAACACGGACCTGTGAAAACAAATATACTGGCTAATTCCTCGCACTAAATAATCCAATGTTATAGAAAAAGGATAAAAAATCATTCAGTTCTGAGTCAACAACAAGGTCCTACTGAGTTGCAAAAAATCACGTTTGTTGTAAAAAACTTTATGGAACAAAAACGTGATATATTTTTTTTTTATGGAACATGACACGTGCGTGTGTATGTCCGGTACTACAATTCTAACTGGTCAACAATGTCACTGCAAATACAGCTTCTATCATGTTGTAAAACGCTTTTAAATCGGAATAATCAGCGAATTCCAAGTTGTAGACACGTTGGCCTGTGATGACAGACGCGACCTGTCCCAGATTTCCACTTTGATGTGCTCCAACTCTTCGTTTGCGCCAGGCATACTTATGGGCACTGGAGACGAGTCTTCCTGGCTGCACCATGCGGAGGTCTGAAAAAAAAAGAGTTTCATAAGAGAAATTTCTTTCGATAAAGACTTTATCGATAGAAAAGCAAAGCCAAGGATGCCCCATTTTAAAACAACGTCTATGAGGAAGCGATTGCAGAAAACACATCCCTCAACAACAGCAATAACAACAACAACGAAAATTGCATCAACGTAGACGAATCTTCGCTACAATTAGCTACATTATTAAACGGTAGCTTAATTAGTTAGTTACCTTTAAGGTCAATTGTCTTTTTGGTCTTCTCGTTCTCACTCGTTTCTCCTTCGTCGACCTTTGACCTCAACTCGAGTTTGTGAGTTTCTTCATCGAAAAGAAGTTCTCCAAAATGCGGATGTTTGTTCCCTGGAATTGAAATAATCACCATAAGACAACTGTGATATATTAGCAATATCATTGTTTCACTGCAGAAGAAAGTTAGAAACCGTAACAAGTAACACAAGGTAAATAACAAGGTAAATAGCACTATCATTTTGGCCAGAACGCTAAGACAAAAATATTCAAGGCATGAACACGGTACCAATGAACTCTAGAGAAATAGTTTTTATGTGAATACACTCTATTAAAATTTCTATCTAAAGAAATTCCTATTGCAGCTACTCTCCTTCGCAACCTTTTTTTGGCTCGGCATAAAAAATGGCTGCATACAATGAGACAGAAAATTTTGTTGATATTGTAATCCATTTCCATCCTCTCCTTTTTTCTCCCCTTTTGTTTTTTTTTCTTTTCCCTTTCTCCTGCGCGGATTGGGGGGGGGGGGGGGGTGGGGGGGGGGGGGGGCCCCTTTAATTAAAAAAAAAAATTTCATCTCCTTGTATCGGGGTCCACATACGTCATGCTTTCAGTAATGTTTCGTTTCTTTCTTAATTTATGATAATTTTATCTTGTAACTGTAAAAAAGTAGTGGTGGGGAAGGGGGTGGAGGGTAGTAAAAGCCATTATATAAAAAAATTAGTGACTCTTGAAAACAATCTCATACGGAAATAAGGATGGTCAGCAGTGGAGTAAAAGTCATCAACAGATACTTAGATAGCTTGTAATTACTGCAAATTACCTTTCTTTGAGTGAAGAAACACATTTACTCCACTGCAAAGTTTCTCCACGGCTCGTCTTTGATTGTATGTCCTTGTAGGTCTGGGGAATTCCGGGAACAACATGCGGTAGTTGAACGCGAGGGCTGTTGCTAGGATACCACCTGTCACGTGAGCATGAGGTAGCTCGCTCAAGGAAAAATGGTCACCAGGACAAACGAGTATTGTTGTGCCTCCGTCTACCAACTGGCCCCATAATTCCTCAATGCTATATGACGAGGGAAGCCTTGGCGAGAACCGAGCATTTTGGCTTTTCAGGAAGGTGAGAGGACCTCGATAGCGAACCTAATAATAGAAAAAGAGGTTAGAACTTTTGCATAATTATCTGAAGGTAAGTGGTAATGTTTAATGGTTTGACACTCCCCTTGTGAAATGTTTCGTGCAATGTATGCATTCAAACATTAATTGCAAGGGGTAACATCAAGTTTGTTCGTTATACCGGTTGATCTGTAATTTTAGTTCAATTTTACATGACCCATACCTTGGAAGGCTGCCATTCGTGGTGTGTTCTATTGGAAATACTTTGGTTCCTAAGAAGAGCCTCTCTGAGGGTCCTCAAATTGTAGGAAGCTATTCCGTTTTCAAAGCTTCTTTTCTGCAGTTCATCTATGATCCAGTCTTGAGTGTTCTTTTCCCTCAAGTGTTTGTATTCGTCAGCGTCCATCTTAAGGGAATCTACTGCCATTTTGTTCAGAAAGCTTTCGAAGTAAAACTGAAATACAAAAACAAATCAAGTAGTTTTTTTTATCAACATGCATGATGACGCCTTGACAACCTTGGACTCCTTCGCAGCCGTTATTTGGGATGTCACGCAACGTAACTCCTTCGACTAAGCTTTGCGTGACGATCTAGATAACGGCTGCGAAGAAGCCTGACACTCTAATCTCAAATCAAGTTGGCCTCAGTTCATTTTCTTGGCAGCATTAACAGACAATGTAAACAAAAAGTGGATTGCTCAGCTTCCCTTCAGATGGGATTCGTAACCTTTAGGTTATAATATAATGGAATTAGCAATTATTAATGTTATGGAAGATATTCCTTGATACTTCAATAAAGCTACTCCGATAAATGTCTAATGAGTTGTTGTAAATTGGATACAAATTGGTCCTCTTTAAAAGCCTTTTTTTGTTGTAGCAATGGAAACACGTTGTTACACCAATAAATTACTGAAAATATATGACTCTGCTCGCCTTTGGCTCAAGGTTTTATGAACTGTACTGTAGCTGGAGTTCTGCAAATTGTGGAAAAAGCTCTTCCTAACATGAAGGTATTGAATAAGTAAGGTAATCATTATGTTATGACTGAGTTGATTACTGTTACAGTGATGACCTCCTCCCTCACGAACCTGAACATGTCGACGTTCAAAATTTCTATCTGCATGCATTGAGTGCAGTCTAGTGCTGACAGTCCGTGAATGCGGAAACCAGGGAAATGTGTCAATCATGCCCACAAACTCCACCCTCTGGTTCTGCTCTGTCAACAAGGAGGCCATTTCGTACGCAACAAGCCCACCGTATGAATATCCGCCCAGAAAATACGGTCCATGGCGCTGTTCCTCGCTGATCAGTTGAACGTAATGTGCGGCAAGTTCACGTACACTACCCCAGTCCTCAGTAAGTGTTGTCGGGTCCGTAAAGCCGAGTGCATAAAATGATACCAAATCCTAATAAGGGGCAAAAAAAGTGTTCGTCACAAATTGATTAACATTCTTGTACAAATAATGGCTTAAATCTGTGAAAAACACAAAAGGAAATATTAGGTAGACAGAAGGGAGTGTGGATGGCAAAAAAAAATGGACAAGATACACGTAGATTAGAGTGAGCTGAAGTTGACTTCTGTCTGGTCAACTGAAACAGATTTATCGCTCCAAAATAGCCTGCGAACAGGCTTTCCGGAGATTCCGAAGAGCGCTTGGACGGGCGAAGCCTCGGCGCGAGGTGGAGCGCCGAGAAAGAAAGCCGCACGCACTCTCAGGATATCGAGTGTTCGCGTCCAATTTTGGACGCAATGTGCTGAGGTTTTATTTTTGTGACGTTGTCGATGTTTTCTTTCCGGTGAGACAAAATAAAATAGAACGTGGCTGAGAAGGCGAGCGACTGCTGCCACGCGACCGGGACCACCGAATGTCTCCACTGGGCCAGCAGAACTCGGTCGAGAGATGGTCGATTATCCCAAATCAGAAGTGCGTCTCCGTCGCGACGGCGGCGGGCGACACCCAGAGAGAGACGGGCTCCGACTCTGGGGTGAACTCATCTTCGGCTTGGCCGGGCTGCAGAACTTCTGTGCCGCGGGCGACCGACCATATGTTACTACAGTTTTGATTCCGGCGTGCGGTATGTGTTTAAATGTGACATTGACAAGCTCAGTAATCTGCGGGGTGTTCGTGGGCGGCATTTGCGATTCTCAGAGATGCGTGCAGGCTTTCCCCTCCATTTTGCCCCGCCGGCCGAGCGCTCTCCAGAAAGCCTGTTCGCAGGCTACTCCAAAACGGTGTCAAGACTGGACGATTTAAAACGGACTGGAACCTTACTAGGACTCGGCTGAGTAGATTTACTCGGAAAGTAGATTTACTCTGATACGCGCGGGCGTAGCGACCGACATTCTGTTCAGCTTATATCGAGGCAGCAATGAAATTAATTTCTTTGCCTTCCCTCCCAGTCAAATCTCATCTCTGAATCCTATGAAAAGGAAGACATTGTCAATTTAAATAGAGCTGTGATGACTACGGAGCCGCAATCGTAAGAATTGCGTTACAGAAAGCCTTTCAAAGAGCGCGGGAACTTAAGAGAACTGACTGGCGTCGTTTTAGATTCGACGTCACATCGCTTACTCTTCGCAGATCTCCTATCGCGGTCGTGAACCAAATGGAACTCGGTAAGAAAAATCGAGGATTTAACGAAATTAAAAAGAAAAAATAATAAATAAGTCATAAGACGGAGAGATATCGACAAAGTACAAATTTTTTTAGCCAAAAAAGAAATTGTTATTTCTCCCAACTCGAACTTTACGAGCTGTTCAGACAAGTTAGTCATATTTTGAATGTGGTGTATGTTGAATATGGGACTGGGTTAAGACTGATAACATCAATATAACAGCTGAAATTACCTGGCCTTGAAATCCCGTAGAAATCGCCGCTAAATTCATCGCATAGCGATGTGACGGATGTACACAGAAGAACTTGATAGCCGAGCCCGCAGGAGTGTACAGCGGTACAACTTGTACCTGACTCTTTGAAGTGACAGCAGTTGGAGGTGCGTCAGCCATTGGTTGTGTCTGCGCAGGTCCATTTTCTTGGTTCTCGTTATTCTGAAGCTGCGCATGCTCACTAGGTGCATCACCACTAAGCATTGCTGCGAGATCTGTTGCAAGTTTAAGTGCCGTCGTATCAGGTTGCATAAAGTAGAAAACCTGAAACAAGAACACTGTTCGTTACGAGCTGAATCTCGTAAACATGCACAAAAATCTACGTAAAAAGTCACTAAAACTCAGTATGTGACTGAAGATAGATAGATAGATAACTGCTTAGGTAAATATGAGAGCTGAAGCTCTCCTCAAACCTATCTCTAGAAGAGTCAATATAATGTACCAGCTAGTATTAAAACATTGGTACAATTACTTAAGTCTTATGAAATGAAATGAAACAGACAATACAAAGGTCACAACACTAAGGCATCAGAGATAACATATACTGTTTTAATTAAAACAAGCAATGGTTATCCTTTTGTCTATGTGGCTTTCCTTAACTTTTGAGTCTCACAATACAAATGTCACATCCCCTTGTACTGGTTGCAATATATTTCTTGAAATGTTTCTTGGGAGATTTTGATGTATCACCAAGACAGCAAATATGGATCCTCTTCTTTGTTTGTTGCAATATTCTCTTGTTGATGAGTTTGTTTACTCTCGTTAGCTGTCTGTCCGACATTGAACTGATACTATAAGATAAGAAATGGATGTTGATCAACCTGTAAAAAAGTGATTTTAATAAGCAACCCACCTCAAAAGAAACTGGCAAAATGGATTCAAGCTGCATTTTCAAGGTCAGAGCCCCAGCTGAGTCAATGCCATAGCTGTACAAGCTCTTGTTTAGATCAGTCTCTGAATTCGAGGAAATTCCAGCCCATTCATTAATTACCATCACAGCGTACTCCGTGACGAGCTCGCCTCTTGTTTCGGGATCCTTCTCAAGCATAATTTGTTGCGCCAGAGACTCTGACGAGCTGGTCTGGCTGTCAGAATCATTAAATTCAGCTCTGATGACTGACATTCGGGATGACTTCCTATGTCCCGGAATGCTTTTTACGTATTGAGGCCAGTCCACACCACACAGGATGATTTGAAAGCAGCTCGGTTGTTCAGTAAGAACTTTGGCCATGTATTTGACTCCTGTGAACATATTTAAGATAGGATAGGTACAGGTTAATAAGTTAGTGTAGTGAGATCATTCGAGTGGATGTAGTCTTAATAAGGACTTACTTTGGTGAGTGACGCTTCGAGAACTCCTCCCCCCCCCCCCCCCCGTAAAAAGGATGGCCACTTACTCTGACAATCACTCCAAAGGAACAATTGATTTCTTGGCAATAAAGGTAATGTTTCTACCACACCTTATGCAAATTTCTGTGCATAAGCGGCCAACCCTATTAAGTGACCACTTACCATTTCTCCGAAGGTGGCCGCTTTATAGGGGTAATCGACTGTAATAGTTCCTGTTACCTAATTTAACACGACCAATTTATCATTGCGGTTTCTAGTGTGATAGTAGAGAGATTAAGCATGACTTTAAACGGCAAACGCGAGCTTGCTTTTTATCAAATTCTTAAATGAATCCCTAATAAAAAGGGAAAAAATTCCACATTCACGACAAACCCAAAACTACTCATTTCCACGTACGAACATCAAACGTCAGAAGTTGACATTTTGCCGCTCGCGGGAAAAATAAACGTCATGCTTAATTTCTCTAGTGTCCCATTTAATGATTATCGTTTCCAACATTTTTAACAGCCTGTTTGAGACTATTGCGATATTCAGTCTATTAACATAATGTGTCTGAAAAAGTAAAAAAAAAAAAAATAGTGTACCATCCTTGGCATCTATGAAGCCTAGTCCTGCTATGGTCATCAATTTAGCGACCCCAGGTTCACGCTCCATTAAGCCAGCTCCACTGATTGCTCCCCAGTTTATCGCCAGCCCGGGTAGACCAAGTACCTGTCTTCGGTACTGGGCAAGAGAATCTTGAAAAGCATTGCAAGCTGAGTATGACGACTGTCCCATGTTACCAAAGACCGAAGCCATGGATGAAAACATCACAAAGAAGTCCAGATCCATTTCCAGGCTCATTTGGTGCAGTAAAAAGGAACCTAGCAATAAATCGAAACTTATTACCGTAATGATTCGATTTAACTCGTGCTGCATGTGCACTGCGAACAGAGACGGAAACTTTACTGACGTCGGGACGCCGTTTATCAAAATGGCGGCAATTATCGTCAAATTCGATACTCGTTGGCCATATCACCGTGGAAGGCTTCTCCTTGTTTTTAAGAGCACAATCTAGGAAATTGGAAAAGGACTTTTTTCCAAAGTAGTTTTTACGTAAGAGAGTTGAGGTACTCCTAGCCACACACGTTTTTATTAGTTGAGATCTAACTGAAATAGAAAGGGGACACGTATTGGAAGGAGGATACTAAATCGAATGACTGCGGGTTTTAGATAACAAAGATATAACAAAGCATAATAATCCTTGTAGTTTACCTTTTATCTTAGGAGCCATGCTATCAGCGAAGCACTCAAATGTCAACTCGTAGAGAAATTCATCCTTAAGAACCATGGCAGTGTTCACGATGCCAGCAAGACTTGGAAGAGATTGAAGCTGTTCTTTCAAGGCCAACATGTGTTCTTGGTTGGATATATCAATCTGAAAGAAACAGAAATACGAAGCACTGATTTAAAATTTGTCTCCTTGTGTTAGCGGTTTTTTTTATGTCCAACACTAGATTTAATTTTAAGTCACTTTGCCAGTGACTGTACTAACAGCTTGCTCTTTCTTACTCTGATTTTTCTTGCCTTTTGCGCGGAAAACTTTATGTCATAAAGCTTTGTACCTAATAAAGCGTTTTAGTGATGAGGATGGCATAGTATTACCTGGAACATATGGATCTTTGCGCCAGTCCTTCTTTCTATCTCTCGTACTTCTTGGAATTTGGCATCTGAGGGCTTTGAACGGCCAATTAGACCTATGGACTTGGCTCCATTCTCTACCATCCAACAAGCCACTTCAAATCCATATCCTCGAATCCCCCCTGCAACCAAGTACGTTCTGTTTTCTTTTAGGCCACATTCGTCTAAGCCACATGGAAGTACAGGAATCTTGTGAAGATCACTGTCTTCTTCAGATGATGGATACGAGTGAATAAGGTAAGAAATGCTCGAGGATGCTTTCATTTGATGTTTTGGCGATGATTGCTTGTCAAGGGATGCGTTTGCAATTTCGATTGCTGTTGCCAAGTCCATAGATACCAGCTGCATTCCTAAAAGCTTCTCGAGGGCTCCTTTGCTTTCCAAAAATTCCAGACTCGCCAAACTGAGGTTCTCGTATGCTTGAGGAGACCTGAGAATGCCTGCCATGTCTTCTCTCTCATATCTGACACTTGTAGTTGCAGTGAATACGACGTCACCAGCAAACTCAGAACTCAAGATAATAACTCGTCCTCCTGCTTTCAGACTCTGCTCACTTTTTTTAAGGGCATTTGGAGAAGGTGGGTAGAAAAATAAGACGGCGTCAAAACTGTGTCTAGAATCATCATCGAGACCAGCCAAACTCTGACGGACTACACTATCGGCACCCAACTCAAAAAGAAGAGTTTTTGTAGACGTTTGGCAAGTGTCTGGAATGGTGCAAAACACTTTGTGCCCCATGGCTTTTGCAAGGACGACTGCTGCTGGTCCAGGTCCACGGTTGGCTTCATGTATCAGTAATTTCTGATTCTTGACTCCTGATGCTTGTTTTTGGAGAGCATGAGAAGCTATGGCTAAGCACGCAGGAATGTATGCCGCTTGTTCTTTTGTCAGACTGGTTGGTTTTGCAAACACGTTATTAAGCTGGATATAGAGGGAAGGGGAAACCCGCCCAGAGGCGATGACACCACACACCTCATCTCCAATGCGCAACTGAGTATTCTTGCTCTTCCCTGGTAGATCAGTCACCTTACCAACGACGAAGACACATCCTTTTGGTTTGGAAACATCAATTAGCGATTCAGAAGGTGTCCAGCAATAATGGAGATCCATTGTGAGCTCAGAGTGTAATGGCTTTGAAAGACTTTTCTCGCGCAGACAAAGCGTTCTTGACGAAGGGATACGTGATAAGTACAACGCACCCATCTTCTTGCTTTCAATTCTCTTGGTTGTGGCTTCCTCGGGGGAAACTTTTGACCTCACAACGCGATTTATAAAACGTTTGCCATCTCGAAAGGCCACCTCTTCTTCAGTACTGTCGCCCAGAATCTCGTCAATCAAGGAATCTGCCTCATGCATATTGGTTTTGTTGCTAAGGTCAACAGCTATCATCCTGATGTCAAATTCTTCAAGGCGTGCTGTTCGTCGAAGACCCCAGACTGTAGAACCCCATGGAATGGAATTAATCTTGAGGGACTTGTCACAGGCGCTTAACAGCTGTGTATGTTCGGTGACGAGGAACAGTCGAGGATCGAGCCACTGTTTCTCTAAAAGAAGCTTGAGTAAGAACATGGAACTGCCGAAAGCGAGGCGTTGAGCTTGATCAATGACATCGATGTTGTCAGGCAGAAGAGTTGTTTCCACAGGCCACATGTTAATGACTCTCAGGTGAGATGAATTGCTCGGTGGTATGCTCAAAAAGGTTGCGTTAATTGCTTCCTCTACTTCTGTGTTGAAACATCCAGCATTTGGCGGGTCAACTGTGACGATATTGGCTTGAGCTGCTTGAAGTCCTGTGACCACGGCATCCGAAAGCTCCGAGGAATCTTTCAGCACTATGCAAGTCAAATTTGGTTTAGTTTCCCTCTGCCCTTGTAAGACCTCCTCCATCCATTGGACTTCATGCACAAGGTCATCAAACGCAAATCGACGGTCTGTGCTAGTCAACTCCGTTGAGCGAAAGTCGTTTATTGTTAGTAATACCTTCCCGGATGGACTCATGAGGGTAACATGGAATCTTCCAAAGTTAGTCATATCGGCAGTGACATGGCAATACAGCTGGTTGGTAGAAGGAACGTCGTTCAAAATAATGCTCTTGAAACCCACTGGTACAAAGGACGAATCTTCAGTTACGAAGTTGCCAATCGGAACAAAGCAGGATTGAAGACAGGCGTCTAAAATGCAGGGATGCACCACATAATCTTCAGCTTCAGTTTGAATGGTCGGCAAGCCACTGATGTCCAACAAGCAAAGTCCCTCGTTATCGCGCTGCCAGATATCTTTGATGATGGAGAAAGTGGTCCCATAGTTAAACCCCAACTTCTCTGTTATTTCTCTGAACCGCTCCACTGTCATTTTCGTTGTATTTGCCATCAGCTCATTTACAGCAGGGCCAAGTTGGTCGGAAGCTGCGGATATTAACAAAGCAGAAAATATTTGGTCCAAATTCCTATAAGACTATCTTGAAAGCTTTAAGCAGATGTCTATTGTGATTGTTCATTATGGGACCACAAAATTTGATGCTTTTTAATTCTAGCTATAGGGCAACAAACAACAACAAGGACAATGTTGACGATTTGAAAGACTGGTTTATCAAGGCATTGATAAAAAATACCAAGATAATAATACCTTTGTCCCCAAAATTCTCGTCTCTGTGCAAAAGATCTACGGCAATGTTCCCGCTGCTGTGATTAATTTCAGAGTCGTCATCCTGAATGCTTGTAATATGGAACTTGGCTTCATTAACTTTGTCAGTCTTGAGAAGACGGAGTCGTAAGGATCGAACCTAAAAATAAAAGGAAATAATTCAATTTTATTTTAGTACGTCATTTGCAGCCTTTCTATTTTACGTGAAAAGGATTTTAATTAATTCGCCTCCCTATTCCTTCTTTGTACTATAATTTTAGTTACCTGTGTTTCTGGAAGGGTAAGGACACTGGAGAGCTTCACATCACTTAGTTCCAAGCCAGCAACATCTACGAATTTGTCTTTCACCATCGCAAAGGCCATTTCCAAGTAAGCAGCTCCTGGCATCACAGCACCTCCCTGAATAAAAGCGTGGTCTTTTAGAGTTGGAAAGCGGTGGAGGTCAATCTCAGTCTCCCAGCAATGCAGGCCTGAATACGGGTCGGTCTTTTTCACCTCAGCTAGAAATGGATGTGCTTGCTTCTTTGTGGTATTCTCAGCACCAAAAGGAGAGATAGCGGTTTGAGGCAGGTCTTCCCGATACCAAAACCTGTTTTCCAGCCATGGATAGTTCAGTGAACGGACAAAGCTTGCTGATGGATTCTTCTGTACACAAGTCCAATCAATCTGAAATCCCATCGTATACAGTTTACAAACTGTATTCTGAAGAAAGCACTTGTGTTGGTCTTTGACAGGTACTCTTTTGCGAGGAAGAGTTGCCACGACAACTGGCATTTCTTGGTCTTTAAGTTCTTCTTGAAGAGCAATCTGCTTGACATAGTGGGCTAGAATTGGCTGCGTACTTATTTCAATAATCTGCTTGTAACCATCCTTTAACAGATGCTTCACAGCTGGATGGAACTGGACTGGACAGCGAATATTTCGCCACCAGTAATCGCCGTTGAACTGCTGACCCGAAAGAACTTCGCCCTCGACGGTAGAATACATAGGAATTTTCGACAGTTGAGGGTTTAGCTTGATGCGTTTCATAGCTGCTTGAAACGGCTTCTTGATGGGTTCCATGTGTGTGCTATGAAATGCGCGTTTTGTTCCAAGAACGCGCCAGAAAGTATCTCTTGCGTGCACTGTTAGATGTTGACCCAGGGCTTCGATTGATTGGGATTCACCTGATACTGTCACGCTCTCCGCATCATTAACTGCGGCGATGTCAAGTGTGGCACTTAACTTCAGGTCTAGCAGTAATGACCTGGCCTTTTCTTCAGACATGCCCAGAGCCGCCATACCACCATTATTTGGACATTTATCTTGCAGAGTAGCGCGAGCCAGCACTATTTGAACAGCTTCCTTGACCGTTATTATCCCAGCAACACAGGCAGCTGCAAACTCTCCTAGACTGTGACCAATGACAGCGGAAGGATGGATTTTCCAGGACATCAGCAGCTGTGCTGTCGCGTACTGGACAGCAAAAGTGGCCGGCTGAGCGATGTAGTTCTCCGCAATTCTTGAACTGTCTTCTGGTGCCATCAGCTCGTCTATGAGTGACCACGCCATACCAAGATCTTGAAGTGAATTGCTCACCGTCAAAATGGCTTCCCTGAAAACAGCTTCACATTCCATTAACTGTCTTCCCATGGCGTACCATTGAGAGCCCTGACCACCAAACATGAAAACGAGTTTTTCACCATTGGAGCTCACTTTGTCATAAGAAACCATCTTATCCCATCCCACGGAGTCATCAGCGTAGTTTGCCAGAGACTTGGAAGCTTCAGCAGGGGAACCAAAGGCGAGTGCCAAACGGTGTGGCAGTTGACTGCGGCGTTCGTTCAAAGAATAGCATAAGTTTTCCACGAAAGGGTTATCCATATCTGCATTATCTTTGATCCATTCTGAGTATAGGCGTGCCATCTTCTGTAGAGCTTCTTTTGAACGCGCTGACAAGGTGAGAACATTACTTGGGTGATTTACGTTTTCTTCGTGTAAACATTGCTTTTGAGTAACTTCGCAAAGGATGACATGTACATTTGACCCGCCAAAACCAAATGAGTTCAAGGCTGCTATTCGCGGTTTTCCTTTTTCTGTTGTCCACGGCTCAGTAGTTTGCTGCACAACAAAGTCGTTTTCTTCCAGCTTTAGTTTGGGATTCAGCACACGTATGTTCACAGTTGGTACAAATTTCTTGTTTTTGATCATCAGAGCGACCTTGATAAGCCCAGCAAGACCGGAAGTAGATTCTGTGTGATTGAGGTTTGACTTAACAGAACCAATCCTTAACTTTCGTGTGGACTTTGCTGTTTGCCTGCTGTAGGTTTCCGCTATCGAATCAACCTCAACCACATCTCCAATTGCGGTACCAGTGCCATGCGCCTCGAAGAAGTCCACATCTTCTGGGTTTACTCCTGACTGTTCTAGAACCCTTCTGGATAGTTCAGCTTGCATCTTTGCACTCGGAGCCGTCATTGGTACAGCGTTTTGCCCATCGCTATTCATTCCACACGCAACGATCTCGCAGTATACGTCATCTTTGTCACTCAAAGCCGCATGTGAAAGCTTCAAAACAACTGCTGCAAAACCTTCTCCACGTCCATAGCCATCTCCAGAAGCATCAAAACTTTTACTGCGTCCGTCAGGCGCCAGGAGTCCACCTAAGCTGGATGCCATCTGCATAGCATGATTAAGGATGACGTTAGGTGCACAAACGATGGCTATTTCGCAATCCTCATTGAGTAGGTTATCATAGGCTATTTTGAGTGCAGTTAAGGATGAAGAGCATGCCGTATCGACGACCAGGCTCGGACCTGTAAGGTTAAGACAGAAGGACACTCTGTTGGCGATAATAGACAATGTGTTTCCTGTCGAGGAAAACTGGTCCATTCGTTTGTAATTTGATGGATTTGCTACAACGTTAGAGTAATCCAGATTCATCACACCGACATAGACCCCTGTTCGACACTTCTGAAGATCTTCAAGCCGCATTCCGGCATCTTCAATGGCTTCATACACCACTTGTAGTAGAATTCTCTGCTGAGGATCCATTCCACGAGCTTCTTGACTAGATATGCCGAAGAACTTGTTGTCAAATTTGCTTATTTCATCCAAGTAGGAACCATTCACAACACAGTGGCGTCCGCTAACATACCGCCTAGGATTATAGAGTTCAAAGAAAGTTTTATGTTGTTCAGGTCTGTTCTCGGGGTACGCACTATTCGAACTTTTTCCTTGCTCAAGGAAATGCCAAAACTGATCCTTATCGCTGCCTCCGGGAAATCTGCAGCTGATGCCAACGATGGAAATTCCAGGGCGTTTTGATCTGAGCTGTCGTATTTCACTATCTTGTACTTGCAAGGATAGTCCTTCATTATGTTCCTTGTTGACAGGTAGTATATCCACGTCTTTATGAGAATCATAAGTATGTAAGAACTCAAGTAACAATACGATTATCGGCGGGGAAATAAGGAGAGCGTGGGTCAGACCTAGAGCAAGGACAAGAGGGACAAGTCTGTGAAAAATGTCCGCTAGACTTGGATGAATAAACCCCAATGAAATCGATCCAGATATTGTTATTAACGCTCCAGCTACTACAGACCAACCAACAGAGCGTAGTGCCTCAATCATGCGAATTCGTATTTTTTGCTTTGCTGAAAATACGAATGAATGAGCAACCTGAATGCTGAAGTTCAGGGATAAGATAATCGTCAGAAAGAGAGAAAGAAAGGAGATGTGATTCAGATGAATTTTCCACACCTCCATTATAGCTGCTGCCTCCAAAAGGAGCAAATCAAATGTTATAGCCAGGAAAATACCAATTCCGAAACTCGAGGTTGAGAACAGAGAGAATATAAACACTACTGCTGTTGCAGTTACGAATACTGTGAAGACTGCTTCTCGTTGTAACAGATAGAGGTCATCAAGATCGAAAAATTTCTCAGAGACTGGTACGGCGTCTAGAGGAGACTGTTTCAGCAAGTCTTTTCTCAGTTTCTCTAGTGATGCTCTGTCTTCACGAAATCGGTTGTGTTGTTCCATTTTCAGATGAATTCGAGATGCCACAATTTTCACTCGGGGATTCACATCTTGAAAGCGCAAGTCTTGCCAAAACAGGACGTTGTGGGATTGATTAAGGAAGAGTTCTAAACAGCGGTAGAATTCTAAGTTCGAGCAGGTCATGTTTTGATGTCGTTTCCATTGTTGAAGGGCTGCCATCCAACAGAGGGATTCCCTCTCAGTGTAGGAAGCCATTTGCAGTTTGGAACAAATTTTAATTATTTGCTTCTGTACAGTCTCCTGTGAATAGTCAATTTTCTTGGAGAAAACGATACTTGTATCAATTTCATCACCAAAGAACTTTTGTTGCGCTTCGCTGAACTGCTTGAAATTATCATTTTGGTAAAGTGACTCGGTGGTGCTTGTTCGCTCACCACGTTGTAAAGCAGAGAACACACACAAACTGACGATGCATGCAAGGACGAGAAGTGCAAGAATTTTTCCACCAAGCGACGTAATTTTCCACGTAAGGCTTTTTAGAATGTGTCGCAGTTTAGATTTTCGACATTGTAAAAGTCCTTCGTCGAAGCTTCCAAAGTCAGTAATTGACGATCTTCTCCTACAGGATCGTGGACAAGGATTGTTCAATTTCTTCAATCTTCTTTCAAAATACATCAACAGCGTGACTGTTACAATAAAGGACGCAGCCGAAGCCAAGACATAAACTACAAGTGTCGCCATGAAAAAATCTGAAATCACATCAAAGGAAGATTTGATTGCAATTCCAGAAAGAATTGTTCCACATAACGCCGACAATGTAGCAAGGAAGCCTGCTTTGGTAACACAACTGACGACTCGATGTTCAAGTGATGGCACCTTCTTTTGACGCTCCCATTCCACCAGGAAAAGTACAGCGTCTGATGTCGCTTTTCCCAACAGCAAAAAGGGAATGAACAAGGTAGTTGGGAAAAGGGAAGTGTTGGTCATTGAGATAATACCTGCAGAACACGTCATTGGCAACAGAATAGATGAAATCATCAGTAAGACTGTTGTTAGGTAACTGAGATTATCAGAGGAGAGGTATAAGACAATGAAGACAAGAACAGTCATTGCAAAAGGTGAAAAATAAAGTGGCCATCGCTCTAGTTTTAAGACGTTTTGTAGAGCATCATTTGTTGTTTTGCCAGTCTTGAAGTAGAGGTTGGCGCACTTTAAACGACGACCAATCGACGACAGGAGATTTTCGAAAGATGCTTCAAATTTAAGAACTGCCTGGTCTTCTTCTTCAATGCTTGTCCTTTTAATGTAGTAAATAACTTGAAGCGCGTCGGCTCGTGCAGTTAGTGGATCTGCCTTACGTTGAACTTGAAAATTACTCAGCATTTGATGGAAAGAAGAATTGAATGTTTGACCAGAAGAGAGAACTACAGTAGTGTTTTTCAACTCGCGAACCAGAATGGGGGAAAGGTTGCTCAAATTTTCAAATTGAGCACCAGCTAATTCGAGAGGACTGCTGATGATACAGTCATGTTTAGCGGGTTTGTTTTGGCTTTTTGAAAGCAATTTCCTGGAACATATTTCACTGTAACCACTAACGTTTGTTATGGTCTGGTGCACTAGAGTGGCGTCTTTTAAGCAATCTTCACTTAGGATATTTTGACCATGTTTAGGGATCATGATGATCTGCTCTTGGCGCGCTTCAAGGAGTGGAAAAAATTGCGCTGCATGATGCAAGTCTTTCCTGGATTGGCTGTCAGTCGCAGTGAAGCGTGCAGCGGAGGGCTGCTCGACACGCAGGCGAATAAATCCCAGACAGCTCGCAGTTACAACTATAAGCGACACCAGGAGGACAACGGATGGTCTACGAGCAAGATAGAACCCCAATTTCTCGAACACTCTCTCGTAGGCAGTAAGGACGCCATAAGATAGATATCTTCGCACTCCTTTGATGGTACCGCATCCAAGACGACGCTTTTTACGGGTTCTGTGGAACTCATAAGACCTAGACGTAGGAATGCAATTTGATCAAGAGATTGGGATATCTTATTGGAAAGTCAGATTGGGCCAGCAATACATGAAATAAATTGTTTCACTATTTATTGTCCTTAAACTGAGGTGCATCCTTTGTAATATCTCTGAATGAATGATCTATGAACATTGGAAAATGTTGTTTTTCCTACACTTCGGTAAGCTTTGCCAAAATATCCACTAAATCATTTCTAGGTACTGATTCCAGAGAGCGTTTGTCCCCCATATTGTTTCGTTTATACGAAAAGCGACACGTTTGTTTGCAGTTTTTATTTAGGAGAACGGATGAACGGTCACGTGGTCAAGAACGGTTTGTCGACCGCAAAGTTCAACCTGGATATGAAACCTCGTTACACTTCTTTGCTGAAATTCTTTCTGACAAAGAGAGCAGCAGCAGTAGCTAACGATTGCTTATGAGAGAGCTTTTGGCGAAGAAAAACGATAAAGTTGGTAAATAAAGACTGCTATATAATTACAAATGCATGCAATGAACATAGATGAGAGAGAAGCAATTCCGTTCGCAGAGAAAGGCTGAGGTAAGTGTATCCGCTCTAGTAATAACTTAAAACACACTGTCTAGAATTGTACAAGGAATCCTTGCCGGGTGGACTCCGTGGATGTGGCGACTGCCTCTTATTCATATCATTGCAGAGATCTAGAAGATATATTTTACGAAGGAAATTGTCATCACTGAACAATTTCTGTATACCGTTTGTTGCCAAAACATTCATGAAAGCAATGTATCTCGAAGGTCTTTTTTTGTCATTTGTACAAGTGGCAGCTATGAACAGCATGAAAGAATATCGCGCAACTAAACTAAATGACTTAAGGAAAGTTCGGTTAATGCTAATTGTTCCGTTTGGGGTTGGAAACGAGTAAGAAAAAAGGACACTTTAGCCAAATTAAATGGTATAGCAGGTTAAAGCCAAATTAAATGGTATAGCCGGTAAGTTGGTTGGTTTTTGTGATTCGTTTATAGCACAATTCTTACCACTGGCAATCTCGTGCTCATGGTATCATAAAACAATGCTGAACACACTGGTAACCTTTTACATTTCAATCCCACCGTGTGTCACACCGGGTGAGGTCACGTGCGTACCCTTGGCCTGGTCACGTGCCCGTGAAAGAACAATAAGGTTGCCGGGGCTACAGAAGCATGGACTCGAACTATGCTGAGGTTTGGTGTTTGATCAATCATAACCACTAAACTGTTGACCCCGTAAGGACAGAGATGGGGGCTGAAGAAGAACAACGACTTATGAGAGAAAATTCAGGAACCCCCTCTTAAACGGAAATAGATTTTAAAGGCACCCCTTTTAAAAATCTCAAGATCTGCAAATTTTAATAAACTCAAACATTTCATAGGATATGTTATCACATAATAAGGACGTTAAATTTGTGTGTTTTTTATGCCATTGCTGTTAAATCTTCTTGCATTTTCAAAGAACTTTAGTACATCTTTTTGTCGATTTTTTAACAAGAGAACTGTATGACTTTCAAACAACCAAGCAAAATCTATATATGCGAAAATTGAGATGAGTATGAGTCTTTACAAACAAGTTTGCAAAGTTTAGTTGGCGAGTGTGTCGTAGTTGTCGTCTGTCGGTTTATCCTTGTTATCAACTGATTTCGCTTTGCAGATTTCTTCGGAGAAAGGGAATAAAATTACTTTCAAAGTGGCAACAGCATCGCTTCAACAAAATTAAAATATCCAATCTTTCCCTACTTTTAAGATTCTTTGAAATAAATTCTTTTCTTCGAGATGTGTTGAAAATATATGTTAAATTCGATAATAGAACCTAGCACTTCTCTGATGTCAAAACGTCTCTTTGATTTTGTCTCTTCAATGATCCATTTATCATTATATAATGGTAAATGCATTTGATAGCCGTTGTTAATAGCAAGAAATTTATACAACTGAACAAATATTGGCCGGTTGGTAGTTTAGAAGCATTGGCCAAATGGCACCTTCAGCTTGTTAAACCGCTAGGACTCCGTCTTGATCATATAATTTATAAAAAACACTACCTTAAATTTTTCTTTCAATAGTGCTGTCCACGGCGTCTTCAATATGAATCCAAGGCACAAAACTTTCGTGTTTAATATTATGATTCTTTTGCTGGTTCGAGGTAAAAGCAGTCTTTACGAAAACCTGAGGTATAATCTGTGTTGCCAATTAGTTGCAAGAAACAGCGAAAATATAATTTTTGGCAGTCAAAAAATAGATATTTGCGAATCAGCGAGAATTATCGCCTTTTCTTCATATGTGGCTTGTTTGCGATGTGTCATCCTATTAAACTTGAGAGGTCTCTCTGAGTTCTGGTATTGTTAGCAAAAGAAGTTATTTCAAAATTATATAGTGGGGTTCTTCTTGATTTCATCTCTTTGTCTTCTATTTTAAAACGAATCGTTTACTTGTCTAGTTAGCGTAAAAATGAATTGTACAAGTCGATAATTCATCTTCCAGAAGTTTGTAGCTTAAGTCCAAAATCATATTAGGTAAACCGGCTAAACGATCAAATGTTGACCTTCATGCAACGCTCGCCGTCTATGAAAATGTTTAACCTAAAAGCGGCTGATTGATCGTTCAAAAACGGTGGCCGGGTGTCCACAAAGCGAATTTATTGTCATTGTCACTCTCGGTTTAAAGGGCTATGTAGGAGATTTGGTTTTTGTTATTGTGAATTTGGGGGGGGAAAAAAAACAAAAAAAAAAAAATTTTTAAAATTAAAGAAAAATATATTTTTTTTGATAGAAATAGTAAAATTTTTTTAAAGAAAATTAAATTTTTTCCCCCCCCCAAATTTTATATTTTTTTAAAAAATATTTTTAAAAAAATTTAAATAATGCTCGCGGCAAGTAAACAGTAATTTCGGTCGCCTAAAACGAATTTATAACTATTGTTTTACCCGAAAATTTGTTTATTTTTTTCTCTTGAGTAACAGTTCTTCAGTGTATGTGTGCTCAGTTTTTGAGAGATTGATGTCTTTCACGCGGCAAAGGAATCACATTTTTTCATGCATTCGAGTTAATCGAAAGTAAATTACAGTAATGGAGCGAAACAAGTGAGACAGTAACTTTTTCCTCTGCAGAGGCCTCTTTCGTGTTTCGTACTAAAGGAGCCTCTGCAGTAAACTGTCATGAGTAATATGATGTATGATCGAAGAAAAGAAAACACTATATGACAAACGTGTATTTCAATATCTTGTGGAAAAGAGAGTAAAGCAAGCGATTCTAGTTAATTAACGGTTACAAGAGCCACTGTTTTGAAAGTTGTTTGTTAATCGACTCAAAGTTCATCAGGGGCCCTTTGGAAACCCGTTTTACGACTTTACTATTCGTTATTCGATAAATTTATCGAACTAGCTACGACGCGGTTGTGCGTTTTGAAGTTTTTGACATCAATCTTAAAGGGGCAGATCACGGTATTTTAGGTATTCTATTATTTTCTTTTTAATTAAGAGCTCGTTAACTTCAAATTGGCATAGCAAAAGTCATTTATTGGCAAAATCCTACCACATATATAACAAGCAAGGATGATTCTCGAACATTGCAAATGACACTTTCATACAGATTGAAATAAACTTGAAAAACGTCGGGCCGACGTTTTTCAAGTTTCCCGAACGCAATCCGTTTTAATCTTCTCGAATTTTGCCCATCCGTGCCCCTTTTTGGCCTTTCTATGTTTCCTTTGAGTTACCAGGTATTCTACAGTTTTAAGCTGTTATTGTAATATTACAGTAAATCTATGACCAGTGATATTGTTTAAAATTGCGTGACATAGCCCCTTAAAGTTGTAGTTCGTAATCCCGTCTTAATCTTCCCTAGCTTCAACCATTCTTGTTTCTGTTTGGTTAGTTACTACCTGTTTGGTGTTTTTCTACCTTATCAAACAATCGTTCTGAAGTTTCTATTGATTCGAAAGTCATGTTCTGTTCACCACAAAATATAGCTCGCTCCAATAACCGACAATAACGAGCACGTTATATGTAAAAATGTATCAGGTTTTTTGTACGATTACCACTGACCTTTGCCTTTTTTTGCGTCGCCTTGGCTTAAAGTAATACCATTTTGGTTGGAATAAAAAGACAACACGTGATGATCCGTGATGGCGGTGAAAAATCGAGAGCTCAATTGTTGTCCTATCGCTTCGAGTTTCCGCGCGACTTTTTCCCTATTCGTGTGCGCGCGTGTTTCGCTTTTCGCTTCACGAGTCATGACGTTAGAGAATTATCACATGGAGTTGCAAGGCCGTCTTGGTCTGCAGACCCCTTGTAGTAAATATACTATTGGAGGATTTATTTATTTGCCGCGTTACAGACATGTTTGTTGAGTAAATTTGAATATTTTGTTGCGTTATCTTTATGGACTGTTTCCCGCTTTTTCTTTGGCTCACTTCTCCCCCCCCCCCCCCCTCCAGGGGCAAGCAGGATCTAGAACATTGGCTATAGGGCCGTGAAAGTTTCACTTCCTTTTATCTTTTTAATCAAAACACTGCTGAGAAAAATGTAATAATAAAAAATGTAATATCCATAAATAATCTTTCGCTCCATCGGCGATTAATAGCGATATAAACTCAGCAGTGATTAGTCTCAGTGACTAAACTATTCAGGGCTTTTCAAAGCGCACCCGCTTTATCAGCTATTTTGTGTGATGGACTTCCCACTAGAAATTGAACACACAATATCGAAGGATCAGTAGAGGAATCAGTAAGCGGCTTTCCTGACCCTGTTGGTTGAATGACGTACATTTCTTCAGGTCTTTCACCAATGACTGCGCTAACTCTATTTATCTTTTTAGGCGATTACTCTAACCAAGGTCGTTCAGTGTAAACATTTCTTATTAAATACGGATTTTCGAGTGACCAGATTAGAGAGACGCACCAGACAATGCCTTAACCCTTAATATGCTGAAATTATTCCTAAAAACGCGTTTTTTAACCGTTAATCGATTTTCTTGGCTCGACGGCCAAAAGTTCTTAATTTTGCTAAAAATGCACTTTCTGACAATGCAGGAAGATTTTGATGAAATTGCCATGTAAAAATGTACAATATTTTACTTTTTTTGCGGAACCGTTCCGATTTTTTCCTTGCTCCTTTCCTTTTCGTTTTTCTCTGCTTTCTTATTCTCTCTATCTTTTACTCTGTGCACCCCTTCTACTGGACATCTATTTGGCTGTAGAGGGTAGATGTGTCTGAAGTAAACCGCGGACGATAAGACATTCGAAAAGGCCTTCAAATTAGTTTATGACTAATGCACCAGCTTTAAATGTAAAATCATTTGGCCATCTATGAAACAACAAGTTACCTTGCAAGCAAAAATGTACAATCCGCCGACTATTGTTTTTTGCTTTTCGGCCTCTTACGTTTAAAGGGGGAACTTAACGTAAATTGGAGTGAAATTTATAGTAACTTATAAAAGAAATAAAAGGAAGAAAATTATTTTTGGAACACCAACAGACAGTTGACCCCCACGCAAGAGCACTCCAGGTTGTCAGGGGACTGTCTGGTGTCCGTCTACTAATTTTAAAAAGCGAACGAGATATTTCCAAAAAACTCACGAAGAGCGGCAGAAAAAGAACCTTTATGTTAAGTCCGCCTTAACCAAGACAAATTTACAATTTGAGTTTCGTGCGGTAAAAATGGCAACCTTTCTGTAACTTAATGCAACTTGTGTTTTGGCCCTTTCTCACGTCTAAAGTCAAATCCCTTTCGATGGTCTTCGCATCAGACATCCCTACAGTTTGAGACATCACAGTCGCGAATAAAGTCGCACATTCAATAAAACGCCGAACTGTACCCGCTAAGTGAAAGGCAGCATTCTTCACCTGTCAGGTATCAGTATGCTAGTTTTTCAAGGTAATCCGCAGATAACATATCGTTTAGATAAGGTAAACAATAAGGAAGTCCATAAGTACAACACGCAATCAAGCCTAAAACGCGCACGTGATCGATCAAATTTCGATTGCGCACGTGATAAAGCGGGAAGCACTTATCCCTGAAGAGTGTTACTCTGTTTTTATGCCGGGCATTTTTGAGAACGAAGTGAACCAATCGAAACTTACTTCCTTTACAAAGATTACTTAAAATACGCGCTAGGAGTTGATACACCAAGCGCCAAAAAATTTTTATGCTTCTTATGCTTTTCTCATTTTTCATGCTTTTACTGCAATAGGATTATTATGCCATAAAATAAGACTTTAGAGCCGGCATTATACGAGATGCTCCAACTAAAGTATTGCGCCCCAAATAACGTCAGAATAATGTGCAAAGTCCAAAATACGCGCAACTGTTGAAGGCCGCGCAGCCGAATTTCCGGGAATTTTGTCTGCGATTCCAAGAACTGACCGGCTCGAAGGTTTTCGCACCAGACATCCAAACAGTCTGGGATACTGTCACATAAGTGCACAGTCGCGAATGAAGTCGCGCATTTAATAAAACGGCAGCATTCTTAACCTGTTAGGCATGTTCGTTTTTCAAGGTTATCATCGGCAGATAAAATATCGTTTAGTTAAGGTAAACAAATAGGAAGTCCAATGTAAACCAATCAAAAACTTACTTCCTTGACCAAGATTACGAGTAATACGCGCTAGGGGTTGTCCACCGTGCGCCAAAATTGAGTATTATGCTTCTTTTTCATTTTTCATGTTTTTACTGCGAAAAAGGACAATTATTTCATAAAATCAGACTTAAGTGCCGGCATTATGCCCGATGCTCCAACTAAAGTATTACGCCCCAAATGACGCCAGAATAATGTGCCAGGCCCAAAATACGCTTTACTGTTGTAGGCCGCGCAGCCGAATTTCCGGGAATTTTGTCTGCAATTCCAAGAACTGACCGGCTCCAGACATTCCAACAATCTGGGATACTGTTACAAAAGTGCACAGTTGTTTAACTTCACAGTTGCGAATAAAGTCGAGCATTTCATAAAACGGCAGCTTTTGTAGCCTCTTAGGTATGCTAGTTTTCAAGGTAATCGGCAGTTAAGATAATGTTGAGTTAAGGTAACTTAGAAAGTCCGAAGTAAACCAATCAAAAACTTACTTCCTTGACAAAGATTACGAGTAATACGCGGTAGGGGTTGCCCACAATGAACCAAAATTGAGTATTATCCTTCTTTTTGTATTTTTCCACGTTTTTACTGTAGGACTATTATGCCATAAAATTAGACTATAGTGTCGGTATCATGCTCGATGCTTAACTACAGTGTTACGCTCCAAATTACGCCAGAATAATGTGCAAACCCCAACACGCGCATAGGCCGCGCTTTCGAATTTCCGGGATTTTTTTGTTTGCGATTCCAAGAACTGACCGGCTCGATTTTAGTGCTCATTTGAAGTGCTTTTCTAGCACAAAATTAGATAACATAATATCACAGTTTTAAAGTATTGTTCTGTGGATTACAACTTCATGAAACAATCGTGTAATTATGCGGTTTTTTCCCCCGCTTGGAATTGAAAACACAGCATCTTTTAAAAGTAATGTTGCTTCTTTTCTCAATTCACAATATTTTCCACTATCAAAAATAAGTATTTGTCGGGAAGAACAGAAGATCTGCGCTTTGCATTTACGAAAACACACTGTTTGAGCATTTTACATGATATTGTAGGAAGGGAGATAATAAAAAGAGAAATAATGCACTTACCGGCCTCTTGGTTGGCTTGATTCTCGATTCAACTCGGCAGCTGCCTCTAACTCGGCCATGACAGGACACGATCAAGTTTTTCCAGCAAATACCAGAAACTGTATCGACAGGAGAAGGATATCTATTGCTGACTAAAAAGACAGCTCATTCTAATGGGCGAAACATCGCGTAGAGAAATTTATACTCTGGCCTAGTAGCATTTTTTTAGCCCGGTTTCAGCGCTCAAAGGAAGAGATGGATTACCGCTTCAGCACCAGGAAGCACGTACTTGTTAGGAATCACGTACTTGTTAGGAACCACAATTAAAACATTAAAGTATCCGCATTCCTTCCGAAAGACAATTTGTTGACACAATCCGGAAAAAAATGAATGTCAAAACAATTTGATTGAGAAACGAAAAGATGGAAAACCTCTGGGACCAGGGTTGATAGAATACGACCATTGATTTTAGCAGATGATATTTGGTAAATTATGGTAATAAGAGAAAAATCAGCGTTTTCCTTATGGGTGAAACACTGCGGGAAATTAATAAGTTGGATTTCCGTTATATTGGGCTTCAGCGCTCCCAGAACTATAAACAAATCAAAGCTCTCAGCTTCAATAGCGTCCGCATACCTCAAGAATGCTTACTGGTGTTAGACATTCGCGAAAAATATGAAAATAACGTCTGTTTTTTTGCACGGTATTTTCTTCTAGTCTTCTAGTCTGTTCGTTTTTTAAGCTCTGATGACTCGGAAAGAAACTGTGTAATTTCTTGTGCTTTATTTATGGCAAAGTATGAAGACACGTGCAACTTTTGACGGATGTGGATTTATTATGGAAAGTTTCTGTCTTTATTAATCACCATACAGCACGCTATCAAAATTGCTGATCCTAGCAGATTGCAGGACGCGTGTCACATCTGAACCTAGTAAATTGCCTTTCTCACTACAAAACATTCCTTAGTTCAGCGGATGCCCCGTGTTTGGGAGCCCATGGGTTCGATTCCCGTCAAGGACTTAGATTTTTTTCTTGTCCCACGCTCGTGACATGATGAAAATTCCATCTTTGTCAGTTTTAACACTGTTTGGCGCTTCGCGCTTTCGAATTTTGCGCTTAAGATATCCTTCAAATTGAATTTTGCGTGTACAAATATTTTTTTATTTCAACTGTTCATTCTCAAATTCGTACGAAGCAATGAATAAAAACGTTCATTTGCCGCGGGTTCAAGACGCACTTCCTGATCACTTACAAGTGCATGGTTCACGCCGTTATTTCTCTAGCGAGTAGTGTTTACGTACGCCTATGCTCCCCCCAGGGAGCATAGGCGTACGTGCACCTTCGGACCTGAGGGGGGGACCTCATTGCCCGAAAAAAAGACATGCGTCGACCCCCATAAAGAGGATATAAAAATAATGGTTTTTTTGTTTTTTTTTTTTTTTTGTCCCCCGGCTCGTACGCCTATGCCAGGGAGTTATGCAGTTATAAGACACGTCATGTTTTTAGTTTTCGTTCAATAGAGAACTGCATCGCGGTTGAGGGGGTATATTAAAGGGTATTAACCATAATTTCTCGACACAGTGGAACACTATCAAAATCATTCAAAACTCATTCAGTTAACCGCAGCTAAAACACGAAAAAACGTTGAAAATAAAGCCAATAAGATCGATTTCAGTTCACGATAGCTCAAAATAAGTTGTTTTGAAGTTGTTTTTGCCTTGAAGGTGAACAATTGTGTAAACTATTTATGCACTGGCTTTTTTACCTTTAGCCTCAAACGTCTCAAACCAGCGTCGACATTTTTTTTGCGTCATTCTTCAGACAAGAAACCGTTCTTTACATTAAAATCGAAACGCAGATATTCGCGTTTGTTCATTCTACAAAAGTACATAACAGGAAAGTAGAGAAAAAACCCGATAAAAATCGACTGTGTGACCAAAAAATCGTCTAAACCACGATTATTACAAGCCTGTTTCTTGTTCAGGTGAACTTTTGTCGCCATTAATGACCCAAGATGCTGTGCCAGTACACAAAAATCTAAACAAGGAAATTTGCGCTCTTCGTTGTTTATTCTTCAAAATACTACCGACTAGGAAACTAGGATTGTTGACAAATTCCCAGAAAATACTCCGGAAATTTCGGTTGGGAATTTCCGTGTCGGAAGAACTTGTCAAGTTTCCTCAAAGAACCCGACATTTTCGGTTGAACAGTGAAACTTGGTATGACCGTAAAAGCCGCAAGGTCAGGGACCTATGCAAAAGATTGAAAACGGTAAAAGAACACAAATGTCCACTCGGAACGTAAAGGCCTGGCTAAGATACATTGTTGCGGAAGCATTGTTAGCTATTGTTCCTTGTCATGTTTCCTAGGTGGCTAAATTAGCGGGAAGCAAGGAAAACGTTTTGCTGTTCGGGCGGCTAAACGATGAAACAGTGTTTCGGGAACAAAGTGTCACGCATGCCCAAACTAGCCAACATTGCTCCATGATGTCTAAAATAGGCAACTTAGATTTCGGAAGCAAAATTTTGAATTAATGAATGAATGAAAAAACTCTATAGAAAGTCAAAACACATAGCTAGGGAAAATTTTCTCACTAATTTGGGGACACAAAATAAAAAAAGAGATAATAAAAAGACAATAAAAAATATTCAAAACTGTGTAAAATATTAATAACAATGTAAAGAATCTAATACTTATCGAATTAATCTAATAATTTTAAATGGTTGGTCTAATAATGTAAAAATTGAATGACATATAGTCGCTAAAAACTTGCAGCCATTAGTCAACTGGTAAACTAATATCATATTTACGTATTTTGTTTTTAAAAATATTTTAAGTTTTTCCAGATCTAACGTCTAGGGGTAGTTTTCCCCATAGCCTTGGCTCAAGATAGCGTAATGAATGCTTTCCGTATTGATAGTATTGTAGCTAGAAAAGAGGTTATTGTCTTATTGTGTCCACAACACATGTTTCCTGCGGCGGCAAAACTGGGAAGAGGCCTGCCAGGGTAAATTCCGACAAGCGACACGGCCCAGCACATAAAATAAAATCGCGACAAACGACAACACTTCGGAAAAAATTAAATTCCGACAAGGACAAGCAAATTTCCTTCAATTCAACTACCTACAGCGACGGGAAGTGCGATGAAACAGCGACACGGGTCATTTCTAAATTAGACAAGCGACACGAGATATACCTCCGCGACAATTTTTTCTGCAACAATGTTTCCTAGTTTAGCCAGGCCTGATAAACCGAGAAAACGGGACTACCTTTCCGGAATATCAGAATTTTTTTCTACACAGTAAACAACCTCGGAAACTTATAACGAATATACTGAAGTGCGACAAAAAAGGTCTAAACCGCGATTACTACAGTAAACCACTGCTTGTTCAAATGACTTTTTTAAAACCATGAAACTTGAGATAAATTTGGTTTGACCGAACAAAGTTGCCTATTTGTTTATTCAAAGAATCTTGAAATACTGCAGGAGGCAACAAGAAGGTCAAAATTTACCCGCGCGCGCACAACAATATTGTATAATTTCTTTCTTCTTTTATTTTTTCTTGCTGACGTTTTAATTTAACTGTTGTATGATTTCGGCAAACAGTGCAAAGAAAAAAAAAACCGAAAAAATCTAAATGATGATGGTAATTTCGCCTAAATGCTCGAAGAGAATGATTTCATTTTGAATAACTCTTTACTTTTGCAAATAGATTTAATATTTTGTGCCGAAAGGCTGTAACTTGTGGTAATCAGCAAAGTAAATGTTTTTTAACTATGGCACTTGCTTTTTTTTCTTTCAGGCATCTTTTTACAACCTATATAAAATAATTTTTCGGCTTAAATTTTTTTCTGAAATAATTACGGTGTGTAAACTTACTTCCGCTTGGCTTAAGATTTTACAAGTCTCAGTTTCAGAAAGCGCGCAGTCTTCTGTACATTTGCCTGTGCTGAGTCAAGGTAAAATGTTTCCGTGACTCTGACCTTACCATAACTTTGAAGGAGGTCAGTTGTTTTTCATAAAACATTCTTCCTTAACCGGCCTATAGTACTCGAGGTACTTGTACATCGTTACATGGCGTTTTTTTTTTAGCTGCGAATGAACTGAATGACCTGTGTACGATTTCTAGTTTTTATAGTTATAATACGCATAGACAATTTCTTTGGACTCGATAACTGATCGCTACATTTTTCGGTGCCGGCCCAGTTTTAGAAAAGATTGCTGATGAGGCTCTGTCGTCTAGTCTTATTTGGTGGAATAAAGAAGGAGCTAAGAATTCTATATTCTTAATTTTACTTTTCAAAATATTTTCCTGTCACGGTCTGACGAAATCTGAGGACTGCTTAAGGTCCTTCATTTTTTTTCCCTTAACAATCTTTGTTTATAATCTCGATACGTTCTCAACAACAATTTACAATTCAAGATCTACATCAGCTGGATCACTCTTTTTTTTTAATAAAAAATCCCGGAAATGTCGGTTGGAAAGCCAAATGGAACAGTATTTTTCCGGGATTTCCTAGAAACGTTCGAAGCTTTGCGGTGTGACCGTATGTAATTAGAGATCTTGAAGTGTCCAGCTGATGTAGCTGATTGCATTGTATCATCCACGTGCAGAAGTGTAAACAGATCCTTTTATGACCTTTTATACGCGCGAGTCGCGTGTTTACGCAACTGTGTCATGAAATACCGGTATACAACCGAATCATTTCTTTTGTGAGTCTGGGACCAGGGTCTACACTCTGATTAAATCACCCATGATGGAGACAATCACAACTTCGTTTTTCCAAACGCCTCGTAGACTGCGTTAACTTTGTTTGTTATCTTGACGGCTTGTACTTGCATGTATAAACGAGTTTACAGAATGCGGAAATCTGTAATAAAAACCTTCGTCCGGCACTGCTGAAGCGCGAAAAAAATGTTGAGTCAAGACATCCTGTCTGAAGCACGAAAACAATGCAAAGCGAGCAAATAAAATAATCTGCCATGTTATTTCAGCCATATTAAGGTCTTGTTTTTAGCAAGCGAAGAGCCACAATAATTTCTTGTGACGCGATTGCTAGATTTATTCGCGTCCTGTCAGCATTGTCAAGATGAAAGCGGCTACCGAACAGAAACAGGATTCTAGTCAGCCAGGGTATGTGGAGTTTTTGTTATGGTATTTTCTAAGAACACAAAGTTCAGTCTTAACACTATTCCCCCAAAGAAGCTCCTTTTGATGGTGGAAAGAAAGTGTTTTACACTGGCTAAAAATGTCCAATTAATGCCGGATCACATTAGAATAATCACTGCTACCACAGCTGACTTTCCATGTTACTAGTGGCTAACATTTACCTCCTAACATTAATTCTCATAAACCTTGAGATACGAGAAACAACTTCAGTAACACTCGCTGAACGTGGTAACGGCAACTCGTCTGTCATGGTATATATTAGCCTCTCTATGGGTACCCACGGTCTTCGTTGTCTTCGCAATTTGTTTGCAAATCTTCGTTTTTTTAAGCAGATCCTTCGTTTTACGGATTGAAACGGTTTGAATGTTTGAGCCTTGAAATGGCTTCCTGTGGTTTTACGGCAGTGACTGTAAACCACTGTTGTCGAAATCGCAGTTAAATGTGGTCAAATGCCAAAATTCAGAAATTACAGATATTTTCTGTAGTGTTTACAAGTTTTGACAGTTTTATATCTGAGTGTTCAATTTGACCACGTGAATCTTCGCTTCAATCTTGAGATCTTCGTTTTTCCGCGGTGATCTTCGCGTCTTCGATTTCTTCGGAAATACCCTTAGAGAGACTCATAAATACAATACTGAGCGATTAATGATCATCAATTCAAGGACAATTTACGCTGAAAAACCGATACACACTTTGAATCGTTCATAAAGTGAATATCAAAAGCAAAAAAATTGTTTTAATGTATTATAATATGAAGTATTTTGAATGCTTTATTTTGGCATTTTCTTGGTGACGATTAGATGAACGATATTCTTCCCTGGTATTATTTGTCAAACGTGACGTTTTAAAAGTTCGTACAGTTCTACTGGCGCAACTAAAAAGAACCGAAAACGAATATGTAAAAGCATGCGTCTTTGCTGAGATGTTGCCGAAGGCTAATACATTGCAACATTTCGACATACAGCGTTCTGAAATACAATCAAAAAGACTAAGTAATCGAAAGTGATGTATAAAATCAGGTTAACTTACCCAAATAAGCGGGAGTTATCCTCTTACCACCAGACGAATACATTCGATGAAAGTGCAACATCCTTGCACTAAAATGGGAGACAGTTAAAATGATCTGCAGAGAGATTTGTGAATCCAGTAATTCGCATGTTTCTCCCTCGGTATTTAGTATACAGATCAACGAAATCTATTGTCTTAATTATTCGACGAGTACACTGTTAATGAAAATGCAACATCGTTGCACCAACACTAGAAAGTAAAACAGGTAAACTGCTTCACAGAACGCCAGTTTCGTGAATATAGTAGCTGTAGTGATGTCAGTGCGAGATTTTACGATGGAAGTATTTCAGCCGGCCGCCATTTACGTGTACAGGTATATCACTATATGTTGCGTGACCTTTCTAGAGTGCGCAAGCGTGAAATGAATAGCTCGGAGGAAATGGCCTTATAAAAGGAATGAGGAACACGGAACGGAGAAAAGGTTATCTCTAAAGGTCTCTTATTAAGCAGGAACCCTTAAATACAGGAATCTTTGAAATTAAAATCGCAGATAGGGGCATCTCTGAGACAGCTGGAATCTTTGAGAAGTATTTAAAGCACTAAGCAACTACTCTACGACTTGGAATGCTGAGAGAAAATTGTGTTATTTTAATACAATTGTTTCAAGTCTTCAAGTTTTCCGAAACTTTAACGGGTGCCAGTTTCCATTAACCCTGTGAAAACAAGGAAAGGAAGTTATTTGGTTTGTTTCCGGCATTTGGAATATCTTGTTTATTTCACTCAATGCAACCAGATCTTGTTTAAAAAAAAAAATTAGCATGCTCGCTGTCACTTTTCTGACTGTTTCAATCACTTGAGAGTACAATCCTTTGGCTAGTTCATTTGCAGATAGAGAAGAGTCTAAAATTTAGGTTTTGTAGGAAACTCTTTCCTTTTAAAACAATTTCATAAAAGAACACAAAGCTTTGGTTAAAAATGTTCATAAAGAGCACCAACTTGCCGCTTGCTATACTAAAGGAAACATCGTACGTCATGAGGCCATTAGACCCTGTTTTTCATTTATATTTGTTTTCTGTCGGTTGTACCGATTGCTAAGTTGTGTCACGGAACAACACAGGATTTTATTTGTTTTAAAGACTTCACTTGCGCAAGTAAATTGGGCAAATATTTGTTTCAGTGCTGAGGAGTGTATCAAATGCAAGACATCCATTAATTACTAAGATCACAACACCTTCAAAACAAGATAATTCGAGCCAGTGACAGTCCCACAATACTCATTATGCATCCATTGATTTCTGATGTTTCCGTCAATAATCTGAGAAAAGAGAAGGCACGGCTGACAGTCGGGTTGCCTTTTAGAACGATAAATCTTCACCGGAGATTGAGTTACTTCCAGTCTTAATATACCGGCTGAGAATTCCTTCTGAGTGAAGCAGTGTTTTACGTGTGTAAGCGTGTTTTTCGGATGAGTTTAAAAGCGTGGTGTAAATCTATCGAATGCGACCGTCTGTCACGGAAACAGTCACGAAATCGAAATATTTAGATTGCCTTTATAAAGCTTTGTTTAAAAATGTTCGAAAATAGGCTTCAATGTCTTACATATATCTAACTGTTAAAATGTAAAAAGGACTGAAAAAGGTCGCAAAAAATGTGAAAAACAGAGGACCTTCTTGCAGGCTCACACAATAGTCGCACTGCATTTTTTTCTCCTTTGTAGATTGCCTTTTATACCATAACCGAGAGAATTCTCGCGCGCTGATTGGTCCAAAGTTATGGTCGATGAGAGTATAGACCATGAAAGTGACGTCAGATCACGCCACGCACACGCGCGGGCTAAATTTGGTCTCCATGAATGAAAGCGAATTTCATCTTGTTTTGTTTGATTTAAGTACGCATTTGTTTTCGGAATTCAGGATTTGACTCCTACTCAGGTGATATGTCGAAAGAAAATTGACCAGGCTTTTGAATTTTTGGTCTAACTGAGAAGAACGGTGCTAGCGAACCGGCAGCGGACTGTTGATGTTCAGTGAACGAGCGCTAACAAGATCTTCAGAAAGAAAAATAATCTTGCTCGCTTCAAGCGATAGGCACACACTCAACGAGAGAGGAAAAGGTAATTAAAATTGTTATTCCTTGAATTGTTGTTCATCTTCTTTTCTATCATTGGCGTTTTTACGTGTCGGACCGGAATCTTTACGTCCCACCGAAGAATGGCATCGTTATCAGTTTGTATCTTCGTCTGCTTCGACTTCGGTGTACTAATACCGCCTTTGTAGCGGTTGTGCGGAACTTTTAGACGCTGATGCGGGAATAAAACTGCACATTAACAAACTGCATGCCTGAACTGAACGTAAGACTGTGACTTCCTTGTTATGTAAGCGTGACTGTTATGTGGAGCGTGACTGTGTGTTTCCTTGATCACAATCGCTGTAACACATCTTCTAGGAAACATTTTGTCAATAACTGGAGAAAAAATGTGTCAAAACAAAACTTTTTTGCCAATTTTTTCCCGTTAAGTTCAAGCCACTCTAACCAAAGGTATTAATAGCTCAAGCTATTAACAATTTTTCTTTCTCTATCTTGATTATAACCGCGGAGCTTCCCTGAAACTTTGAGAGGTTTCTGATGTGCGTGCTTTTGAAAATGTGAAATTTTAATTTATCTTTAGATGAAAATAAACATCATTGTTCAAAGCCTAGACGCCACGGTCCCGTCTGAGGGTTGACAATTTGACAGGCTTTGCAGAAGCACAAAAATAGTTAATTTAGGAACGGCAAAGTTATTCGTGCTCATGTTGAATTTTCAGTTTAATGCAAAAATTTCATCATGCTGTATTTCTTCAGAAAGACTCACTTGAAGGTTGCAAAGTTATTTGCGTTACTTATTTCTACGCAAATTTCTGTTTAGAGGCCAACCCATGTGTCTCGTTTTGTTTGGATAAGGACTGCTTTCTTCACAGTCATCACAGTCAATAAATTCGATGTAATACGTCGTCGTTTTGCTTTCTATCATCCTACTGCATTTTTATAAATAGGCGTTTTTAGGCCATTCCCTTATTTCGTGCTCATGTTGAAGTTGTCAGATTAAATTTCGGGCCATTTGTCAGATGTCAGTTTTAAATTTGTCAGTTGTTTGCTATCTTCATTCACGGCATCCAATGAGAAAACGAGTTTTACAGCTGTTTGATTTGAACAGCCAAAACAGGCCTAAAATATATTCACAACAACCGAAATTGCGCTTCATGTTTCACGGGTTCCAAGAAACTCTTAAGACTTCCTGTTTTTCGGTTGCTAAAAGAACACATCACGTCATACTTACAGTTGGTTAGGCAAACGAAGCTTCTTATTTCAAACCAGTGTATGCGATGAAAGCAGGTTAGCTGTTAGACCTGTTGGGTTAAAAACGTTTCAAGCTACGTTTTCTCGATGTCTACAAGAAACGGCGGGGAAGTTATTTGCTGCGCATCCGACGAGATCGTGGCCACGAAGAATGACTTTGAGGATACGCGAAGGTATCTATGAATTGTACATTTGACATTGTACGCTCTTTTATGGCTGAATTTATTTGAGAACAAAATATCAAGTTAATAATGCCAGCCAAGAGAAGCTGGAATTTTGTTAGGCTTATTGTGGACACAAGGAACTTGTACTGTGAAATGCGAATGAAAAATCATTTTGTCTAGGACTTTATTCTGAATTTGGCCCGAGAGGGAAACCACGACCAGCTGTGCCTGACTCGTTCTGTCTGGATCGTAGAAATGCGAGAGAAGAAAAAAAGAATTGTCTACTCGTGTGTTTCGCTTCTCGCTTGACAATCTCCGTAGAAGCATAGAAACCGCAAGGGTTTTTCATTTCGCTTGTTAAGGGTGCGCAAATCCACGAGAGTGTAGTGCTATTTAGTAGTACATGCATTTTAATTTTAAAACAGCCCAGTGGAATTAAAAGACTCAAGAAGGAATCTTTACAACGAACAGCCATGCCAGCGAGGATTATAGAAAGGATTGTCCCCGGATTTTGTCGAAGATTTTTATGAGACACGGAAGTAAACTGCCTTGAAGGGAAGCGAAACACGGAAGCGTAGCGCAGGGCCGTTGCTAAGAAACCGTCTCTGAGCTCAGGTTGTAGGAGAAATCGAAATATATTCATGTGAAAAACGAAATTCTAACTTTTAAATTCCCACCAGAAGTTTGGATCCCTAGAAAGAAACTAGACGAGATTTAGAAGCTTGTTTTGTTACTCGCGTAGGGTACCAATGAGACTAAAGCTTTTTGTTTACTTTAGCTACTTAAAATTCTAAACACGTTTGCGCCATCAAATAATCGTAAGTCCGCTACAGTTCTAGTTTTCTTTGGTTGGCTTTTTGAGCGTTAAAGCCGGCGTTAAAGGTAATTCAAATGCCGATAATTGTTTTCTTTCCGTATAAAAAAAAACAGGCTTTCTTGGTGATCAGTTAGTTGGTCAAGTCTTGTGACATTGGCCTATTATTCTATCGCTCTTCGAAGTTCCAAAGTAACAGCTACACAAAAATCATTTTGTATTTGCAAATCATTGAAAACTAACAACACCACAAAAAAGTAACTGCTCAGTTGCTTCCATTCAAAAGTTACGCACTTGAATTTTAGTTGTCAGCTTAATTTAGGGTGTTTGTCAACTGTTCTAAGTCATCAAGACCATCCAATAAGAAGCGGATTAAGAGCAATTTATTTGAGTTACACTCAAAATATTCACAACATGCATCCTGGTTGCCACATTCACGGTTTCGACATGCAAGAAATTGTAAGACTTCCTATTTTCGATTTCTAAAAGTACATGTATCTGCAAAAGGTTAGCTAAACCAAGAGTATATTGCCATGAGAAAGGTTAGCTGTTTATGGTCCGTTGAGACAAAAACATTTTGGCAGCATCGATTTCTCGATGGCTGCAAGAAGCGAGGAAATAATTTGCAGTGTATCCGACAAGGTGGCAGTATCGAGTAACGACTTGACGAGGTATCCAAATGTACACTTTCTTACGGCAGCAATAAAATAGTTTAAAAGTGACCATAAGACTTAAAGAAGATGGGCATTTTCTGGATTATTTTGTACAAAACAAACGTACTGAGTCACCAGTCTGTGTTTGCCTCTCAGAATAGTTCAATATAGCTTCCATTCTATCCAGAATCGTCGAGCGACAAACGAAAGACGAACGAAAAAATGTCGCCGCGTGACCAATTTTCTCGCCCGGCTTCAATTTTCTCTTCTGGCTCGACAGACTGGAAAAATCTAAACTGCTCACTGTTTACCGCAAGCAGAAAATATTTTGCCGGCATTAACACTGCAGTTTAGCCAAATACACCGTCTGTTAACCAGCAAAAAGTTTAACAATGGCTTTGAAAAACGTTAAAAAAGGTTTTCGTAAAGCGCCAAGAGGACAATTCATCGAGGAATTTCGATCCTTATTAGTTGGTCCAAAAATTAATATGTCAATATACGAGGCGTGATAGAAACAGCAAATTAACAACGAGAAGCATACATGTTAGGAATGTGTACGTGCTGATTCCCTGATTTTTCTCTTTTAGCCAATTAAAACCTTTTATATATAATAATTTTGAGCTCTGAAATGATATCAGTGTTTTCACAAGTTGCGTGGCCTAGTAGGGGCTATATGTCGTCGGTTTAATCGATTAGACACGGAAGTAGTTTTCAAGAAAGGCGACCGTGGAATCGATTGCATCAGACCTTTGCTGATAAGTACAGTTCTGAAGTTTTAGAGAGGGTTAATGGGATTTGTGTTTGTTTTTTTTTTTTTTTTTTTTTTTTTTTTTTTTGTGAATTTTTTTTGTATTGAAGAACGATTTCAGTCCCTTTTGCATAATAGGCCAAAGCTGATGTTTAAAATCGTTTTAAGAGCGTCTGAGAGCCCGGGACAGGACCGACATTTAGAATTTTTGATGTTTTTTTTTTTTTGTATAACTTTGGTTTAGAAGCCCCAGCGAGAAGAAATGAAATTATTAAGGCAAGTTTTATTCTTTCTACGTAGTGGCGTCTTGAAAGTGCTGTATTTTGCGTAGAATCCATCTTCTATTGTTCGCTCTTCCGAAATATAAACTCGCTGGAACGTTTAAACCGTGTTTTTGTGAAGAGTTCACCAGCAGGGTCTTTTTGACGAGATAATAATAATAATAATAATAATAATAATTTTGCATTCCCCAAAACGCCAAAGCTCCAAACTAAAAAGTATAAAACAAAAATCATTTTGCAAGAAAAGCAATAAGTACCACATGGAGGTATTGCCAGCAATCGCTTTCACTTCAGTGGTCACGAACCACAGTATTAAACGTTATAGAACAACCTTGTACAGCATAATAATGAGTACCACAGAAAAGTACTACTGTCAATAGCATTCATTTAAATGGTCGCACACTATATAGGTTATATAGTCCACAGACTTACAAGTTAGAACAACCTTGAACAGCAACATAAGGAGTATCACATAAAAGTATACTTTCTCGCTCTGAAAAGCATTTATTAAAACTCCCCCTAGTCACATAGCTACTAGAGTTTCATCCACCTACTTAAAAGTAAGGACCACCTTTCACAGCATAAATTCAGTGCCACATGAAAACATTGCTCAATAACTTGAAATTGAATTGGTCACACTTTCCAGAAATTACTGAAAAGTTGGAAACAGTACAACAAAATGTGACACAAGAAGGTACTGCTCAATAGAACCAGCTTTTAATAAATGGTACTCCAAAATAGTACTAAGTAACATCCATTTGAAAGTGCAATCAATAGGGGCTCAATCAAAGGTCTGACTAGGATTGTGAAGGGTAAAGGTATCATATAAATATCAAATTGTATTTGATGACAAATACAATTAATTTCTGTTTTTCTGATTTTTTATTATTGCAGTTGTTGCTGTCCACGCCAATTCAACCCCTGTCTTCTGTGGTCGTCCTTCTGCAGCTGGTATTTGCGTCTTTTGGAGCGCTTCTTCGCTTGGTATGGTGAAGGAATCGCCAAGCATCCACTGATAACAATCCAAGTATGTATCGTGTTCGTCAGTGTCTGCTCCGTGGGATTTGTTTGGTTCCAAACAGAAAATAGAACTGTAAAACTATTCATCCCTCAAAGCAGCAAGGCCATAGATGATTTAGACACCGCTGAGAAATACTTCCGAGTCAAATTTCGAGAAGAAATTATTTTATTGGTGGCGTCTTCTGATCATCCTAATGTTCTTGCTCCTGAGTGTTTGAAGCAGGCCTTTGAAGTCCACAACGCCGTCATGGAATTGGAATCTTATTCTGACTACTGCGTCACGCTGTCGGGAAACAAAGCCAAGTCACCAGACGACTGCATGATGATCAACCCGCTGGAATTTGTGCAGTTCAACGAAAGTAAGCTGAACGGTAAAGACCTGAAACAGGTTCAACAGGATCTCAACAAAGCGTATAATGACACTGTGCTCATGCGCAATGGACGACCCTTCTGGTACAACTTCGGACGCATGTTTGGTAAAGCCAATCGAGAAGGTGGAAGCATAACTGACGCTAAAGCATTGCAAATGGTGTATCGCATGCGTGACCCAAGTGACGACGACGAAAACGAAAAAGTTCTCAAATGGGAGAAGTCCTTCATTGACAAAGTGGCCTCGTTAGCGGATAAACTCTCTTGCTTCGAGGTCCACTATTCAAGTGAGAGGAGCCTGGACGATGCTGTCGCTGAGAGTAGCGGTTCTGACATCACATTGGTGTCAATCACTTTCACTCTCATGATCACCTTTGCTACTGTCATGCTCGGAAAATTCTTGAATCCGCTGACTGGCCACTCGTTGCTCGCTAATACAGGAGTGTTCGCAGTGGCCCTGGGTATTTTAGCTGGGTTTGGAGTCGCCATGTGGTGTCGCGTGCCCTTTGTCAGCATGGTCGGAGTGTTGCCTTTCTTGGTTCTCGGAATCGGCATCGACGACATGTTCATCATAGTGGATGAACTTGATCGACAGCCACGTGAATTGTCAATGACCAAGACGATTAAAGCGGTTATGAAGCGTTCGGGAGCAACAGTTACCATGACAACCGTGACGGATTTAGTAGCGTTCGCAGTTAGCACTTCTACCTCATTTCCAGCGATAAAGTAAGACAATTAATTTTATTGTTAATTAAATAGCTTCTGTTTTTCTCTCAACTTCAATCAAAATATAAATCGATTGCTTTTTACAAAATTTTGGCAAAAACTACAGTATAAATACTAGTTATGCAACGCTTTCGAGTGGTATACTATGAAATATCCCACGAGTCACTTGTATTTTTTGGTATACACACGAGCCTTTACGCGAGTGTGTATGCCAGAAAATAAAGTGGGGGTTTTTTATTCGAGAATTTTTATTTTTTTCCCCAAAAAAATACTTTCTATTTTCGAGAATAAGACGCAGCGAGGAAGGGAAGTGTGATACCGAAAAGGCTTTTTGAATTTGTTGGCTGTATGTTCTATGGCATGGTATAAATTTCTGTATGTTGGCTTGTTTACATGCGGTTTCTCCTAACTGGTCTCCATTATACGTTTTTGTATGGTTGGGATATCAGGGTATCGTCTCTTTGGTGTAGATCTTTTACCTAGTCCTAGTGACCATTAAAAAATAAAAATTAATTGGAATTACCCAAGGGTCCAGTTGGGCCAGGTATCTATATGTAATTGAGTGTAACTGTTTCAAATAATGCTTTGAAATAGATTAAAGGTTGATAAGATGGGACATCTCACACAAACAGCATGCAGACATTCCAGAAAAGCCAAAATAAAACAAGAAAAAATTGATATTTAAAACCTACAAAAAAAAAACAAAAGAGAAAAAGGAGATGAAAAAAAAAAAGAAATAATACAATATCTAAAATCTACTAACGTGCTACGTAAAAACAGCTGGAAAGCATACTCAGTGCTCTTTTTCACTAGACTGGATTGGATCTGATGAATTATTCCTACTGGTATTACAAGTAGAAATAAGATGTTGAACAGAGACATCGCTTCATGAAATTAGAACTTGAATCCATATCTTTTTTATTTTAGGTATTTCTGCATCTACGCTGCTCTGACGGTGACTTTCTCCTTTTTCATGATTGTCACATACTTCGTGGCCATAATGTCGTACGACGTGAGAAGAATTAAGTCTGGACGCAGAGATTGTCTACCATTCTGCCTTGCACCTCGGCCAAAGAAGGACGCGCCGGCGTGGGACGAACCTGTTCCACAGACGTCAAATCGTGTTATGAAGTGCTGGGCCACGTTCCTGACGCATCCGGTAACAAAAGTTGTGGTCATATGCTTCTCACTACTCCTGCTCGGTGCTGGAATATACGGGGTCACCAAAGTGGATGAATCGTTTGATAGACGAATCCTGGCAAAAGATGATTCCTACTTGAAACGATTTTTGTCCGCAGAAGAAAGACATTTTGTGCTGTCCATTGATGTGAGCATCGTGGAAAGTGGCAAAGTTCATTATGATGAGGGCTCCACCCAGGAACACATCAGAGAGCTGACAAACATCGCTTCGGCTAACAAATATTACATGAACCGATCAGTCTCCTGGATGAACTCGTTTTCCCAGTATGCTAAGAGATTTAAGAGGAGCATTACCGGTGTAGGATTTTTGCCTGAGCTGAAAGCATTCCTTCGCATTCCTGACTATTCTTATTTCAGTCAAGACTTGAAATTTTCCGAGGACGGTACAAAATTGGAAGCCTCTCGCGTACTTGGTTTCATGAAGAGTGACGGCAGCTCCACCTTCCAGAAAAACGCCATGTTGACACTGCGAGACGACATCGCAGAAAAGTCCGGACTCGATGCCTTCCCAATCTCTCGAACATTCATATTCTTTGAACAGTATGCCATAACGTCAAGGGAAACTATAAGGAACCTGATAATCGCGGCCTTAGCGGTGTTACTCGTCACAAGCCCCTTTTTGGTGGACTGTACCGTGACGCTTATTGTGGTGCTCAACTTTGCTGCCCTGATATGCGAGTTATTTGGATTGATGGTCATCTGGAACGTGGCCCTAAACTCCGTGTCCATGATCAACCTGGTGATGGCCATTGGGTTCGCAGTCGATTACAGCGCACACATTGCACATGCGTACATAACGTCAAACAAGGTTACAGCCGATGAGCGAATAGTTGATGCATTGAGCACACTGGGAGCGAGTGTTTTCATGGGAGGTGAGTCTGGACGTTGAATTAAGTACTGTAGTAAATGCGGATGGAAACATGCTCGCCAGTGTAACTGGTTACGATATCGAAATTTCAACAAGAAAGGGCTATTGAATCGCACTTAAAATACCCAACCAGCACAAAAGAAACGCCGTACGAGTTTTTTTTTTTACAGTGTTAAGAGACCAATAGCATCAGTGAAGATCTCTAAGTGCTTTACGATTTTAGGAACCTTTGACAAATGCGCTTCAACAAATACCGAGTTCAACGTTAGTGTACTTGAGCTTTAACTTAGTGCAATTCTCTGTGTCGTTTTCTTTATTTCCGACAAAATAGTACGTTTTTTTCTTTCCTTATGATTATCATTCAAGGAATCTTAAGTCTGTTGCTAGGGATCGTTTTTGTGAAGCATGCCCTTTTGGATGGGATTTGCTTACTAGTTGTTAGGGGAAGCAATCCGTGGCCACCGTCCTCTGTCGGTTATAATGGGGCAAAAGAGCCCAACGTTAAACTCTTTTATAAAATGTTAAAAGATGTTTCTTTCTCTCTTTAATTACTGTTTATAGCCATCAAATGCGACACTAAGCTTATGTGAAACTAAAACGACCGACCGAGTGCTTAAAGATGAACTAAACAGTAGTAGTTTCAGTGGCGTTTTTCCCAAGCCCGTACGAACCTACCTCAAAGTTTTCAGGAACTAGAAATAGGCTAAAGTTGGCTTAACGTGATTCAAGAGGTGAAACGTGTTTTCGTTTCTTCTTGGAGTTGCCTGCGTAATTTTTGCCCTCGCGACTTGTATTGATGTCAGGTAGAAAACTCGTAGCGCGAGCTATTGAGTTATGGATACTGAAGTAAGCCACCCTAATTTTCCGGTTTTCGTCTGTTTGTGCGTTTCAGGATTCAGTACGTTCCTCGGCATGGTTGTACTAGCGTTCGCCTCTTCGGAGATCTTCCGAATATTCTTCCGAATGTTCCTTGGCATTGTGGTGTTTGGCCTTCTTCACGGACTGTGCATTATGCCTGTTCACCTGTCGTTGCTGTGCTGGAGACCCGCTGTTAGCAGACCTCCCACAGTAGAAGACAGTACCGAGAATCTGAGTAGCTTAGGCAAGAGAAACCGACCCGGTAGCTTGCGGTTAGTTCCGATTGGTTGTGAAGACCCTGAACACGTGAACTTTAAGGAGGAAACTAGTAAGCCAGGCGGCAACGAGCAACCCAAACAGAAAGACAAAGACGGAACAGACGGCACTCTGCATGTAGCGACTGGTGCTACCATTGAGTTGGGAATTGAGAACAAGGGGATTGAAGATGATGAAGAAGAGCCAGAGATGAAACTAACAGAAGACGAAAACAAACTGCAAACCACCAAAAAGGAATCTAATACCGGCCAGAAAGAAGAGCTCGCCAGTACCTCAGAGAGCACAGAAACCCAGAAAAATGACCTGGTTGGTACTCCCGAGGCCGAAAACACTAGCGCAGCTTCCAAGACTGAGGGGACTGAAGAGGGTTCTCTTGCGTCACAAGGTCCAGAAAATGCCACAGAGAAAACTGGAGAAGTTTTAACCATTGCGAAACACCCATCTGAAACTGTGATCATAACGAATTTTTAAACTGGTGGCCAGTCTGCCAGGAAAGCGTGACAATCGTTCAGGTATGCAACGCAGTATTGATATTTGACAGGAGAAAGTTAATTTCTTTGTCGATTCTTTTCAAAGCGATTCTTTTTAATGCAAATCCACCGGAAATTGTACAATGGATTGTCAGATGGCTTTTAGCTAAACAAACCCTGTTAACGCTTTAATTCCCTTTGGGAGTCCAGAGCATGCAAATTTATCGTTTTTTTAACTTTGAAGTGTGAAAGTGAAACCCACGAAGTACTGTTGATCCACCGACATTTTGAGGCTGTGGATGAAGCCCTGGTGTGTTACCGGATTTAAATAAAAGGTATTCGGAACCTCTTCAATGTTACACTGTTTCAATTTCTTCGAGATTTGTCTGTTTGTTTAAATCTGTTTCATTTTTTTTTTAATTCGCGACTCTTGGGAAAGGGTTAAGAGCCATCAGCAGTCCGTAATTGTGCGAGCTCAAAAACATTTTGCTTTATTTATGATGATAAAGTTCAAGTACGAAAGTACGAGAAGGCACATCATTAGCGACCTTTAGATCGGAATACGAAAACGACTCTTCAAACCTGGTGTTTATGTTTTCGGTTACCACGTTGCTTGCCAATTTCTTACCGATAGTCTCCTATTCTACTTGTCAGTAACAGGGAAGAGCGAGGGCTCGGCAAGGTAACTGAATTGAAATTCGAAAGTCGTACTCGCACTTGATCTCGTACTCGTACCTCTATCTAAAGGTCGCTATTTATACCGAGTGATCTTTGTTGATGACACTGTTATAAAGCCACACGATCTAAAGGGCATGCAGAAAAATGGTTTAAATGATGCAATCGAAAGTTGCAACATTGATAGACGTTTGTCAAGCTGGGTGTTAAGGCTCTGTATCTCATTTGGGGAAAAAGAAGCAATGATAATGATGATGATGATGATGCCGATGATGATGATGATGATGTACGGCTGGGTGGCAACTCGTAATACCCAGCCATACAGACGTCTGGAATTGACGTTTCTCAGCAGGAATATTTTTGTTTCTTGTAAACCTGCCCCTCTCACATTTGCTGCAGTTACTGGCTATATGGCACAGATATAGATGGTATCAATGTATCATATCTCCAAGTTGGTAGACTAAGTTTAATTTTCAGCACTGATCTGCGCTAATGCGGAGGAGATGAGACATCACATATGTAAACAAAGATTCTTTGTAAGCTAAATGTAGCGGGTTTTCTTGCAAGTCAGAATACAAAAATACAACTCCTTTCCTTTCATTTTTCGCAAGTACTTGCACCTGTTACTTTGTTTGTCATTGCGACCAGCAACTGCAAAAGGGCACGACTAATCCGGCGTACGGAAAAAGATGGCGAACATAACATGCCAATAAGCACATACAAAGCCATAGTTGTTGGCGAAAGTTGTACCTGTAGTAACAACATTGCGTAGTTTTCAGAACTTTTATTTGCGTTTTAATAAGCGTTTTTAGGGTTTTCGTGCGTTTGGAATTAATTATGGGTAAATGCACCAGTTGCCATTTTTTTTCCGTACGGTGGATTGTTTGGATAATTTGATAAAAATGCGCTGTTGGCCCGATGGCCTTACATGCCCTCCAGAGGGGACTAAATATGCTATATCTTCGTTTCATGTTTAACAAACCAAAGTACCTAACTTCTGATCCTTTAGGGTTGGTTTTATCAATGAAACATCTCTTGGTTATATTTAAGTAACCTTTAATATTTCTAAGGTGTAGGGTCCGGGATACATAGATAAAATGTTTAAGGTGATTTCCAGTCCGAAATGCTCAGTCTCAGCGTTTTTTTTTATTTTTGTTTGGAACCAGTTGATAGTACGTTACACTTCGGCCGTAGCGTAAATGAAAGTTTTCGAGTCCGCCATTATGGGTCGTTTCTTTTAGGAATGCTCGATGAGCTAAAACGTAGGTTAAAAATTAACACCAAAGTTCTTCTACTGGTTATTAAATTTCTGCAGATATCTGGCGCTAATGAATATAAAGCTACGTTTGTCATGTTTGTATTGGAATTTGGCCAGTAAACATTCCTTTGTGCGAGGTTTTCATAAACATTTCAAAAAGAGATTGCGCAGTACAGACTGGAAACTGTCTTAAAGTGTATGATATCTGATGATAATTAAGTTGAACACGATTACTTAATTTTAACATGGCCATCGGTTATCGGTCATGAGTTGATTATTAATCATTTACATGTTTATATAAGGATGGATTCATGTCGATTATCGATTATTGAACCAAATTAATTCACAGTTGACGTCTTACCTGATTGAAACAACCAGTCTTAGCATGAAGTAAATGTGCTCTGATTGGTGGAAATGCAAGTGAAGTGATTTGAAATTTATTGACAGACATACTACATTACATTTGCAACTACCCTGATTCTTGATAATTATAGATTTATAGAGATTTTTATAGATTGATAAAGTGTGAGAAATGATTCAGCGTTAAAGGATTTTTGCACCTTTTTTGACTGCTTTTGAGGCTAATATAAATATACTGTAAGTTAAATTGGCCAATAAGCTGTTCATCAATGTAAAATAGAATGAATAAAGATAATCGAAACCACATCAAAAGGCTTGGTTAGTATTGACAAGTAGGGTGGGTTATAGTTGGACACTAATTTTCCATTTGTGATGACGAATAGCGTAGAAAGTAGTAGAGGGTGTAGAATCTAAGTTACTTTCAAGAACAAAATCAAAAGAAAAGCTTTAGGAACGGACCATTATTTTTTTGGAGGGGGGGGGGGGGGATGAAAAATATTGAAAAAAATTGTTTGTAGGGCCTGAAAAGACAAAATAAATTGTTTGCAAACACGATATGTATAACAAAAATTAGTAAGAATTTCGAAAAAAATGTTTGCAGAGGAAAATTTTTCATCCCCCCCCCCTCCAAGAAAATAATGGTCCGTCCCTAATAGCGAACATGCAAAGGAAGCATAAACCTGTGACCAGCTTCCCTTATTTTCCTTTCCATATCCGAGCATATTTGCGCCCTTTTAAAATTCCTTCCTGCTTGCTCTCTTGCTCAGGATTGTCAAATTTTAACAAACAAGCAATTATATAGCGAAGTTCATGGCTTTTACCCACTATTTTGAAATAGAATTTACACGCATACGCGAAACACCAGAGAAAATATTTCAATTAGATTGTCACAACCTTTCTTAAGAGTTAATTGAATGGCAGTGGCGTATCTGGGGGGTTAGGGGGGGGGGGGAACTTTCAGCCCTTCAGGACTCATAGTTTTTCAACAATAGAGGAGAGGGGGTAAGCCCCCGAGCCCCTATCCTAGATTCGCCACTGAAAATATCGTATTCATTAATGATGACACCGGGAACTCCATGCTCTTCTCTTTACGAAAAGTGTGTGGGTTCTTTTACGTCCCCTTTTTCCCTTGGGGGGGGGGGCCTTTAACGTACTGAGCTGCCGAGAAGACTAAAATCTCGGGGAACCATAACTATGCTTGAAGGAAAAAAAAGTCCCCTCTTTTATTTTATTTCCTTTTGTTTTTTCTTTCTGGGGTCGAACTCGACCCCCCCCCCCCGGTCGCCCGGCCCTCCCCCCACTGCCCTACCCGGGCGGGGGGCTAAACTGTTTTTAATCACCGTTCACATTGATCCATGATTCTTTCTAGCGGTTCATTATATCTGTTTGATGACTGGGAAAGTACGCCCGTATTTCAACCCAAACGTCTTCTTCTCTTGCGTCTTTGAACCACTTCATTGACGTTTTCGTCTTCTCTACCATCAGCCCATTTACAGCTGGCTGGCCCAACGTGGTTGAAAGCTGTGAATAAAGAAAAGGAAGAAAAATAAATAGGATTGATTGTTTTGGACGAAAACGCAAAAGGAAACAAAAACAATTTCCGGTTATTTCCACAGATCATGCCGATAAGCTTCTAAATTTAAAACGGACAACGATATACTTTGAGGGATTTCCTATTGTAAGCCTATAGTTAGCAGTGATTAATTTTTTGACTGATTTAAATATTGATTAATACTATTAGTTTTACAAGCAGAGTAGGTTTGTAACGTTAATTTGTACTGTTAGCGTTGCATAAATAAGTACGTTTTATTCCTCGTTTCCCTGGCCCCACGGGCCGGCCCAATCCGCGCGAGAACCTCGAATAAGGTGTATATATAGACTGATTTAAATCAGTCACACTTTTCAAGGAGTCAAAGAATTATACAAGAATTATACTATTTCTGCTGAGAATTTTCTACAAACAATATACCGACCATACAACACTAACAGTTCAAATTAAAGTTACAAGCTTACTCTGCTTGTAAAAATAATAATACTAACAATACAACTCTAACAGTACAATAGAAACAGTTACAACACTCTTCTTTACTCTACTTTAAAAAACTAATAATATTAAATTTCTCTGAGCTTAGTTAGCAGTCGTTTACTAAAGCGTCAACAGTACAGGGTCTAATTAAAGACAGATGAAAGCTAAAAAGGCCTAACGTAAGCGTACCTTTGTCTTGATTGTTCTCTTGTCTGTGCAGTCTACTCACGGAAATATTCCCACTGCTGAGTATTATCTCAGATTGGTCATCCCGCACACTTGAAATGTGGAACTTGGCCTTGTCGATTCTTTCGGTTTTCATAAGACGCATTCGTAAGGATCGAAGCTAAAATGAAAAGTAGAAATTAAATAGCCAATAATGTTCAGTTGCCTCAACGCATTCTGCACTATTGAGGTAATTAATTGGCACGTTCTTTATTATATCATGAATTTAAGCATGTCAATTACCGGCTTGAGACTTAAGGCTCTTTCCTACCGCTCCATCTGGAGGATCGCTGTCTGCCGAGGAGGCAGGGCGCGGAAAGCGACGGGGCACCCCCGGAGGGAGAGTCGAGAGACCCCAGAGGGGAAACACCGGGGGAGAGAGGCACGGAGAGAGCGCCAGAACACACGCAGCGCCCCGGCCGGCCCGAACCCAGGCCGCGACGGAGGGCGCGTAGGCCACCGCGCCTCCACAACGGATCGCTACTTACAATTAGTTAAAACCTTGCACTTTGGATCTTAAAGTATATGATCTAATCACCTATTGTAAGGACAATCACAACTAGTTTTTTTAACAGTTAGTTCACGTTTTAGCGTGCACTATCGAGTTATGGTACACGCGGGAAGTTTGGAGAGCGCGAAAGAAGCATAAGAGTTGATCGAGGCGATAGCGGAGGGCAACTCTAGCCTCTTGAGTGCTCTCCAAACTTCCCAAGTGCACAATAACTCGTTAGTGCACAGTTAAAAGAAAGAAACAATTGTTTTATAATATTGCCGGTGGAAATTTTCTGGTGAAGCGATTTGCTCACGCTACCAGCCTGTACTATTGGATTATGGTTAGTGTGTTACACGCTTACGCTTACCGTATTTACTCGAATAAGCACCGCGGCGCTTATTCGAGGGCGGCGGTTATGAGGGCGGCGGTTATTTGAGGGCGGCGCTTATTTAAAATTTGGACGCCAAAAAGAATCTAATCTTTACAGTAACTTAAAATAGCGTCTTTTGATTGCCAGTATTAGTGTCTTGTCGAAGAGAGAAGTGGCGCTAGCCGTCCTGGCAAAGTTCACAACATTTGCAAAACTACGTATGTAAGAATGTTGGATAGAAAACTAACGGGCGAGCGGTAAAACAATCACTTTGAACTGCAAATCATCGCTTTTGATGGAAACAAATGTCCAAGTTTGTTTTGTAGTTGCTTTGTAGTGCTGCTTCTAGTTAAACGCAGTTCTCCGAATAATCACTGCAACGGGTTTGCGGCGCTTATTCGAGGGCGGCGCTTGTCAACTTTTTTGTCCCAAATGCGGGGCTTTTTCAAAAGCGGCGCTTATTTGAGTAAATACGGTGCTGAATTTGCTAGCCATGTTATAATATTATTTGTCAAGCCAAGACAATTGCAATGAAGAATAAATCTACATATATCTCTAATTTTCGATTGTCCCATATGGACCACAACCTTTTATTTTATATTGCTGTATAAGCCTGGTCACGATCACCCCATCCGAAATATTGTAAACAAGTATGATATCCGTTCTACCAGATTTGGTTTCTTTCTTTTCTTTTTTTTATATATGGCCTTGAGAAAAATGTTTTTTAATTTTTTTTATTTTTATAAAAAAAAAAAAAAAAATTCCCCACCCCCTTTTTTTTTCCTTTTTTTTTTTTGAATTTTTTTTTTTTTTTTTAAAAAAAAAAAAAAAAAAAAAAAAAAAAAAATTATTATAATAAATTTATTATTATTTTTTTTAAGAAGAAGATATCTTCTTCATAATTTTTTTTTTTTTTTTTCTCTGTTTTTTAATAAAAAAATATTTTTGGCTTTTTTTTTTTTTTTTTTTCCTAAAACCAAACACCCCCCCCTTTTCACCCATGCCCAAGGGTTTGACTGTATTACCACATAGTGATCGAATGTGCTTTACCTGTTTGTTAACAAGTTTGAGAAGACCGAAGAACTTCACATCACCCAGTTTCAAGCCGGCCACGTTTACGAACTTGTCCTTCACCATATTAAAGGCCATTTCCAGGTATGCAGCGCCCTGGATAAGAGTGAAATCCTTTAGATTTGAAACGCAGTGGAGGTCAATCTCAGTCTCCCAGCAGTGCATGTCTGAATACAGGTCGGTCATTTCCACCCCTCGAAAAGGGTGTTTTTGCTTCTTTGAACATTTGTCACTTCCATCAGGTCCACTATCCAGCCGCGGATAGTGGAGCAAGGGCTTGGGGTGGTTTCTTTTTTTTTTTATTTTTTTGTTTGTTTTTTTTTTTTTTGGGCTTACTGGGTGCTAATTTCAATCATCTGCTTGTAACCATCTTTTAGCAGCTGCTTGATCGCTGCCTGTAACTTGACTTGACAACGTATGTTTCGCCACCAGTAATGACTGTCAAACTGTTTACCCGAGATAACTTTACCCTCAACCGTAGAGTATACTGCGATCTGCGACAGCTGGGGCTTCAGCTTGACATGTTGCATGGCTGATTCAAAAGGCTTCTTGATTTGGTCCATATGGTAGCTGTGAAATGCTCGTTTTGTTTCAAAAACGCGCCAGAACGTTTTGTCTTCGTGCATAGAAAGGTGCTGACCCAGAGCTTCTATTGATTGAGATTCACCAGCCACCGTCACCATCTTTGTACCATTGACTGCGCCTATGTCAAGTGTGGTGTTTAACTTCAGGTCTACCAATAATTTCCTGGTATCTTCTTCTGACATACCCAGGGCCGCCATAAGGCCATTACTGGAACATTTATCGTGTAGAGTAGAGCGAATAACCACTATCTGAACTGCTTCCCTGACCGTTATAATTCCAGCAACACAGGCAGCTGCAACTTCTCCCAGACTTTGGCCAAGGACAGCGGAGGGATAGACTTTCCAGAACTTAAGCAACTGTGCAGTCGCGTACTGAACAGCAAAAGTGGCTGTCTGAGCGATGCAATGCTCCGAAATCCTCGATACTTCCTCTGGTGCCAGGAGCTCGTCTTTGAGTGACCAGGTGATACCCAGATCTTGAAGTAAATTACATACGGTCAAAATAGCTTCTCTGAAAACAGGCTCGTATTCAATTATTTGTCTCGCCATAGCATACCATTCTGAGCACTGCCCACCAAAGATGAAGACTAGCTTTGGGTCAGTGGAGCTCGCTTCACCATAAGAGACTAACTTCTCCCATCCCATGGAGTCATCAGCAAAGTCTGTCAGAGACTTAGATGCTTCTTCAATGGATCCAAAGGAAAGTGCCAAACGGTGTGGGTTTTGACTGCAATGTTCGTTCACAGAGCAGCATAAGTCTTCCAAAAAAAGGTTACTCACATCCTTGATATTATCTTTAAGACGTTTGGAATACAGTCGTGCCATTTGTAAAAGACCTTCTTTCGATGGCGCTGACATCGCGAGAACATTGTTCAAACGCGTAGAACTCTCTTCCTCTGAGCTTTGCATTGATGTAATTTCGCGAAGGAAGACGTGCACATTTGATCCACCATAATCAAATGCGTTTATGGCCCGTATTCGCGGATTCTCATTTTCAGTTATCCAGGTCTCTCGACTCTGGTCTGCTGCACATTTTCTTGTAACTTTAGCTTGGGATTCAGTGTACTGTGCTCGTTAAAGATAGCAACCGATATCTTTTTCTTGAACATCAGGGTGACCTTGATAATCCCAGAAATCCCCAATGGGTATTCCGCGCAATTCATTGATGTTCCTCTGTTGTAGGTATTGGCTATCGACTTCACCCCGTCGCCATCTACAGAAAGGATACCTGTGCTGTGCATCTTGTCTTTGAAACTTGCTCCCGACTGCAATGGTTCGGATGAATCGCCTTTCAACTTTGCGCCCGATGCCGCAGCATGCACTGCGTTTTGTCCGCCGTTGTACATTTCACTTGTTGTCATGTATCACTATAGTTGTTGTACATAATCTTTTCTCAGTTCAGTCTCTACGTCTCTTGACTGTTATAAAGCTAGTAAAAATTAAATTATAAATAAAAATAACATTATTATACGATAAATACCACATCTGTTAGCGTTACAGTGAGAAGAAAACAGGGTAGCTACATGTGAAATAACATTCTAGCAGCCCATGTTTGTGAGGTCACAGCATGCCCATATGAATATTCAAATTTCTTCACTTATTGCTAATTGCAAATGTATTTAAGCTTTCTTAAATCGGCTTTTACTACTTGTATTTGTAATAAAATAAAAATACAAAATATTTTCGCATCGAATGTGTTTGTTTTTCGTTCTAAGACCTAGCGCATTTGCAAAAAAAAAAAAAAAATTAAAAAAAATTCAATTTAAATTCAGACTGTAAAGCAGTTTACGTTAGGAACGTTGCAGCCTAAAACTTATTTGACCTCTTTAGGAACCTCCGTACAATGTCACAGAAATTTTCATATCTATAGAATCGATGATCGCGGGCGTAAATATGTTTTTGTTCCTTCTCAATACTTAAATGAGCTCCGAGAAGGACAAAAAATGTACTAAACCCTAGAACATCATTTCTATTACTCATGATTGTAAAAATTTCAGAGGACATTTAGAGAAGGAATCAAAAACAGTAAGCGATATCTCGAGATATCTTCAACCTACCGGCGTTTAGTCGGCGTTGAAAACCAGGCTTAAAAATTACAAAACTCGTCCGAAATCTAGAATTACTCAAAACAATCTTTGCTCTAAGGTTCTCTCGCAAGAGAAATTACAATTTCTTTACACGCGAAGTGTTAAAATTAATCGTGCGGTAAACTGAACTGCCAGTTTGGCATAATGCCTGAAGTGAGCGACTTTCGCTCAACAAACTTACCCATTTTGCCACCCTGATTCTTCTTTAAACTTGCAAAATTCCACTTCGTGTAGCTTGGAAGATTGAGAAGTTGCTTCCCTATTTGGTTTTTCAGCAATTTTGTTATTATAAAGCTCAAAAATAGTTTTTAGTTGCAGATGGAAGGGCATTAATTCAAATTGGCTAAAAGTTGACTGGTTTTCAGTTGTGATTGGCTGCCCTCCTTATTTTCTTGTTTCTGATTGGCCCACGGGAGCGGGCTAAAATATATTTTAGCCTAATGCCTGATGAAGATGAAGCTATTATAATTAATTGCTTCATAATAGCTAGTCTGCCTCGCCTTTGATTAGATTTGGCGCGGCCATTGTAGCTTATTCTTCCTAGGAAAAGAACATGTCAAAGGCGACTGACGGAATATATTTAACAATTTCCGAAAATAACGTTCCTTTGTGCTAAAGAAATAATTATCTGAATAAAACTAAAACAGACACTTGTTTCTATTCACTAGGCGAACGTTTAAATTAGTCATGAAACTGGGATAAAACCTGCTTTTATACTGTGTCTCATACTGTGTTTGAACACAGTATGAAAAGAAATTTTTTAACAACGAGTACGAATGTTTCACCGAGGTTTCCAACTGATGCGGCCTCGCGAGCTTTTATTGTTTTTATTGGGCTTTATTGTTGAAATTATTTTCGAACACGAAGCACGAGTTTTTTGAAATGGCTTCTCAATTAACGCCCAATTGCAAACAATTGCTTATTGATTTCTTTTGTTTAATTATCGCATAGTTTTCAATCAGGGCCTTATTGTAAACAAAGGATATTATTCACGTCAACATTTAATTTTTGCTATCTTTTGTTTGATTAGCGTAATATTTTGTATACCGTATTCTATCGCACAAAAAGAGGCTATTTTACCTTCGCTTTTTATGGAATAATTTCCCCGAAGAATTACTCACTGCAAAATCCTTAGACATCTTAAAGATCGAGGCCACTGGTAGCTGTCCAAGATGGCTTTTAAATGTTTAAATTGGTAAGCATCGCGCGATCGATACCCCGCGGGACTTATCGTAAAACCCGCGGGACTGATATCGGACTACGCGATTAGTATGCGTTCTCCTTCGTCGAACGCAAATGCAGACGAGAAAACCACTTGCCTCGAAAATTAGCCAAATGTACTTGTAGGCGCCAGAATTTTCGTTTTGTTTAGTTTAAGCGTCATAGTTTCGTGTCAGTTTTCGTGTTAATTAGTTCCCTTTGTTTTTTTAGTCTTTTTCTGTACATCTTATTTTTAATTGCAAATTGGTCTATATTCGCGTAATTTATTCAGTCAGTTTTGTTTGTGAGTTTCGAGTCAAGTTTCGAGTCTATGGTCAAGTTCTAAGTTCCAAGTTTATAGTTCGTCTTTTATGTTTTTTTCGGTGGTCATATTCGTCTTTGTAAGTTTCTCGTTCTTTGTATAATATTTCGCCTTGTCACTTTCCTGTTTTCCTAATGTCGTTCGTTGTAAGTTAATTTATGTTCATTCAGTTTTAGTCCGGCGGCTTAGCTCGAAATTTTAGTTGAATTGTGCACTTTTTGATACAAGCATGAAACTTAGCACAATGAAAGTGGTCACCAACAGAAATTTTTTCAGATATAGTGCCAAGCCTGAAAAACACCGGTTTCCATGGAAACCGTAATTTATTAACCCTATTCAGACCGGGCTTTTTTGGATCTTTTCAGACCCCCGTAACTTCCAGAATATTTAAGCAATCACAATGAAACTTAGAGAATATATTGTATGTTCAAACACCTATCTTTTGGTATACGACACGTGGGAAGATGACGTCACACCACGTGACAATTACATCATAATGTCAAAACAGCCGCCATCTTGGATCCCATATCTTGGATTTCGAAATTTTTCCAAAACGTCATAAAACCACCCAAAATTACTGCAAAGTACTCAAAATCAATAAAGCTGTGCTTAAAAACCGTAGAAGGATGAAAATAATTGCATTAAAATTATTTTTCATTAATAGAAACACGAAAATTAAAAAATTGAGAAAACATGCCTGTCAAAATGCCGTTGCCATGGTGACGTCAAGTTCCTGACACAACAACTTATCCTACCAAATTATTCCCAGTTAAATTTCAGATAAACTCGCAAAGTTTGGTAGCGTTTGGTTGAATCTTGAAAAAGTTGTAAGCGTTCAAAGTCAGCGCGGGCACTTTCCGCCCCTCCCGGTCTAGATAGGGTAGCTGTCCAGATTTTGCATTTTTGACTTTCAGTTTGGACTCTATCATGTCGTTGTCCTGTTAAGGTTTTTTCATTTCTACGTAGTGTCAGCCTTGCAGTTCTTGTCTCTGTATTTTTATTTTTGGCTGATTAGAGCTGTCGACAGCTCCTACGTACACTAGCAGCATTTTTGTCCGCGGTCCCTTGCTTTCTGTTGTCACTTAAAATCAATGAAATTTCGTGAAATATTTGTTTCTCCTGGTTTATAGGCAAATACTATTATGCCAGGTAGTGATACCACGTCGCATGTACAAAATTTAGAATGAAATGCTGTAATTTAGACTGTTCACAGCCCTATATTTTCCTATTTTTCTTCTGTTAGCGAACGCTTCACCGATTGCGAGAGACCTGGACGCTAGCGCAAAACGAAAGACGCCAGGGAGCAGAGGGCGGAGAACGAAAAATATTTTCCCATGCAATAATTTCCTAGTAAATTATTGGTATCAAAAAGATGGTTAAAAATGACAATTGTAAGGCTAATTTAAAGCATTCGCATCTGCATTTATGAATAAAAATCTACACTAAAAGGTTTATAAAAGTACAAGAAGAAGTACTTCGTGGGGGAGGGGCCTCTCGGCTGAAAATGTCATTGCTGTTTACTAGCTGAAAATAGGAAATTGGCGTTGGCACTATATCAAGAATTGATTAATATGCGAATTCTAGTAATCCTGCAAAGTTTGGTGCTTGTATCAAAAATCGCACAATTCAGGAGCTAAGCCGCCGGACTATTTATGTGTTTGTAATTTTAAGCTACCGTATCTATCTTCGATTAAACGTGTGTATAGCAAGATGGATTTCGCGTGATTTTGCGCTTGCGACTACAATACTCACAGTCAAATTCCACCAAAAAGTCGTTCTGCTTGTCACTGACTTGACCAGTATTTCACAGTTCACAGCAACTTGAACACATTAACTTACAACCATCGGCGAAGAATCATTGGACCAAAACAAACATACTTAGCCGTAAAAACGTCAAAGAACTCAGCAAAAGTTACCGGGAGCTGCCCTCAAAAAGTCAAACAGATTCTTTGTTCGGTTTTAGAATTTTAGAACGAACAATTTTCCTCTGATTATTATATCAGAACCTGGTCGATTGCAATAACGATCAACTAAAGAATAGAATATGTAGTCTATGTATTTCACCCGTAAGTGTAGGTCAAAACTCGAAGCAAAAGTACGAACCTGATCCAACAAAGAATTCAAGGTGTTCTACAGGCCAATGATATGAAACGTATTTCTCATCACTCTCATTGATCGGGACGCCAGATATGGAGAGCGTCGTCACGCGCGCAATAGAGATGTTTCGCATAAGACCACTCCATATGCTAATCATCTACTATTAGTGGATTTAGTAGAATTCCCCAGGAGACCAGTTTTGATTGCAAAGGAACATACACAAGCCGTTGTTTTTGTTCAAGACAATCATTTTCTTGTCAATTAAAATGAAAGCGCTCTATTTTGCGCAGAAATGCGACGGGCGAAAAAGAAAAGCAACAACAACAACATTAACAATAACTAACGGCTCGGCCATGGCTCGCAGTCTTTGAAAAGAAAATTCTTGCGAACCGTGTATGTATGCGCTCATCCATGTTTTGTGTTACCTCACACAAACTCATCTATATTTCCGAATTCTTTGTCATATTCCCACTGGAGTCACGGTTACCTTTTAATGAAAAATACTTTCAAAACATCTTACGCTTTTTTATGTTCACTCAACTTTACTTTTGCGGGAACTCGGTTTAAATAGAGTCTGAATAGCACAACGTGCCTCTGCAACGACTTGTACAACGACTGGCCGAAACCACCTAGGACCACCTAGGATGACGCCATAGGTTTCCAACTGCCAGGTCTGCCCAACAAAGTTCTGTTCGCGTCCTTTAAACAAAGGAAAGGGTAGTCTCCAGGGTATTTCTGCTAAATCCACTAATAGCGGATCATTAGCATATGAAGTGGGCTTATGCGAAACATCTCTAATACATTGTACTGACAAAGTTCTGAGGTTATGAAATCGAGGACGTAAACCGATTGCTTGAGAAAATAGACCTCTTTAATTACGTATGTAAATTGTCCATTTCATATAATGTGATCAGTGCTCCAGATAATCGTTCCTTTGTATATCTGAATATTATTTATTCATTTCCACGTAAATTTGCCTTTATTTCAAAGAGGTAATTCTGAAGGGTAATGTAATAACAGCACTAAAACTCGCAGGAATTTCACACATTATGACAGGTAACATCGCGTAGTCTGAAATGGGAAAACAAACAAACGAAGTTAAAGAGGTCTATTGAATGAGCACTTGATTCCAACTGAAGTATATAAGCAAACCCAACGCTGTGGCAATATTAATCTAAGCAAGTTTTAATAACCTAAGTCGACTAGCCGACGCAACACGCATAAATTAAAAGAAAAGACAAAAAAAAAATCAACGATTATACAAAAGTACGGATTTTTGTAACCCTTTGAAGCATTTCATAATCTGATGTCAGCTGACGCGGCTGCTCGAGCCCTCAATAACTCGACCCCCCCCCCCCCCCCGCTAACTCGAACCTTTTTCGATTTCCCTTGAAGGTTCGAGTTATCGGGATTCAACTGTGGTCCTTTTTATTTCAAAGACATTTTTTAGAGTAAAGCTGTGATTTTCTCTTCTCGAATGTCTGAAAAAACTCGTCGCTATATGAAATCTATGGTTATTGTTAACTCTTCGTATTCAAGAAGTTTTTTGGATTCATTAGGGTACCTTTGTTTTAATGGAGTGCTTCAGACTTTCACTCCAGATCGAACATATGCTGTTTTAGACTAAAGTCGTTATTTATGAATTTTTTTTATTTATTTATGAATATTTAAAATATACATCGACATTTGTGAAACTTAGACTATTGATGACATTGTAATGTAAATACTGTATTTTCTCGATTAAACGCCGGGCCCCGAATAAACGCCGGGTCTCCAAGCTGTATTCGAAAATAAACCCCTTAAATAATTATTTAAGGTTTAACATGCTTTCAAAATAATGTCTAAATATATTGCTGTCAAAAATAATGAATAAAAATCATTTCTGAGAAACATAGGGCTTGAACAAACACCTGGAATCAAATAAACGCCGGCTCTATCGTGCCAAGTTTGAAATAAACGCCGGGGGCGTTTAAACGAGAAAATACGGTATGTCTGACTTCTAAGTTACAGCAAGAAGCCCAAACGTGCGACCACTATTAATTTATTTACATTCTTAGTCGTGCAGATTTAATCCAATCAGAAGACAACCTGAAGCTGTTCTCAGCTTCTGATTAGATAATGACTACACGAAAGAATGTGAATTAATTAAAAGTGGTCACACGTTTGGGTTCCTTGCTGGACCTTATCAAACTAGGAAATGCAATAGCACAACGGTATGTCACATACGGTATATATGCATAGGTTAACATGTGTAATTCTCATCGAAGGAAAGTATAAAAAAGCCAACATCGGCGAAATCTAAAAAGTACAATATGTAACAAAATTACTGCTGTAGAAAAATGAAACCTGAAAAGATAACGGTAAAACTAAGGAAAACAACTACAAAAGCTAAGTTAAAAAAGAGTTCCTTTTTTAAAGTAGAAAAAAAAATGAAAAAATGACCTTTTGAGTACGAAGAAATTTTATCTCAATCTAAACGAATGAGATATAATTATAAACAATTACCTTAAGTCTTACTGTTTGAGTAAAGGGCTTTGTTTGTGAAAAACAATCCACAACTAATCATTATGTCTTGTACGGGTCGTTCCATTTCATATCCAACTCCTCCCCCCACAGTAGACGAGGTAAGTCAAACCCCCCCTAAAAAAAGGTAAAAGTGTTGACATGATGCACCCTCAGAAATTACCTGATTTTCCCTTACCTCAAAAAAAAAAAAACAACTTTTCCCCTTACACCGACAGAAACATTCAAACGATCAGGGGATGTCGACGGAGCAACCCCCTCAGAAATGTCTTCCAAATTCCCTTCTCAGAAAATCTTGTCTGCAAGGAGTAGCTAGGAGTGTGGATATAAAATGGAATGGCCTACTGAAATGGATATGACAGTGTACAGTGTATGACAGTGTGCGTAAGCGCTAATTTTTTTCACCTACTCATTTTTTTCTCGTATTTTACTCTTTTTTTTTTACAAAAAAATGTCATTTTATAATATTTCCGATAAAAAATATACGTATATAAATGAAAATGCGAGCATCAAATGATTATTTTTTTTTCTTGCGGGCATGTTGTCGAAAATTTGTCAGTTTTTGCTTTTTAAACAAGAACCCGACAATTTTGACTGACAGTAAACAAATCTTTGGAACATGATACAGTTGCATTACGTCACTAACTGGTTAACAATGTCACTGCAAATACAGCTTCTATCATGTCGTAAAACGCCTTTAAATCGGAATAATCAGTGAATTCCAAGTTGTAGACGCGTTGGCCTGTTATGACGGACGCGACCTGTCCCAGGTTCCCGCTTTCAAGAGCTCCAACTCGACGTCTGCGGTCGGCGTGCTTCAGAGCACTGGAGACAAGTCTTCCTGGCTGCACCATGCGGAGATCTGTTATACAATAGATAAAAATAATCTTTATGTATTTCTAAAATTATCGAGTTTAATTTAGTAATGAGTTCAAATCTACAACAAGAAATGAACTGATAGTCTTAATGCTCCGAAGAAGGGCTAAGGCTTGTTACCTCTGCTTTCCAAATTCGCTACCGCGGTTTACTTAACTTACAATTGATAATTGACTAAGAGTTGTCTAAGTAACTGAAATGGCAAATAAAACAATGATGATGACTATAGTTTATGATGACGATGATGATGATAAGAAGTCTAGATATTAAATACCCATTTATTATTAGTCGATTTACCTTTCAGATCAATTGTCTTTTTCGTTTTCTCAAGATCCTTCATTTCTCCTTCCTCTGCCTTTGTTCGCAACTTAAGCTTATAGGTACCTTCCTGGAAAATTAGCTCACCAAAATGAGGCTTCTTGTTACCTGAATTGAAGGGTAAAGTTTAAAAGCGTAAGCCACGAAAAAGAAAAATTGTCTCCACGATACCTATTACCCAATAAATGAACATCATTGTTTCCTTGTTTGTATGTTTCCTTACGAGAACAAAGAATTTTGAAAATTTCTCGTGTCGCGAGAAAGAAAAAAAGAAATCTTCTGGGAGATGAGATTGTCTTGTTGTCCCCTTTTCTCTAAACTAAAACGCAAAGAAATACACATGGAAATGCGTTAGGTCAATAGCTTTTTCATAACGGTTATCATATGAAAGCAAGTAAAGTATTTTATTATTTGTATAACGTACTGGATCTTATTCAAAGCAAATTACCTTTCTTTGAATGAAGGAAAACATCTACTCCGCTGCAAAATTTTTCTACGGCTCGTCTTTGGTGGAACGTCCTTGTAGGTCTGGGGAATTCCGGGAACAGCATACGGTAGTTGAATGCGAGAGCTGTTGCTAGGATACTGCCTGTCACGGGAGCACGAGGTAACTCACTTAGGGAGTAATGGTCACCAGGACAAACGAGCACGTTTGTGCCTCCATCCACCAACTGGCCCCATACTTCTTCAGCGCTATCTGATGAGCGAAGCCGGCTGGGCGAGAAGCGGTTGTTTCGACATTTGAGGAAGGTAAGAGGACCTCGATAACGAACCTGATAATAGAAACTAGGTTAAGTTTGCTTGCACTACGATGAGAATGTGAGAGCTTTAGTTTCAATGGACGCTAACTTGTTCTCAGGGCCGTAACCAGACCTTTACCATAGACGAGGCAAGATCTTGCTAGGGGGTTTCGGGTGCATGCCCTCCATAAAATCTAGAAGCTCTGGAACTTTATTCCTGGACATTTTTCCTGGGCATTTTTTATAAGTTATTACTTGAGAAAAATCAATCTTGTTTAACTTGGCATTATTTTCCCAACAAAACATAATTCGTTTAATTTTGGGTTAAAAACTAGACGAGGCAAGTGCCTCGTCTAGCCTCTTGCTACTTACGGCCCTGGTTCTTATGGCACGAGCTATTCGTTATATCCCGTTGAACTATACAAAAGATTTAAAAAAATGCTTTCCATACCTCAGGAGGCTGCCACTCGTGGTGTGTTTTACTAGCAATAGTTTGGTCTTTCAGAAGAGATTCCCTTAGGGCCTTCAAATTATAGGCTGCGAGTCCCTTTTCAAGGCTTCTTCTCTGTAAGACCTCTATGGCCCAGTCTTGATTGTGATCCTCTCTCAGTTGTCGGTATTCGTTAGCTGTCATCTTAAGGGAATCTAGCGCCATCTTCTTCAGAAAGTTTTCAAATTGCAGCTGCAATAATCAAAAGAATTAAATTTGCAATTTTTCTCTACAATCAAGGAACAGTAATTTCTCGCTGTGCATTTGCTTAACTGCAATGAGGTTTTTTATTTTATTCATTTATTTTAGCATAATTTTTAGCTGCTAGTTATATATTCAATAATTCCTTTGAATTGTTCCGTGTAATTTATAAATGTCATTATATTAGATAATTAGTAATCTTAACAGGCCGACTTTGATTCTTTCAACTCGGAATCAAATAATAAAATAGGGTAAGGTTGTCACGCACCTTAACATGTCGACGGTGAGTGTTTCCATCCTCTTGCATGGAAGCCAGTCTACTGCTGATAGTCTGAGAAAGTGGAGACCAAGGAAATGTGTCAATCATGGCCACAAACTCCACCCTCTGGTGCTGCTCCGTCAATAAGGAGGCCATTTCGTACGCTAGAAGCCCTCCGTATGAATATCCGCCCAGAAAATACGGCCCATGGCGCTGTTCCTTGTTGATCAGTTGAACGTAATGTGCGGCAAGTTCACGTACACTACCCCAGTCCTCACTCACTGTTGTTGGATCGGTAAAGCCCAGTGCATAGAAAGATACTAAATCCTATTAAGAAGAGAAAACATTAGCGACTAGTTTTATAAAACACTCTGATATGTTAGAAGTAGGATGTGTTTCTGAAGATAGCGTGTGAAACAGGATTTCAAAAAGTGACAAGTTGCGCCGTTTCTATCAGCTACCTATATTCTAATCACAGTGAAAGGATAGACCAACTAAGAGGCTCAAAGAGATATATTTTGAACGAAGACTGCAACGATCGCCTAATAATTTTTGTTGAATTGAAAAAATTAAACTGTTCCATGTTCACATACTAAGCAAACCTGGAAAATAAAATGAATGAACGTTACAATTTAGAAATCATTCTTGTTTTTTGCTTACCTGTCCCTGAAATCCTGTAGAAATCGGCACCAGACTCATCGCGTAGCGGTGTGAAGGATGAACACAGAAAAACTTTATGGCTGCGCCTGCAGGCGTGTACAGCGGTACAACTTGTATCTGGCTCCCTGACGTAAGACCAGACGGAGTCGTGTCCGTCGCTGGTTGGGCTTGTGCAGGCGTATCCTCTTGCTGCTCGCTATTTTCAGGCCTCTCGTTGGATGGCTGCGTGTTTGAACTTTGTCCACCAAGCTTTGCAGCAATGTCTCTGGCCATTTTTAGTGGGGTGGTATCAGGCTGCATAAAATAGAAAACCTGAAAAGAGGGAACATTGGTTTCTTAGCTTTTAATCTTCCAAAGGTAAATTATACTTCAATTATATTTCTGTACCCATTCTTGACAGTGGTTTGTTGCAGATGATAATATTTTTGTGGATGCCGTTTTCACAATGATACCAGAATTGGTACCCTCCTTCCTTCCAATTTCCCCTCAATGAAACGCCCATCTTTTGACTACCATATGTTAACAGTGTTATGTAAGCCTTCAAAATTGTCAACAAATGAAACAAGGGACGTACTAAACAAATTATTTAACTGACCATTTTCTGAGCAGTTTTAACTGACCATTTTCTGAAGTTTCGTTACTCTTGAAACTGTTCGCTTATTGACATTGTAACAAAAAACTACAGGTCTATCACCCCCGCATCCTGAGCTAGCAACTCACCTCAAAAGAGACTTGCAGATTGGCTTCAAGTTGCATTTTCAAGGTCAAAGCCGCTGTGGAGTCGACACCGTAGCTGTACAAACTCTTGTTCAAATCCGTCTCGGTAGGCGAGGAAATTCCCGTCCATTCTGTCACTGAGATGGCAACGTATTCACTCACAAGTTCCGCTCTCTTCTCTGAATCTTTCTCTAGGATGATTCTTTGCGCCAGAGATTCCGTTGAGCTGGTCTGATTGTCTGAAGCGTTGATTTCAGCAGTAATGGCATAGAGTCGAGAAGTCGTTCGTAGTCCTGCGTTACTTTTAATGAATCGAGGCCAGTCTGCATCAAACAGAGAGATTTGGCAGCGGCCTGGCTCCTCAGTTAGTACTTTGGCCATATGCTTCGCCCCTGAGGAAATAATTAAGAATCGGCATGACCCAAATTTATACTTTAAAATAAGAATGACATAGTAGATAAGAATAGGAAGCGCAAATTTTACATTGATAAATGAAAAATACATTGTAAAATATTAAAAAGCGATCTCTGGTTAAAAATATGATGAAAACGAGCTTTCGACTACCAGTCTGTAGTCTTTGACAATTTTATTTTGAACCTTTCATTAGCATTTTTACCCGCACTCAAACATTTTTATTGTTTTTATTATAATTTTGTTTTCACACTTTTTATAGTATATATTTTAACGTTCGCGCTTTTTATTCATTACTTGTCAAAGACTACAGACTGGTAGTCGAAAGCTCGTTTTCATCATATTTTTAACCAGAGATCGCTTTTTAATATTTTACAATGTCTTACCCTGGTTACTCGTCTATTTTTAAACGAAAAATACATTGATTATTTGTTCAGATGTATGACGTAACTTGCGATCCATAGAGCTTATCCATGTGCTTCGAAGACGTTCTATGTAGAAATGGGACAAATTCCCTCCCCTTACATATTGTACACGCGTCACAAATAATAAAAGAGTCCTTTTGACACATTGGAGACAATCTAAATCTTTTTTGCAAAGATAAAACGTGGCGCCTGACTAGGTGAAAATATGCATTACCTTCCTTTGCATGAACAAAACCCAATCCGGCCATGGTTAGAAGTTTGGCGACACCAGTTTCTCGTTCCATCACACCAGCACCGCTGATTGGTCCCCAGTTTATCGCCAGTCCAGGAAGACCGAGTACGTGTCTTCGGTACTGGGCGAGAGAATCTTGAAAAGCATTACAGGCCGAGTACGAGGATTGTCCCATGTTACCAACGATTGACGCCATGGATGAAAACATGACAAAGAAATCCAGATCCATTTCCAAGCTCATTTGGTGTAGCAGAAACGAACCTAACAGAAATGACTTGATTCAGTTAAGAAAGAACATCAAATAAATTAATTTTTGGATTCAGCTTTCACATTATAGCAAAAAAGACTTTTTCTTGTGTTGTGTTCTTTGCCTCAGACTAAAACTTGCCCAAATAACAAATAAACCTCGAAACCTCGATCCGAATAAATCTATTTGTCATGCTGAACCACTTTCAACTACTCTTAATTCAGCTTACCCGTGATCTTAGGGGCCATAACTACAGCGAAGCTTTCAAATGTCAGATCTTTAATAAACTCGTCTCTAAGAACCATGGCAGTGTGCACTATTCCAGCCACACTCGGAAGAGATTGAAGCTGTTCTTTGAAGGAAGACATCTGTTTTTGGTTGGAAATGTCAACCTGCCAAACAAATCAAGAAATTTAATAAATGTTCACTTTATTTCATAGATTACTTGAATCCCATTGTTGGCGTTAACAAGCCCCCTTCCCCATTAAGTAAACACAACTTTGATACAGTCTTGCTAACGTGTAGAAAACAGTTTGTTATAAAGCCTAATTCTATCCACAAGGTCATGGATCATTTTAACATTGACATAATTACCTGAAAGGAGTGGATCTTTGCACCTGTCCTGCTCTCAATCTCTCGCACCTGCCGATATTTGGCTTTTGAGGGCTTGGAACGTCCAATAATTCCTACAGATTTTGCTCCATTCTCCACCATCCAGCAGGCCACCTCAAATCCAAATCCTCGCATTCCTCCTGCTACCAGGTACGTTCTGTTTTCTTTCAGTCCACACTCGTCTAAACCGGGTGGAAGTACTGGGATATTTTGGAGGTGTTTGTCCTCTTCAAATGATGCATACGAGTGAATATGAAAGGCAATGTCTGAAGATGATTTCATTTGAACTCTTCGTGTTGATTCAATAGACGTGTTTAGAGCTTTGATTGACGTTGGCAAGTCAACGGTCTCAAGCCTCATTACAAGAAGCTTGTCAAGTAGTCCTTTATCGCTCAACAACTTGAAACTTTCCAAACTAAGTTTCTCGAAAACCCCAGGAGATCGGAGAATGCGTGCTATGTCCTGTCTCTCATATTTGACATTTGTTGTTGCAGGAAATACGATGTCACCTTGGAACTCGGAACTCAAGATAATGACTTTTCCTCCACTTTTTAGTCCCCGACTACTTTTTTGAAGAGCATTGGGAGAAGGTGGGTAGAAAAACACAACGGCATCAAGACGGTCATTGGAATCGCCGTGGAGACTGGAAGAACTCTGACGTATCACACTCTCTGCCCCCATGTCAAGCAGAAGAGTTTTTGTAGACGTTTGGCAAGTGTCGGGAATGGTGCAAAACACTCTGTGACCCAAGGCTTTTGAAAGAACAACTGCTGCTGGCCCAGGACCACGGTTGGCTTCATGGATCAGTATCTTCTGGTTTTCTTCACCGGCTACCGCAATTTGAAGGGCATGAGAAGCTATGGCTAGACAAGCAGGGATGCATGTTGCTTGTTCCTTTGTCAGACTGGTTGGTTTTACAAACGCGTCACTGATTTTGATATAAAGGGAACTGGAAACCCGTCCACTGGGAATGACACCACACACCTCGTCGCCAATCTGAAAAGTCGTTTCGCTCTTCTCTGGTAGACCAGTCACCTTTCCAAGCACGAAGACACAGCCTTTTGGTTTGGATACATCAATTAGCGATTCAGAGGGTGTCCAGAAATAAAGCAGGTTTATGGTGAGCTCAGAGGACGAAGATTTCGAAAGACTCTGCTCACGCAGGCAGAGCTTTCCTGGCGAAGGGATAGCTGATAAGTACAACGAACGTTTCTTCTTGATCTCATTTCTGTTGGTCATTGTAGTCTGCGTCTGGTACGTTTCCAATCTGTGCAGGCGATTGATGAAACGTTTGCCATCTCGAAAGGCCACCTCGTCTTCAATACTGTCACCCAGAATTTCATCAATTAAGGAATCGACCTCGTGCATATCCTTTTTGTTGTTTAGGTCAACGGTTGTAACTCTGAGGTTAACTTCTTCGAGGTTTGCTGTTCGTCTAAGACCCCAGACTGTAGAACCCCATGGAATGGAATTAGTCTTGGAAGAGTTGTAACAGGAACTCAGTACTTGAGTAGACTCAGTAACAAGAAAGAGTCGTGAACTCAGACACTCTTTTGTCATCAGCAGCTTGAGTAAGAAGACGGAACTGTTGAAAGCGAGTCTCTGGGCTTGTTCTATGACATCGAAGTCGTTAGGTAGAAGAGTTGTTTCCACAGGCCACAAGTTGATGATCCTAAGGTTGGATGAATCGCTCGGTAGAATGTCAACAAAGGCTGTTTCAATTGCTTTCTGAACTTCGTTGCTGTTAAGTACATCACTTGGTGGGTCAATTGTGATCACCTTGACTTTTGCAGCCTGTAGTCGTGTGACTAAGGTGTCTGAGAACTCGGAGGAATCTTTCAGCACTATGCAAGTCACATGTTCCACATTTTCCCTCGGCCCCTCTGGTCTTAATTCATCTTCTTCCCACTTGACTTCATACGCAAGCTCAGAAAAACCAAGTTGACGTGGCGAGCTGGTCAACTCTGCGACACGAAACTCACACATGGTCAATATAACGTTTCCGGATGGACACATGAGAGAGACGTCAAATCTTCCAAACTCAGTCGGGTCTGCAGTGACGTGGCAATAGAGTTGGTTGGTTGAGGGAAAATCATTTAAAGTAATGCTCTTGAAACCCACTGGCACAATGGACTTGTCCCCCACTGAGTTTCCGAGGGGAACAAAGCAGGACTGTAGACAGGCGTCTAAAATTGAGGGATGGACAACATAGTCTTTAGCTTCTGTCTGAATGCTCAGCGTTTCACTGATGTCAACCAGACATAGACCTTCGTTGTTGCACTGCCATATCTGCTTGATGACGGAGTATGTGGGGCCATAGTTGAAGCCAAACGTCTCTGTAATTTCTCTGAATCGCTCCATTGGCATTTCCGTCATATTTGCCATAAGTTCATTGACAGCCGGGCCAACTTGATTAGGAACTGTTAATGTAGACAAACGAAAAACGTTCAAGTTTTAAGATATACAAGGCTGATTAAAATTATTAAAACATTGACTTCAATTCAATATTTTGACTGTGATAATTTTTTTGGTATTGAAGTAGTGCGCTTACTCAGACCATGGTACAACAAATAACAGATATTCTTGCACAAGTTTGGTAACCATGTTACTTGCTTCTAAGATTGAGCCATTACTTGATATAATTTCTAGTTAATCGAGAGTAATTAAAAACGAGGAGAATTAATATAACATCTCAACAGCAACAGCAACAGCAGTTGCAACAACAACACCGCCATGCAAGTAAAATAGACTAATGACTTCCGGACGGCTCCATATTGCTTTATTATGGAAGCCTAGGCTCTAGAGGAACAATAGATAATACCTTCGTCCTCGCTCTTCTCCTTTCTGTGCAAAAAATCAACAGAGATACTCCCACTGCTCAATTTAATCTCAGACTGATCATCCTGTACACTTGTAATGTGGAACTGGGTCGTACCAATTCTGTCGGTCTTCATGAGACGCAGTCGTAAGGATCGGACCTGTAACACAAAATTAACAAATCAATGACACGATTCGACTCAATCTGTTATAGCAGCAATCAGCAAAAATATCAGTTAACTTGCAGCTAAATTAACGCATTTTTAAAGGGCTTAAGATCTCTGATGTTTGTAAATTGTGCCTGTTTTCAGTCTTAAAAGCAATAAGTTTGAAAAATTTAATACTCTTGGTTTCGTGGTTGAAATCTAATTTTCATAACATAACATTTTCATTTGTTTTTTTAAGCCCCTTTTTTCAGGCTTTATATTCTATCTATGACCATGTAACTAATAAATCGTTTAAAAAAGCGTGATCTAACCGATTTCTTCCAATTCTCTGCACTTAAAATATTATTTACCTGTGTTTCTGGCAGTGTAAGAAGACTTGAGAGCTTCACATCACTCAGTTCCAAACCCGCAACATCTACGAATTTATCCTTCACCATCGCAAAGGCCATTTCTAGGTAGGCAGCTCCAGGCATCACGGTACCTCCCTGAATAAGGGCGTGGTCCTTCAAATTTGGAAAACGATGGAGGTCAATCTCAGTTTCCCAGCAGTGCAGCCCTGAATACGGGTCGGTCATTTTAACTTGTCCTAGAAAGGGATGCGTTTGCTTCTTTGTGGTTTCCTCAGCTCCAAGCGGAGGTATTGTCGTTTTGGGTGGATGTTCTCTGTACCAAAAGCTGTTTTCCATCCATGGATAGTTGAGCGAGCGAACAAACTTGGCTGATGGACTCCCCTGCACACACGTCCAATCTATGGGAAATCCTAGAGTGTACAGTTTACACACTGTGTTTTGCAGAAAGCTCTTGTGCTGGTCTTGTACAGGTACTCTCTTGCGAGGAAGTGTTGCCATGACGACTGGCATTTCTTGGTCCTTACGGTTGTCTTGAATGGCAATCTGTTTGACATAGTGGGCCAAAATTGGTTGTGTACTTATCTCAATAATCTGCTTGTAACCGTCGTTTAGCAGACGTTTCATTGCTGGATAGAATTGGACTGAATGGCGAATATTCCGCCACCAGTAATCTCGGTCAAATTGTTGGCCCGAGAGAATTTCACCCGAAACGGTGGAGTACATTGGAATCTTTGAAAGCTGGGGATTTAACTTGATCCTTTTCATAGCTGTTTGAAAAGGTTTCTTGATAACTTCCATATGTTTGCTATGGAATGCACGTTTTGTCCCAAGAACGCGCCAGAAAATATCTTTCGCGTGCATTGCAAGATGCACACCAAGAGCTTCGATGGATTGAGAATCACCAGAAACAGTCACACTCTTCGCATCATTGACTGCGGCGATGTCAAGTGTGGCGCTTAGCTTAAGTTCTGTAAGTAAATTCTTGGCCTTTACTTCTGACATGCCCAGAGCCGCCATACCACCATTATTGGGACATCTATCTTGCAAGGTAGAGCGAGTCAGCACCAGTTGAACAGCCTCCTTGACCGTTATTATCCCAGCAATACAGGCAGCTGCAAACTCGCCAAGACTGTGTCCAATGACAGCTGAGGGATAAATTCGCCAGGACATCAGTAGCCGTGCAGTAGCATACTGCACAGCAAAAGTAGCTGGTTGAGCAATGTGATTCTCGGCAATTCTTGAGTTGTCCTCTGTTGCCATGAGCTCATCTATGAGTGACCAGGTCATCCCCAAGTCTTTAATTGCATTGCTTACGTCTAAAATGGCCTCTGCAAAAACATCCTCAGTTTCAATTAACTGCCTTCCCATGGCATACCATTGAGAGCCTTGTCCGCCAAACATGAACACGAGCTTTGGATCAGTGGAGCTCACTTCACCATAAGAAACCATCTTCTCCCATCCCGCAGCGTCGCCAGCATAAACTTCCAGAGAATTAGCCGCATCCGGAATGGATCCAAAGGCGATAGCCAGTCGGTGCGGGAGTTGACTGCGGCGCTCGTTTAAAGAGTAACATAAGTTTTCAACAAATGTTTCATCTAACACATCGACATGATCTTTAAGCCATTCAGAATAATGACCTGCCATATTCTGTAGACCTTTTTGTGAGCGTGCAGAAATGGTGAGGACATTATTTATACCACCAACGCTGTCCTCATCGTCTGAGTCTTCCTTTGAAGTAACTTCACGAAGAATGAGATGCACATTCGATCCACCATATCCAAAGGAGTTAACGGCTCCTATTCGCGGTTTTCCTCTTTCTGTGTTCCATGGCTCGCTTTTTTGCTGTACAATCAGGCTTTTTTCTTCCAGCTTCAATTTTGGATTCAGAACATTGACGTTAACAGTTGGAACCAATCTCTTGTTTTTGATCATTAGAGCAACCTTGATGAGCCCAGCAAGTCCTGAAGTTGATTCTGTGTGATTCAGGTTCGACTTGACCGAACCGATTCTCAACTGTCGCGAGGGCTGGCCATGTCCTCTGGTGTATGTATCGGCTATTGAAGTAACCTCTATCACATCTCCAATTGCGGTACCTGTGCCATGCGCCTCGAAGTAACCGACATCTTCCGGATTCACTCCTGACTGTTCTAGGACCATTCTGGACAGCTCAGCTTGCATTTTTGAACTCGGAGCCGTCATTGGTACAGCGTTTTGCCCATCATTGTTCATTCCACAGGCAATTATCTCGCAATATTCGTCATCTTTGTCACTCAAAGCTGCATCTGTGAGCTTCAAAATAACTGCTGCGAAACCTTCTCCACGTCCATAGCCGTCTCCAGATGCATCAAAACTTTTGCAACGCCCGTCAGGTGCTAAGAGACCAGCCATACTAGATACCATCTGCATTGCATGGTTAAGGACAATGTTCGGTGCACATACAATGGCTATGTCGCAATCCTCATTGTGCAGGTTATCACACGCGAGTTTAAGAGCAGTTAACGATGAAGAACATGCTGTATCAACTGCAAAGCTTGGACCCGTTAGGTTAAGACAGAAAGACACTCTGTTGGCAAGAATAGATGCTGTCATTCCCGTTGATGAAAACTGGTCGATGTTATTGTAATTTGATGGGTCTGTAACAAGTGCTCCATACTCAAGATTCATCACACCGACAAAGACCCCTGTTCTACACTTTTGGAGATCCTCAAGTCGCATTCCGGCATCTTCAATAGCTTCGTATACTACTTGTAGCAGAATTCGTTGTTGAGGATCCATTCCACGAGCCTCTTGATTGGATATACCAAAGAACTTGTTGTCAAAAGTTTGTATTTCTTCCAGGTAAGAGCCATTGACAGCGCAGAGGCGCCCACTAACAAAACGCTTCGGATGATAGAGTCGGAAGAACGTTTTATGCTCTTCTTTCCTGTTTTCGGGAAACGCACCAATAGAACTCTTTCCTTTCTCAAGCAAGTCCCAAAAGAGGTCCTTACTGCTGGCGCCAGGGAATCTGCAGCTGATGCCGACGATAGCAATACCAGGGCGTTTGGACTTTTGCTGTTGCACTTGACTTTCCTGTAATTTTATCGATATTTTTCTTTCTTGTTGGATAGGTAGCATGTCAACATCATTCTGACAAATAAAACTCTCCACGAACTCAAAGAATAATACGATGATTGGCGGGAAAATTAAGAGAGCGTGGATCAGACCTAAGACCAACACCAAAGGGATAAGTCGATAGAAAATGTCTGTCAGACTCGGATAAATAAATCCCAATGAAATGGATCCAGATATCGCAATTAAAGCCGCAGCAAAAACAGACCACCCAACAAAGTTCAGGGCCTCAACCATGCGATCCCGTACGGCTTTTTTTTCTGAAAATACGAATGAATGGGCGACCTGAATGCTAAAATTCAGGGATAGGATAACTGTGGTAAAGAGAGCGAGAAAGGAGATCTGATTTAGGTGGATCTCCCAGACCTCCATAATACCTGCTGCCTCCAATACAAGGAGGACCAGTGTTATAGCTAGGTATGTGCTTATCCTGAAACTTGAGCTAGAGAGCAACGAAAACACAAACACTACAACAGTGGCAATAGCAAGAACAAAGATGGTGTCTTTTTCCAACAAATATAGGTCATCAAGTTCGAAAAATTTCTCAGAGACTGGTAAAGCTTCCAGGGAAGACTGTGAAGACAAATCGTTCCTCAGATCCTCAAGGGACCGTCTGTCTTCTCGATAGCTGTTCTGTAGCGTCATCTGTACATGGACACGAGATGCTAAGATTTCAGGTGTGAGATTTTCAGTTCCAAAACGTACGTCTCGACGGAAAGGGACATAATGGGATTGATTAAGAAATACGTCTAAACATCGGTAGAAATCCGAGTTTGAGCAGTTTATGTTTTTAACCTTCGCCCATTGTCGTAAGGATGCTATCCAACACAACGACTCCCTCTCACTGTAAGAGGCTTCTTGAAGCATTTCACAAATGCTTACGACTTCATTTTGTACTTCCTCTTTTGAATAGTCAATTTCCTGGGGGAAAACGATGCTCGTATCCGTTTCATTGCCAAAGAACTTTTGTTGTGCTTCATTGAATTGTTTGAAATTGTCATTTTGATAAAGTGACTCCGTGGTGCTTGTTCGCTCATCAGTTTGTAATGCAGACGACACGCACAAACCAATGATGCAGGCAAGGATGAAAAGTGAGAGAATTTTACCACCCAGTGACGTTATTAATCGAGTAAGGCTTTTCAGAATGTGTCGCAGATTAGCTTTAAACCTTTGTATGGGTTCTCTCTGCGGGCTTTCAACGTCAGTGAACGATGATCTTCTGCGACAGCGAGGCAGACACGAAGTGTTTTGTTCCTTAAACCGCCTCTCAAAGTATATTAACAAAGTGACTGTAACAATGAAGGACGAAACTGAGAGAATTACAAACGCTACAAGTGCCACAACGAAAAAATCCGAAATAACATCAAAGGAAGATTTGACTGCGATTCCAATAGGAATTGTTCCACACAACGCCGACAATGCAGCAGGTAAGCCCGCTCTAGTAACACAACTACTAACGCGGTGCTCAAGTGATGGCACCTGACGTCGGTCCCATTCTCCCAGGAGGAGAACCACGTCCGCGGTTGCTTTTCCCAACAGTAAGAAGGGAATAAACAAAGTAGTTGGGAAAAGCGACATGTTAACCATGGAAATTATGCCTGCAGCACAAGTGAAGGGTAAGATAATGGCTGAAATTATCAATGCGACTGTTGTAAGGCAACTGAGAATGTTGGAAGAAAAGTATATGACTATGAAAACAAGGATGACCATAATCAAAATGGACAAATAAAGTGGTGTTAGTTCCAGTTTTAAGATGTTTTGCAGTGCATCATTGACTATTTTTCCAGTCTTAAACGAGAGTGATGCGCATTTCAAGCGAGGACCCATTGACGATAGAAGACTCTCAAAGGATTTTTCGAAGTCCAGAACTGCCTGGTCTTTTTCGATGCCGGTTGTCTTTTTAACGAAATAAACGACTCGGAGTGCGTCAGCTTGAGCAGCCACTGGATCTTTGTTGGATTTAAGGTCAAAATTACTGAGCATTTTGTTGAAGGAAGAGTTGAATGTTTCACCAGTAGAGAGAAGAATCGTGGGATTTGTTAACTCACGACCCAGAAAAGAAGAAAGGTTCTTCAGATTTTCGAAGTGAGTACCAGCTAATTCGAGCGGGCTGCTGATAATACAATCGTCTTTATCATTTAACTGTGTCTTGTTAGAAAGCAATTGCTTGAAACATATTTCACTGTAACCACTGATGTTCACTATGGCCTGATGGACGAGAACGGCGTCTTTCAAACAATCTTCAGTTAGGATATTTTGGCCATGTTTTGGGATCATGATGATCTGTTCTTGGCGCGCTTCAAGAAGTGGAAAGAATTGCGCTGCATGAAGCAAGTCCTGCCTGGATTGGCTGTCAGTCGCGGTGAAACGTTCAAAAGAGGGCTGCTCGACATGCACGCGAATGAATCCTAGACAGCTCGCTAGTACAACCAGTAGCCAAACTAATAGGACAACCAGTGGTTTGCGAGCAAGAAAAAATCCGAACTTCTCTAACGCTTTCTCGTAGGCACTGAGGATACAGTAATTGAGGGCCATTCGTCCTTTAACGAGTGCCTTACAGCACACGCGACGTTTTTTAATGTCCGGATGGGGACCGACAAAAGTCGACCTGCGAGAAAAAAATACGTAGGTAATGATCTTTAGGAAACGTCCAAAAAATTGACGAAAACGAAAAGCTTGGAGTCATATTGAACTAACGTACACAAAGTTGATTGTTAACATCCTGCTCATGCAAATAGCTGGTGTACATATGTTTATAAAAATGCTCGGAAAGGGAGGGAGCGCGGAGGAAAGTGATGCCAATAAAAATGCATAGGTCCGAAACTGTAAACTTTTACATACTTTTTTCAAGTAAAGTCAACCCTTTTATACGCCAAAAAATGATACCCTTTCTCTTAACCCTGCAGCAGAAATACTACAGCCCTTTTTTTACAGCCGTGTACAATTAAAGGGCCAACTAGTAAAAACCCGCCCCTTTATATAACTTCAGCCTGAGAAAGGCTTCCTCTCCGGGCTGAGCCTCCCTGTAAGGTCCATTATAGGGAGTACCCTCTCCCCTGGGGTAAATAAACGGGATGACTTAAGCCAGTCTATAAAAAGCCGTTCTACCCGCATGTGTAGCGAGCGCAATCTTAAAGTACGCAAATAAAGTTTTTATCTAACACAAATTCACAACCAAGTGAAGCCAATTAAAGGTCGTTTCAGTGAAAAAAAAGTTTGGTCCGGACTGAGCTATTGTAGGTCGACAAGACACCGATCAGTTTCCTCTCTTCTATCATGCACTTATTTCATTTGCGTCATACTTGTCCGGCCTTCACAATCGGTCAGTAAGTACATGGATCTGAAAAGTCATCATCATTCGCACGATGACGTCGATATAAATAGAACTTCCTAAAATAGAACAATGGTAAATGCTTTGAAAGTTTTGATCATGTTATAGACCACGTATTTTCATGGCTCTTCGCACGCGAAACACTCAAGACATCGATAGGACTGATCATGACTGTACATCACAAACCACAGCGACTGATTTGTCTTTGTTGGATAAAACCTAGAAATTTAAATGGACTTATCTTACTAATACCATAACTTCGAGCTAAATATTCTCCGTCCGGCCCTCACAATTGCGTAATAAGAAAATGTACCCACTTTTTTAAATCTGCATTATCCCGGAGGGGAAGGGGGAGGGAGGGGGTTACTCCAAAAGTTCTTATAAGGGGGGGGGGGGGCTTCGCCCAGAGGTCTAAACCCTTCCCCTTTCATATACCATTTTCGTCAGAAAAGGCAATACCCTTTCGTAAACCTTCGATAGGAATATGGTTCCCCTCCCTTTCACATCCTACAGGAGGGATACTGCGTCTATTTTCTTATTTTTTTCTTCTGAGTAACTCCTTAAAATACTTCTATGAATCTACTGTTCGGTGGATCTTTCCTAGATATTTCGAAAGGTTCTTTGAAATTTCTAAAAACAGGTTTTCCCTACCCTTTTATATTCTTAAAGCCTGAAAAAGGTGCTCCTATCGGGCGGAGCCTCCCCGTGTAGTCCATTTTAGGGAGTACGCTCTCCCTATAGTGTAACAAACGCAGAAAATTTTCAAGGCATCATTTGCAAGATACGAAAACAAACCTCTTCAAATGAAACAATGGTTATTTTAAAGTTTAGATCATGCTATAGACCACGTAGTTTCATGGTTCTTCGCACACAAAACACTCGAGTTGATATGAAAAGATAGAAACCTTTTAAATAAAACAGTGGCATATAACATGTCTTTTCGTGGTTCAACGCAAGCAAAACACGCGATATGTCGAAAGAACTGAATGCACATATATCACAAAACTCGGGTGACTGATTTTTCTTTTCGATATGTATTATTTTGTGACTTCTCAAAAGGTCTTTTTTTGCGTCAATACTAATCTACTGTAATTGTGGCTTATTATGTTCAAAATGGATAAAGCCTAACATTTGAATGCGGTTTTATTGCGAAGTCAATATCTGTTGGAACGCAATATCATCTTAACTATTGTATAAACAAAAATATTTGTTCCACCGTTGATCGAAGTTTGGTCTAATATAGGTGGTAAAAGTAAAGAGATGTTGAACTTGGTTAATAATTTAAGTCTACCGAGAAACCAAAATAAACTTGACGAATTGCAACATTTAGCCGTTGGCATGTTGGTTTATATATTAAGGCGAGAAAAGTGTTTTAATTATAATTCGTTCATTTTGTATGTAAATTTGGTAAACATTGTGTTGTTTTAGGCTCGATAGCGTCCGTGCTAAGTTACGCATCCAAATTACACAACGATCGAATTATAAGGTTTTGTATGGGGAGAAACAATGAGTTTTTAATTAAACATGAAAATAAGAGCGAGTTTTCAATGAAAAATAACGTAACTTGCTTCAGTGTTAGTTTGTTTAGGTGAGGTTCCTTGGTCGCTCGGGTAGATAGTTTTGAATAAAAAATAACCCTTTTTTCAGTTGTTTGTTTGTTTGTTTCCGGTGAGGTTTCTGGGTGGAATTCTACTTAGGTTATCTAGTTTATTATTTAGGAAAATAACATTTTTTTTATTTCATTCAAAACTCGCTTGTGTTTTCAGGTTTAAAAACTCACTGTTTCTGCCTATACAGAACTCCATACAAATCCTTAAATTTCGACTGTTGTGTTACTCGATGCGCAACGCAGCACCGACGCCTTCGAGCGTGGGTGATCTGTGGTTGTTGGGTCGCTGAGTCATGACCAAGGTCAAAATCTTTTAAGGTCGAGACCATTTTACATACTTTTTCAAGTAATGTTAACCCTTTTATACGCCAAAAGAATGTTACTCTTTCTCTTACCCCTACAACAGAAATACTACAGCACTTTTTCTACAGCCGTGTACAATTAGAGGGCCAACTCGTGAAAACCCATCCCTTTATAACTTCAGCCTGAGAAAATTTCTCTTCGGGCGGAGCCTTCCCCTTATAGTCCATTATATGGAGTACACCCTCTCCCCGGGTAAATAAACAGGCTGACATAAGCCAGACTATAAAAAGCTGTTTTGCCCTGCACATGTAGCGAGCGCAATCTGAAAGTCCGCATATAAAGTTTTTATCTAACACAAACTCACAACCAGTTGAAGCGAATTAAAGGTCGGTATAGTGAAAAATGAGAGCTATTGTAGGTCAGCAAGACACCCATCAGTTTTCTCTTTTCTATCGTGCACTTATTTCATTTGCGTCATAATTGTCCGGTCTTCCCAAATGGTCAGTAAGTACATGTACCTGTATTGATCGTCATCTTTCGCACGATGACGTCGATATAAATAGAACCTACTTAAATAGAACAATGGTTAATGCTTTGAAAGTTTTGATCATGTAGAAGAGGTAAGATACATGTCTCGCACGCAAAACACCAAGATAGATAAACTCAATGCGTCTAGCCCCTTCGATAAAAGCAATACCCTTTCGTAAACCTTCGATAGGAAAATGGTTCCCATTTTTTTCACATTCTACAGAAGGGAAACTCGTATATTTTCTTAAATTTCTTTTTGAGTTATCCCTTAAAATACTATATGAAACGACCGTTCGGTGGATCTTTTCGAGATATTCTGAAAGGTTCTTTTAAATTTTTTAAAAACATGTTTCCCCTACCCTTTTGTATGCACTAGTTAAATCCCTACCCTCTTATATTCTCCAGCTAGTTCACATAGGAGTACATCCCCCACGGGTGTAACAAACGCAGAATTTTTCAATTCATCAATTGCAAGGTAAGTCGATACGAAAAACAAACCTCTTAAAATGGAAATTTTCAAGACATGCTATAGACCACGTAGTTTCATGGTTCTTCGCACCCAAATCACTCGAGTTGATATGAAAAGAAACCTTTCAAACAAAACTGTGGTAAATACATGGTCTACAATATGTTTTTTCATGGTTCAACGCACGCAAAACACGCGATATGTCGAAAGAACTGAGTGGAAATAAAAACTAAGGTGACTGATTTTTTTTTCGATATATTTTTTTGTAACTAATCAATCATTGTTTGTCAAAAGGTCTAATCTACAGAAATCGTGCCTTATTATTTTCAAAATGGATAAAGCCTAACATTTGAATGTGGTTTTATTACGAAGTAAATACCTGTTAGAACGCACATATCATCTTAATTGTTGTATAAACAAAAATAATTGTTTCACGGTTGATCGAAGTTTGGTTTGATATGGGTGATAAAAGAAAAGAGATGCTGAACTTGGTTAATATTTTAAGTCTACCGAGAAACCAAAATAAACTTGACGAATTGCAACATTTAGCCGTTGGCATGTTGGTTTATATATTAAGGCGAGAAAAGTTTTTTAATTATAATTCGTTCATTTTGTATGTAAATTTGATAAACATTGTGTTGTTTCACAGGTAACTCAAGTTTGTTGGCGTCCGTGCTATGTTACGCATAAATTACACAACGATCGAATTATAAGGTTTTGTAGGGGGAGAAACAAGGTTTTTAATAAAACATGAAAATAAGAGGGAGTAAGAAAATAACGTAACCCGCTTCAGTGTTTGTTTGTTTCGGTTAGGTTTGTTGGCCGCGCGGGTAGATAGTTTTGAATAAAAAATAACCCTTTTTTCAGTTGTTTGTTTGTTTGTTTGTTTCCGGTGAGGTTTCTGGGTGGAATTCTACTTAGGTTATCTAGTTTATTATTTAGGAAAATAACATTTTTTTTTATTTCATTCAAAACTCGCTTGTGTTTTCAGGTTTAAAAACTCACTGTTTCTGCCTATACAGAACTCCATACAAATCCTTAAATTTCGACTGTTGTGTAACTCGATGCGCAACGCAGCACCGACGCCTTCGAGCGTGGGTGATCTGTGGTTGTTGGGTCGCTGAGTCATGACCAAGGTCAAAATCTTTTAAGGTCGAGACCATTTTACATACTTTTTCAAGTAATGTTAACCCTTTTATACGCCAAAAGAATGTTACTCTTTCTCTTACCCCTACAACAGAGATACTACAGCAATTTTTCTACAGCCGTGTACAATTAGAGGGCCAACTCGTGAAAACCCATCCCTTTATAACTTCAGCCTGAGAAAATTTCTCTTCGGGCGGAGCCTTCCCCTTATAGTCCATTATATGGAGTACACCCTCTCCCCGGGTAAATAAACAGGCTGACATAAGCCAGACTATAAAAAGCTGTTTTGCCCTGCACATGTAGCGAGCGCAATCTGAAAGTCCGCATATAAAGTTTTTATCTAACACAAACTCACAACCAGTTGAAGCGAATTAAAGGTCGGTATAGTGAAAAAAGAGAGCTATTGTAGGTCAGCAAGACACCCATCAGTTTTCTCTTTTCTATCGTGCACTTATTTCATTTGCGTCATAATTGTCCGGCCTTCCCAAATGGTCAGTAAGTACATGTACCTGTATTGATCGTCATCTTTCGCACGATGACGTCGATATAAATAGAACCTACTTAAATAGAACAATGGTTAATGCTTTGAAAGTTTTGATCATGTGGTGTTATAGACCACGTAGTTTCATGGTTCTTCGCACGCAAAACACTCAAGATGTAGATGGAACTGCAAACTCCAAACGTTTTTATACGGGGAGGGTTCGCCCCGAGGTCTAAAGCCCCGCCGTTTCAAATGTCATTTTCGATAAAAAAGGCAATACCCTTTCGTATATACCTTCGATAGGAAAATGGTTCCGATTTTTTTCACATATCTTCAGAAGGGAAACTGCGTATATTTTCTTAAATTTCTCTTTTGAGTTATCCCTTAAAATACTCATGTGAAACGACCGTTCGGTGGATCTTTTCGAGATATTCTGAAAGGTTCTTTTAAATTTTTTAAAAACATGTTTCCCCTACCCTTTTGTATGCACCAACTAGTTAAATCCCTACCCTCTTATATTCTTACAGCCTAGTTCACATTAAGGAGTACATTCCCCCACGGGTGTAACAAACGCAGAAATTTTTCAATTCATCAATTGCAAGGTAACGTCGATACGAAAAACAAACCTCTTAAAATGGAAATTTTCAAACATGCTATAGACCACGTAGTTTCATGGTTCTTCGCACCCAAATCACTCGAGTTGATATGAAAAGAAACCTTTCAAACAAAACTGTGGTAAATACATGGTCTATAATATGTTTTTTCATGGTTCAACGCACGCAAAACACGCGACATGTCAAAAGAACGGAGTGGAAATGTATCACAAAACTAAGGTGACTGATTTTTTTTCGATATATTTTTTTGTAACTAATCAATCATTGTTTGTCAAAAGGTCTAATCTACAGAAATCGTGCCTTATTATTTTCAAAATGGATAAAGCCTAACATTTGAATGTGGTTTTATTACGAAGTAAATACCTGTTAGAACGCACATATCATCTTAATTGTTGTATAAACAAAAATAATTGTTTCACGGTTGATCGAAGTTTGGTTTGATATGGGTGATAAAAGAAAAGAGATGCTGAACTTGGTTAATATTTTAAGTCTGCCGAGAAACCAAAATAAACTTGACGAATTGCAACATTTAGCCGTTGGCATGTTGGTTTATATATTAAGGCGAGAAAAGTTTTTTAATTATAATTCGTTCATTTTGTATGTAAATTTGATAAACATTGTGTTGTTTCACAGGTAACTCAAGTTTGTTGGCGTCCGTGCTATGTTACGCATAAGAAAATAACGTAACCCGCTTCAGTGTTTGTTTGTTTCGGTTAGGTTTGTTGGCCGCGCGGGTAGATAGTTTTGAATAAAAAATAACCCTTTTTTCAGTTGTTTGTTTGTTTGTTTGTTTCCGGTGAGGTTTCTGGGTGGAATTCTACTTAGGTTATCTAGTTTATTATTCAGGAAAATAACATTTTTTTTTTATTTCATTCAAAACTCGCTTGTGTTTTCAGGTTTAAAAACTCACTGTTTCTGCCTATACAGAACTCCATACAAATCCTTAAATTTCGACTGTTGTGTAACTCGATGCGCAACGCAGCACTGACGCCTTCGAGCGTGGGTGATCTGTGGTTGTTGGGTCGCTGAGTCATGACCAAGGTCAAAATCTTTTAAGGTCGAGACCATTTGTAGATAATAAAAACAAAAGTTCCATTAATTGTTAGCGATAGGAAAGTGCATTTCGGTTTATTGAAGTGTTACTCGACGCACAACGCAGCACGGACACCATCCTGCTTGGAAGAGCTGTGATTGTTGAGTCGCTGAATGCGACTGAGGTCGAGATCACTTAAAGGTTGAGATAATTGTTTGGTTATAAAATTAAAACAAACGTTTTATTTAATCTTAGCAATGAGAAGGTGCATTTCGACTTTAATGATCTTGTAAGCAAATTTATAACGATCTGGCCAACCGAAACGTTAAGTTTGCTCTGAATTATGCGTCCTTTTTGAGAACTTAGAACATAATTAAGCATTTCACAAGCGGGAACTATCGAAGTGAAATGAGTTTTCTTAACGCGAAACGCTGGAGAGTTTTTTGAAATAGTGCGATGCGCTTTTGCCAACCGAAATAAATTTAAAAGACGAGAACAATTGAAACACGTGAAAGCCAAACGCTCTTTCATGGATATTTCGAAACTTTGAAGAGCTTTACTTAAATATAGTAGTTCCGCTTTTCGATCTTTTTCGATTATTATAGATCTGTCAAATTGTTTGGATAGTATTTGACTACATGTTCTCTAGAAGAGATTATGCTTATTAAGTACCGGTGAGATTAGTAACGCTGAACCGAGTAAAATGAAAGCCCAAGAGAAAAAGACGTGTTTCAACTCTCAAATGATTTTGAAACTTAAACAAAAGACATTGTTTAGAATAAAGAGCTTTTCCCGCAAAAAAAATGATCCCAAGTATTGAAAAAATGAAATGAAAAAGCTTTTGCATAATTACATGCAAAATTTGATCTATCACAAAAGTGCAAACACGGGGCTTTTATGAGATGAAACCGAAGTCAACCTTGATTACAAATAGTAAAAGGAAAACATTGACGACATCGCCTGCGCAAAACACAACAAAAATATTGGCCTAAAAGAAAGTTTTGACTTTAAAAATAGTTGAAAATACATTACCAAGAAAAATATTGAAGTAGATAAATGACGGTACAGCGTGAAAGTTTCTTTAATTTGCTGGCTAACACACGGATGACGATTGATAGTCTTGTGTTGTTTACTTTGATCATAGTATGCTTTCTTGTGAAGACAGTCAAGATCCGGCAGACACTTCTAACCGATGCACAGTGTTTTGTATCGATTTCCCCGATCGCTTCGAACGATGTTTTTTGTCCTTAAAACGTGTTCAATTGCAAGAGTATTCTCAAAGAGGGCAGAAATTAAAAGCGTGCAACGTATTTAGAAACGAAAAAATGTGCCTGTATTTAAACATGTTATGTTTTACGCAGACAGAGACTTGTTACAATAAGCTCAGTACGTTTCGGAATTGGCCACGCATGGTTGTTGCAAACTTCACTGCTATCGCAGGACTGATAAGAAAGAGCTTGTTATCCTAGACTGAAAACAAAGTATTTCCAAAGATATTGAACGTAGGAAAGGTTACCTCCGTCGTCGATAGAAGCTCTCGCCACTCTCCATTCTCGAAATGCGGCGATCCATGTCTGATGTGAACGATCCCTGAGAATCCCAGGAGTTTTTCCTTATCCTGTAACTTGCAAGTCTAAGAAATAAGAAAAATAAAATCTTATAAGCATTAATGATTCAAGGCCTAGGCGACTTCATATCTCGAGTGCTTGGCTAGTGATGCTTACCAGACAACTTAAAGAGAAATTGACTGCTTCTTCTTAGTTGTTGAATTCGTATAGTCCCAAATGATAAGACTGAGTTACGTCATTATTACGTCTTCACGGACAACTCTAGTGTTGTTGATTTCTGAGAATGCTGGTGCCTAAAAAAAGGTGATCATTTACACATTCTAGTCAAGTGCTTTCTGATTTGCACGCAAGCTTTCCGCTTGGTGTCCGGCATACATTTCTTTAAATACCAGTTAAGAGAATTTTGACTTCCATCAAAATTAGGTCCGTGAGCTGTAAAAATCAACACAGGCCCCCGTATTTAATTAATATTCGCCTCGGTAAATAATGGAATAATAATAAACTGAACTGCAAACACCTGTACAAACTTTTCAAGAAATAAATGTTGCACGACTTGCGTGTTTGCCGAACAACATCAAACAAAAGGAAAGCGATCGCGCACAATAGCTTTTTCGGCTTCACCCTCGTGTGCCAGACACAAATGATGTAATATAATAGAAACAAAAGACAAGAAACAATACTGACCAAAATGCAATAACTCACAAAACAGTGGTTAAACAATGTGTTTAACCACTGTGTTCGGTTTTCGAAGCAGGAGGCGCTTTTTTCCTGGCTCAGCGTATTTGGAACAAATGTATTTGATTACAAGTGACTATTTGTGGTTCCCTCGCGCCACAAATGCTCAACAATGAAATAATGTCGAATACATACAATATCGAACAAAAATGTCTCTTAAATTGCTCAAAAGCATATTTTTAATTAAAGAAGTTCGTCATTGTTTGAGAGGTTTCCGAGAACACAACAGAGCAAGTGAAGTGGATAACGAGTAAGTGGTAAGTAGTTTATAACCAGAAGCCAAAGGGAAGCGACGCCCTTTTACAAGCGTCATCAATTCATTGTCAAATTTGTGGCGCAATCAACGTGCTATACATTCCTCGCAGGAAAAAATGTAATAGCAAGAAAAACGCTGTCCTTTGGTATCATTTTTTACCATTGTTAAGTTGTGCCTTGAAAAATATTTTTCTCTTTATCACGTTGTAGAAACGAATGCTCTTGAGTTCAATCAGGGTGTTACAAGAAAGAGGCCGGTTTAACTTCTGAACAATCTCATTTGATAGTAAGTAAGTATCGCCGATTTGTCCACTTACATCTGAAAGTCATCCGTTTATATTGTGCGTGACTGCAAGCGGGCATTTTTACAATGTTTCTAGGCAAAACACTCTAACATTAAGCCAATTTCGGGTCAGTCATTAGGTCAGATTTGTTATGCAATGTGCTCACAACAAAAAGGAACCGTATCCGCCCGCTTGCTCTCGGTAGCACATCTGCAGTCTTAGAATTTGATCAGCGAAATTTTTTGCGAAATAAATAAACTTAAGGCAACTGAATGTAAAAAAAATCATAAAGTGGAAATTATGCGGAAATTATTCGTGTTTGTACTGTCAACAGAACAAGCACTGTAATCTGCGCAATTTTCAATCTAGTGGACTTAACCGCCGCGCTCCCATTTTTTTTTCATGCGTTACGACGCTGGAAGCTAATATGTCACTGGCTAGCTTTCATATATCCGTTTCTTTTCCAAGAAGGAGGCGAACGAAAGCAGTCCAATAGGACACGCTCACACACAGGTCAATTTTGTGGCAAAAGATTCGAACAATGTCTTCACTAGTCAATTAGTTCATGTTAATCAAGTCATGCATGTAGATGTGATACCAACGTCATGTAGCTTACGTAATCGCTATTGAAGCTCAATACCGTCTCATGCATGCAAATAAAAGACAGAAAAAAAATATTTACGTTTACTTTTGAAATGTCTTTCTTGCGAAGAAATAAAAGTTGACAAATGATTCAAGATGTCTTTCTTTTCTATTATTAAACAATACAATAGCTAATGACGACAAAGCGAAAAGTGACTAAAAAAGCCTTGAGAGCTTTTAAAATTAGAATTGTTTAAATGCCAGTTCCGCTGAAGCATAAAACACGTACAGCTTTGCCTCAGGAAACATGAAAAACCGAAACAGACACAACCCTAAAAAAGAGAAAAAAGAAATACTGAAAGCAGTATGCTTCACTAGTACTTTAATGTATTGAAACTTTAACGAGATAATGGATAGTGATCAGTTTCCTCTTGTACGTTTAAGCAAACCAAAAGTCAAGTGCAACATCCGGGCCTATAAAAAAAATACTCGAATTGACTGTTTCTTTTTTTTAGCCAACTAATCTGCCTTCTGCTAGTTGGGATATTTTAACTATGTTATGTTCATTTAAAATATTTGTTTCCTCTGTTTCAGTGGCATGTCTGTAAACTAGCTATCTCGCAGAGTTATGAGGCTAAGTGCATAACTGCTATAAATAACATTTTCATTTACATTTTACAGTGAGTTTTACGCTTAATAATATTGATTGACGTTACTTGGCGACTTGTAATGTATTCATGCTCAACTGAATCAATTTATGTTCAACCAACTGAAACCACGTATAAATTCAGAAATAAAAAACAAAAAAATCAAGACATCGAGAGCTAATGTTTATAATAAATCACGATTCAAAACGAGAATATATTATAACAAACCACGAGTTAAAAAAAGGGGAATACACGTGCGGACATACGCGAGGTTCGAAGCTATAAACGGGGAGAACGTAAATTTATGTCGTCAGCATAACAGATAGAAAATGATCCGCTTTTACTAATCCAAGCAATTAAGGATTCCCTACGTCAAAGAGTTTCCCTTGTTGTCTGGATGTGCGCAAATTTTACTGAAGTAAACTCCTAGGAGTTTAAGTTTTTCGGAATGTAGTTCAATGGCCATCACTGAAACGTCTCTTAATTTGGTGGTAATTTTCTTATGTCTAAATTTAGCTAAAATCCGTGACACAGTTCCTTTAAGTTAAATATAAGCTTCAGCTTACCCTCAAGTATCACGTACCGGTAAAAACACTGTCAATTGGTCAAAATGCTTAAATAATGCCAGTAGATAAAGGCAAATAGAAGCTAGGGTCGGGAGAACAAATTTGTAGAAAATTAAAGGCAAGTATTAAAAACGCCAAAACATGTTAAAAGTGAACAGTAGAATACGCGTAAACAGGTTCTTCAATTTGAAAATAACGACCCAAAATACCCTTACTCAACTGAGCGAGGTACAAAGCTCAAAATACTGTCATCGCTGATTCTTTTGACTACTACCTTTGTGTTCTGTCACGGTACTCCCGGATTCAAATTATTTGTTTAAAATGCCGTTTTACAGTCGCCAGATCTTCAGTTGGCGTTATTCGGTTGCTTTCAGTTTCTAGATATTTGTAGATATTTTATTTGACTGGTTGACGCTTGCCTCCTCCTTCAAGTTCCGTTTTAAGTTATTAGTTATTTCAGTAGTTTTCTAGTTAGGAACCGCTCTCCAGGGTTTTTTGAGAAACAATGTCAGGTAATCTAAGGCAAGTAATTTCTAGTATACATGCAGTATTTATGTGTCAGTTGAAATCATAATGCTTGGTTAAAAATAAGAAAGGATGGATGCTACTGAAGGGCTAGTCAGTGTGTAGTAAAATGAGCTTTAACGTCTTTTTCAGTTTTAAATAAGGTCCCAAATACCCTAAATTAAGATCGTTTAAGCTCGTTAAACAAAATACCCTTAATTAAGCTCTTTTAATTTAAGCTCGTTTATGTTTTCTAGATGGTGTTCCTTTTTGTTGCTATACGCGACTTTCATTTTCTAGATATGTCTTTGCCTCGTGAACATATGATCATTACTACACATCTGACTGGTTGATATTTTCCTCGTGCGGTCTCCAGGGTTTCTTCCCCGAAATTACAGCTTAATTTTTGGGACAGACTTATGAGCTAAGCAAGAAGAATTAAAGCGAATAAAGTCAGTTTAATAAAAGAGTTCAGTTGCCTCCTTTAGCTGAGACAGTAGAAGCTAGTAGAGCAGTCGAATCCTCACCTGTAGGCTGCTGTAGGCATCTGCCTCTCGACACTTAATGGGTGTGACCTCTTTTATTCATCTGGATAAGATGTACCGTAGAGAATACAAGCTTATCGAGTTTTTTGAGTGTCTGAATAAGCCACTCATTGTGAATTTGGGAAAGAAACACTCTGCGAACAAGAAATAATCCGTGCTTACATGGAAATCCGCTGTGAAATTAAAGTGCTAATGTGTTTTGTCTAAAGCGAAAGGTTTCCTCATTCATCACGGCATTCCGGTCGTTGGAAAGTTCAGGTGAATCGCGAACGATGATCAATGGTTCTCAGTACCCTGCTTCTCTTTTGTTCTTTATACTACGCTTAAAACCAAAAAAAGCTAGAAGAGAATAGTTACACACCTCTCTCCAGAGACAGTGCCACCATTGTCTAGATCCACATCGACGTTCATTGTGAAAGAAACGTTAAATGAAATGTTAGCCCTTTAAATTTCCCTTAAAACTGTATCTTTTCAGACCAGCAGATAAGAGAAAAAATTTCTAGAGTGACCTTCACCAAAACTGGCAGATGCTCGCAGATGTCTCGTTCGCAATCGAACACTGACTTTAGAATGAAGACAACGTCAAGTTATGTCAGTCAAGTACAATGAACGTTATAAACTTTATTTAGCACAATGACCTGAAACGTCTTCCGCGATTTCTTGGAATTGTTTGTGCAGAAGGGCATCGTGTATCTCAGTCACATGTCCTATGACGCACTATACCGTAAAATTCCGGTTATAAGCCCTCCCGCTTATAAGCCCCCCCGGTTATAGGCCCATCAACCTGGAAACAAAAAAATACATCCGGTTATAAGCCCCCCCCCCCCGGATATAAGCCCCCCTCTACCAGATGACAGTACTGAACAGGGCTAAATGTTGCTTTTTTGTGCGTTTTAACTTAAAAGCGTATTTCGATCAACACTCCTGGGGCTCTTTTCGAAACGTTTTTTTCCTTCCGCTTATAAGCCCTCCCGAATATAAGCCCCTCCGCTTATAAGCCCACCCAAAAACCCTTACGAAGTTGTATAAGCCCAGGGCTTATAACCGGAATTCTACGGTATAGGTCTAAATTGGGCGATCTTAGGGTGATCAAATTAAAAATTCCCGTCATTTGCCTAGAAAATACATCGCGCTATTGACAACGGAATGCACCTTTAGAATTCGGTGCTGAGTGCAATTTATAGGATTTCATTCCTACAGCCGGCCCTGCATGATGTCAACATTTAAACGGCCTCTTAACATTTGACTATATATTTTATGGAACTCTATTTCGAAGAATTGAGAATCGAGATAACTTCCGCTTGGTGTAAAACAATTTCTTTATTCTCTGTTTACTAATTTTGGGGTATATCTGGTAATTACATTAGGTATAGCACTCCCCGCAAAGCAAACATAAAGAAATCCGTATAAAGAGCTTCTTCCTGGAACAGTGTTTAGCTTGAGCTTGAGCTTGTTTGAGTTTACCTTGTTTACAGTTAGGGCTAACACCAAGCGTCCGGCCTCGTGACATATCGACTTAAAGCGTTAACACAGCGAAACAAATAAGGCTCTTTAAGAGTGAAATAGCGCAACCCCGCGACACCATTTACGTGAGGAGAATGATAAAGGTTTTTACGTCTGTCGGTTGTTTATTCTCTAAAGAAGTCACGGTATCACGTTTATTAAAACAATTCCACTCGCGAGCAAGCGCAAATTTAGGCTCCAGAAGGCTATGTATAAACTTTGGCTCGATCGCTGGACTTGGTGAAAAAGAAAAAAAATGCTTGCCCGTGTATTTAAAAACCTCATCATGTCAGTAAAAGGAGAGAAATAATACACAGGGTAAAGCGAAGATCTGTTTATCATTATTTTTCTGGGAATTGTTAGACTCGGTTTATTTCGTCTGTGTCTGGTGGTCATGCTTCACGGGTTAAAGGCGCCATCATAACAGGAATTTTGTTGCGACACAAGTGGCCCGAAAATTGCCTAGTTTGGCATTCTCTGAAATAAAGATGCATATGTCTCACAACGTCTTCTTTGCACTAGTCAGAAAGTACCACTTTTTCGCAATGGTTACGGGCAGCGCTGCAAAGATTTTTCTGTGTGTTGTTAATAAGCAAGTATAGATATATACATTTTTCTTTTTATGAATAAGCAATACGCGAACATTTGATAGTTAATAGATACTTCAGTAACTTAAATTGCAAAACTCCAAACAAAACCAAAATTTGATACCTTGAGACTACACCATCAGTTCCATTTGCGTGTTTTCCGAAGGGTGTACAGCCTTGAAAGTACTGTCACACATCGCAACCTTTGAAAGGAACCGGTTGATAGAGAAAGACGAATCGCCCGAGGAGTTTTTCAGCCCACTGATCAAACCAATAGGAAGCGATACTGGGTATTCAAGTTTGATGTTATCTCGAAAGGTAGTCAACGCAATTTTAATTGCTTAATATTTTAAAGTGTTTTCAAACAGCACGAGAGGCTTGTTTGTCGATAAAAAAAAGAGAGTGTATATTTTGAAGTTTCTACCATGTAGATTCAAGTCTAAAATGAGGCTGAAATAGTAGCTATCCGAACTATCCCAGTTTATTATTTATATTTAGATACTTATTTGTTTAGGGCACGTGGGAGCTAGTTTTGAAAATTGTCCTAGGTATGTTAAATATATTCCGTCGGTCGTGGTGGCCTTGGAATATTTTAATAAAACCCTTAGCTTGCGTGTTTAAAAGCACGCAAGGGCGGTACCACATCTCATTAAAACGGCAACAGGCTAGCTTTTTATAGAACTGTTTTAAACGTTTTATTATCAATTTATCTAAAAGGGCGTGTGGGCCACTCTTATCTACTAATAGCTTTTGGGCTTGAACGCCGGTCCGTATAAACTGACTTTAAATCATGCGACTCAATGGAATTCACTAGAAGCGCATATTCAATAGCTGGTAGCCGCGATCCATTATTTTTACCCCCAAAATTTGGTGCATTTTTCTGTTGGAACGTTTTTTACTAGCATGACTAGGGAGGATATAGGCAGTAATTATGAAATTTGTTCCGGCTGGTAGAGAACAGATCTAAGTAAGGGAGCTCTGAATTTGCTTCAATTTCATATTACAGCTAGATCTGGTTATCCAAGAGCTAATCGTACAAAAATTAGACTAGACTGTAGTTCAAAGACTGTTCTTCGGTCTATCGGGACCCCCGACAAGAGCGAATCAAGAGAATAATTTTTATCTGCGAAATTTCAGGGTTTCAGGTACTTTCAATTCAATGCCTTGTGTGAATTTAATGCAAATCTCGGGGTAAGTTTTCTCTGCATTAAGTCTTGGCTTGGATTATCTTAGATAATTAAAGTCTTGGCCTCGGTTTTCGAACAAGGCACTCGGCGTCGATCGGCTAGTCTCGGATGTTTTAGCATTCGCCAGCCCCTAGTAGAACCAACGAAATCCTAATAGACCCATATAGATATCTGCTAGTCGACATGCACTAACAGGTAAAGTCTATTTAAACGAATTTTGTTTTCTTTGCGCAAATAGGTTATTATTTGGAATATTGGAGAAGAAGCGCTCTGTGAGCAAGAAACACTCTGTGTTTATATGGAAATCCGTTGTGAAAATGTCTAAGCTAATGTGTCCCTCAATCATCATTCCGGCCGATGCGAAGTCCAAGTGAGTCGCGAACGAAAATGAAAGTGGTTGCTCGATGTTTTTTCACCCTATTTATCTTTAGTTCTTGTATAATGCTTAAAACTAAAGAAACTAAGCTAAACGAGAATAGTTACTCATAGTGACTCACCTTTTTCCAAGGAGAGTGACGACCACTAAAACTGGCTGATGCCTCGTTCAAAGTCGAACACTTACTCCAGAATGAAGACAAGGTCAAATGCAGTGAACACTTTACACTGAATTCGGCACAGTGAATAAATGTTATGAATAAATATTACGCTTCAGCGTTCTCTTAAAGCGAGTTTGGATCACGCGATAGTTATAAATAGTTCAGTAATTTGGAATTGCAAAACTCTATACAAACCCAAAACTTGGTACCTTAAAATTACATCACTCCATTCGCGTGTTTTTCGAACGGTGTACAGCAGCCTTAAAAGTATTGTCACACATTGCAATCCTTGAAAAGAACCAGTGAGATAGAGAGATGTATTTTCTACTGAGGGCAAAATTTGGCGTCAATGTACAGTAAGCTCTCTCTTAACGGACACCCCTATAAGACGGATTCCTCTTTAAGACAGACACCTTGTGTTGGTCCCGTCCCTGCCTTTTTTCAGGTATTCACTGTGACAAACTTCCTAGAGACGGTCACCTCTCTAAGACGGACAGTTGGAGCCGGTCCTGACGGTGTGCGTTTTAGAGAGGTGACTGTATAGGATTGATTTCATCCCTGCAAGCCCTGCATGAGTAGCAGCATAAAAGTGCTCCTTAGTTATAACTATATACTTTGTAGAATTCTAGTTCGGAAAATTTCATTCCACATGAGATGCTTTTTCCGTCAGCTGTCAATATTCTTAATGTGCGTATAGATAAAAAAGGGTAAAGCCTGGCATGCTGTCGAGCTAAGTGGCTCATCAGGCCGGAGTAGTTTATCCCGGTTTCTGTAGTATTCCACAATTTGGCGAATACTGGGAAGCTATTTTAGGTGTAATAGCACCCCCCCCCCCCCCCCACCCCTAACGCGTAAAGTTCTATCTGTAAACTGAACGAAAGAAAAAAAAAAAAAACAAATCGGGATAAGCAGCTTCTTCCTGTACCAGTGTTTAGCTGGAGAAAATATGTTTGAGTTTACTGGGTCTTTACACCAAACTTCTGGCCTCACGACGTCACATACCGACTTAAGGGTTAACATAGCGAAACAAAAAGGGACTTTAACAGAGAAAATTTCACCCTGGCGACCCCGAACGTGAGGAGAATGATAACGTTTATTACGTTCGTTGTTTAATACCTAACTGTAAGTTATGACATCCTGTTTCGGGCCTATTTATTATAAACTACTTCGTGCGCGAGCGAGCGTGAAAGTAGGCTTCAAAAGACCGAACTTTTGCTTGTTGTACTTTGTGAAAGAGGAACAGCTAGCTTTCCTTTCTATTTAAAATTCTCACCACGTTTTTAAGGAAAAAGGAAAGAAATTATACACAGAGTAAAGCTAAGGTTTGCCTATTTTTATCTGGGAACAGGTAGACTGGATTTACAGTCTGGTTGTTATACTAGGCAATTTTTTCGCAGTTTTTACAAGGCAATTTTTTTGCTGTGCGCAAGTGGCTCAAAAGTGGCTCAAAAGTGGCAAGTGGCTCACAAGGTTTTAAATATCCTCTGAAATACATATCTCGTAATGTTTTCGTTGCAGCAAGTGCTGCTCTAAATAGGATCAAGCGTTCTACTTTTTATAACCAGTAAAGGGCAGCACTTCAACGATTTTCGTGTGTTATACCGGACTAATCATTACCTTGTGACAAATTGTCTCGCAACGAAATTGAGAAACAAGCTGTACTCCACTTAGTGTAACAGCGCCTTAAAGATAAAGGGTTATTTGCGTTCAGAACTGTTGAATTATCAATGGTTTGTACACTGACTTGACTGTTAGCAACTTCGACCGTGTTTAGCTTGAGTAACTTACGACAAATCGACCGGAAGCGCTTACGTGAGGAGAAAGATTTTTAAAAAAGTTTGTTACGTCTGTCGGAATAACAGCATCCTGTTTATTATAAGGCTTATAACAGTTCCACTTGCGAGCGACCACCTAAGTAGACTGCAAAAGGACGACCTGGTTTTTTGGACTTTGTGAAAGAGGAAATGCTTGCTGTTAGGTTAAAAACTCTTCCATGTTTTTTAAAGTGAAAGGAATGAAATTATGGAGAGGGCAAAGCAAAGTTTGGGTCTTTTTTTCTGGGACTGAACAATTAGACTTGATTTACATAAACAATCTTAGTCTGGTGGTCATACTTGGTGGTTGGCGTTGTTACAAGGCACTTGCCAATGTTTCTTGCAACGACACAAAAAGATTCAACTTTTAACTTCAACTTTATTTCCTCGATCACCAGATTGCAAGACAAGTTGCATAAAACATTGCTTAGTGTAACAGCTTATCGGCGTAAAGAACGGAGGGTCATTCTTGTTCAGAATTATTATTCATATTGACTGATAGAAAAATTACCTAAAATTAAATTGAACCTGTAGAGGTCATCATAACAAAGTTTATTAAATGTGTGCATTCAGTACTAGCAGTAATCAAAGATTAATGACTAATGCGCTCAAAGCTTGGCGTTGATGCAACGTTGCATTGGCCAGTGTCCCAACAAGATCAGTGTCTGACCTTTGCAGTGGAAAAATAATAACAATACAAAATAATAATAAAACAATAATAATCACCTTTTTGTGTTGCTCTTATAAACTGCTGGCAAACAAAGAATCTCGAAGGGAAAGTGAGCATTTTAGCTTTCGAATCGGTGCAAGTTGTGGCTTTCTTTTAGCTCGAAAAACTCTCCGGATAAACTATTACTAGCAGTTACCACAATTCTGTTCATCTGAGTGCTGTTTTCTTGGGTGATGTAAGATGCAATATGTATTCCTCATTCTTCACCATTTATAAACAACTGCTCAACACAGATACGAAATAATGGCGTGGAGTGTCAACATCGATCCACGCTAAGAAATCGGTTTCTCGTACGCATGTGGCACAATTAAAACACTGTAATTAGATAAGAAATACTAGTACTCACCTAGCAGCATGTTTAGTAACCAAGATCAACTTAGACGCTTTACAGAGTCCGAGCGATGCCTCTGCGAAGACCACGAAAGAACCGGGGGGGGGGGGGGTAATCCATATAATGGCCTATACGGGGAGGCTCCGCCCGAAAGGGGTACCTTTTTCAGGCTTTAGGTATATAAAAGGGCAGGGATTTCACATGTTTAGGTATATGAAAGGGTATGTAAATCCGTCATTCAGGTTTTTAAAAGGGCCTTGAATTAAAATATTTCGAACAGTCGCACTTTATGGCTGTATTATTTTAATTTATAAAGCGCAACATGAAAATGACAAGAAATCTTCCTGTTCTAAGTCTATACCACGTCTTTTAGGTATACGAAAGGGGTACCTTTTTCAGTAAAAGGTATACGAAAAGGGTACAATTTCTGTGAAAATGGTATATAAAAGGGTAAGGGGTAAAAGCTTGGGGCGGAGCCTCCCCGTACAAAACTTTTTTGAGTGCCCCCCCCCCCCTCCCGGGGGCGATCGCAGGTCAACTGGATGTAGAAATAATTCATGCAACATGTACAGTGTAATTTATATTCAGGAAGGCGGAAAATGGTCGAGTGGGAAACAGTACAGTAACTATGTAAAAACGCATGCAGCAACTGCAAAGTGACTCGCTTCTTCTGTCTTCCTTTTAATTATTATCTTTTAAACTAATTCCTTCTGCCACAACGTACAGTTACTAAGTACACGTACCTGAATTTTCTTTTCGGTGGCCGAGAGAAACGACAGCCGGAAATAACGGTCTGCGTTAATAAGTTCGCTCGCCGTTCTCGACGAACTTTACTAACGAAGCTTCATCCTCGCCAATTATAGGCGCTGATTTCATTTGCGGGCAAGTAACTGAGAACGAGTCAAACAAACTAATGGATGTGTAATTACTATATAAAGCTGGGTTATTACATGTAACAGGAAAACTATCAAGTAAATTCTCAGCAGTCACATAATGATCAGTTTAGTTACTAAATACGTCCGATTACTGTACTTACGCATTACGAACGTCATGACTAATACCAACCGGAATTTGCCACATGCAGGAGTGAAATCAAGAACACTTGACCTCCGGCCAGATTCTGTACGTGTGAGGCCGATTTACACGGACGGTACGATTTTGTCAAATGCGACAAGCTTATGACAGGACTACGGCACAATGTGTCGTGTAAATTAAACCTACAACTTGCTTATTTACCAGGATTTACAACTGTTGTGTACGTCACAAAAAATGTGGGATGTCTTAAAACTCTACGAATCGCAGCCGCCAAAAATAAAAAGATGACGTTTCGTGACAATTTAGTAACAAAAGTTCATTAAGAAGGAGAGGGTCAAAGTGGTGTTGCATCAAAAGCCATTAAAATAGCGTACACTCTTTTTATTTTATAAGAATCTCGTTTATAAGAATATCGAGGCTGAAATTTGCGAATTTTTAATTGTAATTGATTACCCAATACTTGCCAAAACGGAAATGTCAAACGGTGTTTTCTTAGAATGTTCGTAAGAATATTTCAGCCTAAAATCGGCAGAAAAATAATAATTTTCAGCCAAGTTCGGCAAAACTGTATTCTTATAAAAAAAAAAGAGTGTCCTCAAGGTTGGACGAAGTTGTCCAAAATGTCCCTAACTTGAATAGACACAAGCAAGGACCGCGGAGACCATTTTAAAGTGGTAGGGCTAAAAAATCTGGCCAATACAAACAAACGTCAGACGAAACGTCTGTGTTTCGCCATTTATCTTGCATCCGCGCTGTCTTGTTTACAACCTCAATAAATATAGATATAAAATGTATACTATTCAATACAGCCACTATGTTAATAAACCTACCCATACGCTGATTGCCACTCTTTTAATTTTCCGAAGTTTCTCTTTCGGTTCTCATTGCGGGAAACAAACACCTTTGCAACCTACGTGATAGGGACACTGTCCGTTCTTTGCTTGTGGCCGTTTAGCACTGCTAGGTTAGTGAATCTGTCATTTTTTTTTTTTTTTTACTTTTATTCGTCCATTATATTTCTAATTTACAGAAATGTCATATATCTGCTAAAAATATTAATATATAATGACTGGAGATCTTAGCAAGCTCTACTGAGCTTTCGAAGCCAGGTCTTCAGACGTCGTGCAGATGAAAATGAACGCTCGCCAGCAGCACTGGTAGCTGGATTTACGGCGAGCAGCTTATAGACAGTTTGGACTTCTTGTATTAACTTCTTTTCTGGTTCAGGAAACTGCGACACAGCCAACAGGATTTCGTCAAAACATGATATCTTCTCCTCATGACTTCCAAAGTACTAAGTTGCCCAGGTAACGCCCCAGTATCGATTTCCTCGCTGTACGATTCTTGAATAAACTTAAATTCTGCCTCATAGTCTTCACCATTAGCAGCTTTAACCAGAAGGGTCTCCACCTGGGCGTAGGAGGTGAAGCTCTCCTGGTTAAAGCGCTGATCGATGGCACTGACGATTGGATCGATAGCCTCATAGTAAACCCTTCTGAAGTGATCTTTGGCGGTTTGGGGATAGCTTGGTGCACCAGCACCAACCTTCAGTCTGGCCGGAGCACGTCGCTTTCTTGGAAGTGTTAGTTCGCCAACCAGGCCTTCACTCTTGCGGGAAACATTGGCATAGAAATTGTCAAAGTTCTGATAATTGCGCATTTTAGTGAGTGTCTCCTTTGTAAGATTTGCCAGGCGTTGTCCACTGACAGCAGCCATCTTAGTACCCTGGAGAGTCTTAGATAGATTATCAGTGTGGGAATTAAGCCGCTCTCCAAGATGCAAGCCAAAGAAAAAGTCAAATAGTTCCATTTGGGCCTTGCATCTTATTATGCTTGCAGGCACATCGGGCTGTAATCGTTCGGACAAACAAACATCCCACTCTTCCAAAAGAACTGCGTAGTTTTCAAGAATTCGTCGAAAACAACTGGCTCTAACCGTCCACCTTGTAGGGCAAAGTCCAATAATTCCACGGGAACTAGTATCCTCGTCTTCCGTCTCCAAATTTTCCTTAAGCTGTTGAAGTAAGCACTCCCGCTTTGGTGAAAATTTGATCAGGGTGACAATCTCCTTCGTAATATCCATTGTTTGTGACAACAGTTGACAGTTGCAGGTCATATCTTTCACGCTTAAACTCAAAGAGTGAGCATAGCAGTGGGTAGGATGTGCTTTAGGTTCTCTTGAATTCGTTTAGCCACACCCGTTTTGGGCCCAAGCATATTGCTTGCTCCATCGTAACATTGACCCCTGCAGTTGGTTAGTGAAAGACCTAGTCTAGCCAAAGTGTCCTTAATAGCTGTTACTATGGTCTCCGCCATAATATTTGGAATTTTGACGAACCCAATAAAGTCTTCATGTGCAACAAGAGAGTCATCAACCCATCGAATGCAAATCGTAAGTTGTTCTTTATTACTTATATCGGTATACTCATCACAGATGATAGCGAAAAAGTTAGCCTTTTGAATGTCGGATACTAAATCTTGGATGACCCTGCTGGCAAGAAAAACTATTAACTCATTTTGGATTTCGTGAGAAGTATATTTGTCGGCGGTCCTATTGAGCCACACTAACAGCTCAGGGCGATCCTTGGCTCTAAGCTGCAGCAACTGCGAAAAGTTTGATTCTCCCTCGGTACTTCCTTGAAATGCAAGGCCTTGACGAGCTAGAAACTGTAGACATTCAATAATTGCAACGAGACATCGGCGATTTTCTTCCATCGTTGCTGTTGCTGTCTCGTTCATCATTTCAACAACATTGCCACACGAGGGTATTGTTGTAGAGTATTCTATGGCCAATTTATGGCAATAAGAATTCTAGTGCTCTCTAAATTGAGCCAACGCATTTTTCCAGTTGGAGAATCCCGACTGTACGAATCAAATTCTTTATTCTTGGCACTACTCAAATTTGACTTTTGTTTTGCACACAAGAAGCACAAAACTGCATCTTTATCTACAACATAATGAAGCCAAGGATAATCTCTGAACCACTTGGCATTAAAGGAACGATTTTGTTTGCCAACTTTTGTCTTAGGGAATTGGAAGTTCATCGGCTGATATGGCTCTGATTGTGTGGGAGGCAGTGGCACTGATGTTTCATGATGCAGGAGACCGCTGGTACATGGTTGTGGATCTGCAGGTGTAAAAAAAACACAGTACTACGTAACAAGAACTAAAGGAAAATCGCATGACTGTCATGACGCCAGTTTTTACTTATTCAAAATAGAACCTCAAAAAAGGCTAAAATCAAGTACGACACTAACTTTAACATTCACAGCGGTTATTGTCTACTCATTTAATGTCATGATATGTTTCTTAATACTAGGAATATAAACAACTACGGTTCAATTATAAGTAATTCATATGACTGACTCATGCTAGATGACTTTTGAATCAAGGTTTATTCAGCACAATATTCAACTTTTAAAAATACAGTATTAGCAAGCATTAACATAAGGAAAGCTGTCCATTTAGTCAGGTGACTACCCACTGTAACTGTTTCAAAGCGAAATTACATCATGGCAAAACGATGCTGGTATCATACTCTGACTCTAATGAACGCAAAATAGCTTCATCGATTGAAAAACGCGACATTTCTAAAAAGAAAGGACCAGTGTGCTCAAGTATGTATCTTACATCACTTAGTGAGAATTTGATTCCGACTAAACCCAACATGAACAGCGACGGCTGCGAACAAGCAATAGCTACTGCTTCTCTAGCTGATATGCCAACTCTATTCAGAGATAACGTTTCTAATTTCTGTAACTGCATTATAACAGCAACAATGTCATTAATTTGGGTTCTTATTTTTGTACAATCGTTTAGTATCAAGGTTCGAATGGGTAACACAGGCCCCTGCAACAAGAAACGAATCGAAGTTATGGGCTGCCCACTTAGATCTAAATTCTCAAGTTTACTTGAGCAAGCTAGGCTCTTGTGTAAAGTGGCCATTGATTTGACATTTACTTCAACTATTTCCTTATATCTTAAAGAAAAATGAATAAACCAGCGTATTTAAATCAAGCCTTTAATGTTAGACAAATTTGCAAGAGTACACGCGTTTTATCACTTTCAAGTACCTTATTCTCACTAAATTTCGCGAGTACTTAATTTCGCGAAAAATCAAGAGCCATATTTCGCGAGTACTTAATTTCGCGATTTTGAGAGGAAGGTACAGTTGGAGTGTATTAAATTTCGCGATTTTTATCTATTCTTCAATATGAAGCTAATAGGTTCATCTACGACTGTAAAAGCGAGATTTTGAGGAACTTGGCGGCAGAGATCAGTTCGAACAGTGCGACTGATAGACTGAGAGATGACTAATGGACAAAATTAAACATAAAACTCTTAAACATGAAGCTCAGACATGTTAGAATAACTATGATAAAACACATCGAGTTTCATTATTTTTTATATTATCAGTACGATATTAAATTTCGCGATTTTAAACTTCGCGTGTCCTATATTTCGCGAGTATTTTATTTGAAAAAATTCCAGCAAAAAAAAAAATCCATATTTTATCCATGTCAACTGGAGCCCTAAAAAAAAATTTTAGCCAAAAAAGTGGTAGGGCTCGCGTACAATTCGCAAGATGAAGATTGCTCCCCAAATATTGTTATCGGAGTGGAGCTCTTCTGTTTCAAGACCGTTACTCTGACGACTTTTAGAAATTTATTCCAATAAAATGCTAAAGGCGGCCTTTTCATAGCCTCACTCCGTGTTCGAAATTCAATTGTGCGGATCTTTCTGCATTTTTGTCCTGCACTTTCCAGGTTATTCCTCGATTTGTAAGTCCAGTCCAGCCTTCCATAATCCTTCGATAATTTTCCCATGAGGCAGTTGTCCCTCGTATGCTGACGTCACATGCCGTTTCAAAGATGGCGGTCGCTGTGTCGATGTTTCGCTGGTTAGATCTCTTAGAGAAAGAATTCGACAAGACCTTTGTCGATTTAGATATCTTATTGGGAGAAATCGATCCTGACCAAAGCGAAATAACGTATGATGGGAGGCAAAAAATGACACAGCTTTCTTCTACGTTCGCTCAACTTGTTCACAAAGCGCAGACAATTTTTCAAGGAAATGCAAAATTGGAGGTGAGCTAAAAACTGCTTTATTTAAAGATAGTGTAAGTTTTACTTTCCAGATAACTTTTAATTCGAAAAAGAAGAGTTCATGTCTGCGTTATTAAGGTAAAATTACATTTGTACATGTAACTGAATATCTAGGATTGAGGTGACCGAACACATCATATGAATTTCACAGACGCGACATGTTTTGCTTTGGGATTAGTTTCAACATTTTATTTGACCAATAAGCCTGAACAGAAAATTGTGACATTTGCTTTGTACGTCAAAAGTAGGCGAGTTTAGCATTCTGGAGTTACAATAAAGGAAACAAGGCTTCTCTTTAGTTTTGGAAGCTCTGTATTCTTTATTTATATATTTAAGTCTTCCATTCATCAATTCCCTGTCATTTTTTACGCTTTCACACTTACGCAGTTACTGGTGGTGAATTTTAAATTTCCTTGCTTGTAATAGTGACTAGTGATCCAAAACGCTTGAAAATGGTTGTTGAAGAAAATGTTATACGGTATAAAAATTTTGTATTCAAACTTTCTATTTCTTTGTGCATGACTGTATGTAAATATCTGTCTGGTACGGGTTTTCTAAAAACAGGCCCGCGGCCCGGCGGCCCCGGCCCGCGGCCCGCGGCCCCCGGCCCGCGGCCCGGCGGCCCACCATAAACTAAAATCACAGAAAATCCAAAGTCGAATCTTCAGGAGTCTTCTCACGAAAATCGAACGTGAACCACTTAAAATGAAAAGGAAAATACTCAGCTTACCCACCAGCCTATTGAACACCAACTTTGACATATGGCTGTCTTTTCTGGTATTTGTTGACAGATATTTCTTCATTAATCACAGCTTTTACCATGGGTTTTGTGTAACAATACAAGCGTGCGTTTGCAGAACGTTCGTAGCTTAGTAGCCAGGCATTCGATCGGACGTCAATATGAGACGGGGCGAGCCGAACAAGCAAAACAAGATGGAGGCGTCGGGCGTTGCATCGATAAAAAAAGAATGGAGAGCCACCGTGGAGATAAACTTGTTGCATCAAGAGTCCATAATCAGTTTGGCGAATTTTTCATCAAAGTGCAAAACGGGGAAGAAACACCAGCCTCCACCACGCGAATACTTGTGGTATTCCCCTCGTGTTGAATATGGGCCATTGTCGGCACTTCAACAGCTTTTAGCAGTATTTGAGGGGTCTATGTACAAAAATAGGTGGGCCGCGGGCCGCGGGCCGCGGGCCGCAGGCCGCCGGGCCGCGGGCCTGCTTTTAGTAAAACCCGTCTGGTACAAGCATTCACAGAAAACTTGCAGTTTTTATACTTAAACCATGCATGCTTTCTAATTTTAATGCACATGTGTGTATTTAAGAGAAATTGTGTAGTGTACTTTAATGTTGTGAATATGTTGTTTTTGGCTTGAAATTAGTTTTTAATAAACCAGTTTGATTATTATTTTTTCTTTGTCTCAAGATTTATTATCATAATCTAAAACAAAGAAAAATAAATATGCAGCCAAGTGGTTTTGAAAAATCAAACCAAAGCACATTTTGTATGACAACATTATTTTTGCATCTGATTTTTATACTATAATTTTCGACATAATTTGTACAAAAAACCATAAACTATTTAAGTAAAATATAAAATTAGAACTAAAATTTTTAAAGTTAACATTCATGAAGACAATAATAATTATCAGGTTAACACATTCTTTTCAATAATGTTTTAATTCCATGGATATTGTAATTAGTTTGATGGGACCTGTCTTTAATTTATTACAGACAATGTGCATTTCAGTTTTAATTCTTATTTCAGTTCCGTGGTCTTAAATTAATGCTGTTGATGTTGTTTGCTTTGCGAATTTTTGAAATTTGCATTAATTCTAAGATGTATAGTTAATTTTCTATAGTAATGTTATAGAAGTTGGAATTTTATCCAGATTTCGTGCCAAAAAATAATTATTTAAATAAAATATGACAATAAGGCTGGTATGGTGATTGACAATGAGAAAACCTGAAATTTAATATAAATGCATTTTGTGCTTATTACCAAACAATCACTACAGCTGTACATGCACGTACATAAAATAGACAGCATACAAGTTGGTTTTGCTAGCACTTACATTGTATCTTCCACAAGTTCCTTTGCACAACTAGGCCCTGATGCTTGAACAGAGGCAGCTTCTAACCGTGCGTTCCAAATTTTTCGACAGCCATTTGGTTGTTCATAACCGTGCGTGCCGAATTGGTTCCGTTCAGCCGTGCAGTTTCACCCTTTCCACACGGCTTTGTGAGCCGTGCGTTACCCGTTCAGTAGCTGTGTATTTTACCCCTTAATATAGATGAAAAGGTCTTGCACTTGATTTCAAGGTTATTGTGTCATAAATTATTTAGCCCTGTGACTCTTGTTTCCTTTCTCAGGCTGAGCTAGTTGCCCTCAGGCATGACTTGGTTGAAGAAAAAGCCGCTAAACAGGTCTTGGAAAAGGAAGTTAATAATCTGCTACTACAGCTTCACGCAGTTCAACTTCAGTTACATTCTAACACTGGAATGCCCCTGGACTCTGAAAACATCAAAAACAAACTAGTATGTATCCATGTTTAAGTGTTCCCAGCTCTGTCTGCCTTTGGCTAAATGACATTGTATTATTCTTTAATAACTATCATCGGCAGGGATTAGGAAGGATGTGCGCCATGCGCATATGGCGTATAAAGTTATGAAATGGCGCATTAAAAAAGTACTTACCGGGCCTGTGATGCGCTCAAGCCACGAAACAGCTAGTAAAATGTACACTACTTTGTGAAAAGGATTTTAATGTATAAAATTAAAAGTTTAATGACGAATATACAAGTGAAAAACCACGGTGCCTTCGCTCTTTTTCGACTCTTTGATCAGGGTCTGGAAGGATATTTTTCAGGATCCGGGATTTGACCAAAACACAGTGCGGGATTCGGGAAAACGCAAGATGTCTTGACAGGATTCTGGATTTGACTGCTCTCTGGGTAGTGGGATAAACTAAAATTTAGGCTTGGGATGCGGGTTTTTTAACCTTTCTTTTGGGAAATCGGGAAGTCGTTATGAGACAAATGGAGGCTCAAGCGGGCCGAGTCAACCGGATGAGCACTGTTCCTGTACACATCTTTAGTGCTCTTTCATCATACTAAGGTATGAAAAGTTCTTTTTTTTTTTTCGCGTGAGTTCAAAATATCAATTCAAAAGCGCCAGTCTACATCTTACATGTACTAGCTTTTGCTGAAATAAATCTTCCGTTTGATTTTTTTGGCGGGTTGGGGGAGAAAAAATGGAATTCGGGATAGGCATTTTATAAAAGGCGGGATGCGGGATTTTCGTAAAAAAGGAGCGGGAATGCAGGATCAGGAACCCCCCTTCCAGACCCTGTTTGATTCACGTTAGCTTCATTTTTGTCCCCAGATCCTCAACCCGGACTAATATTTATTGCTTGCAAACAAGGCTCTTGCTCAGAGTTCCATGTGCTTTGCATTTACACTTTACTTAAACCAGTGTAAAATACAAGAAAGAATTATTAAACTCAAATCAAACGCAAAATTGACACGTTTTTGCGAAAGTATATGTCTGTGTAAATCAAGCTCCAGGCCTGCCGAAAATAAGCCTAAGAAAACGATAAACATCACGTTTGCCTCTTAACACCTTTCTCAAAAAAACCGTGTCTCAGATTTTTGACAAGTGCGTTTGTTCTTTTGTAATGGGTAGATGCAGTTAGGGGAGACGAATCATCGGCACTTCCTGTGGAAAAATATAAATTATTCGAAAATGAGAAAAGAAAACAAAAATCGCAGAAACAATTTTGGAGAAAAACCATCTGGCAATAAGCTGGCCAAATTTCAGCCAAATCGGTTCAGGGACTTTCGACTTGGATTTAAAAACGTACTTTCAACTTGATAAAATTTTCTTTCTGAGAAAAAAAGCGAAATATATTTTTTGCGGAGTCTTACCCATAATGGGATTATAACGCCTGGAACCTCAAGGTTGATGCTTACCAGGAAGGGTCATCTTTCTCTAACAATAGATGCTTGACAGATAACATTCAGCAGGCAAAACATTTACGCGGAACGTTGCAAAACACTTTTATCTTCTGACCGGCACAAATTGAGGTTGATATTAAATTCAAAATTCTTGCTCCACGTACAGAGCCGCATTTTTGTTATATAATTTTCTTGACATGCATGGAGTTTGGTTGAGTGCCCATCATCGAAAGCGGAACAAAGCCGGTAACAAACAGCGATTGCAGCTAAAGTTGAAGCCTCGAAATATCGATCGGTCAACACAAAATAAAATAGGCTTGCTGAAATGAGACTAGCTGTTCTAGCTGTGTAAGAATGAGGTTGATTTAAGGTTTACATATTTTCAGACAACAAATTAATATCGTCGATCATAAACCCTTAATGTCTCACAACGCAGAAAATATCCACCATCACTGTTGTTTTATTTTAATATATTTATGCGCGCTTTTTTCCATTGAACAGTAGCGCGACTTCTATTCAGTGTGACCACTTTCTAGACCTACAACCGGTTTTCAATGTGAATTTTTAAACGGCTTTCATTTGTTGGTGCAGAAACCAGCTGAAACCAACTGCCCGCATTCGGCGCTTGACCGCTTGTACTTGCAAATTTGTTCTTGTGTGAACAATGAAGCTGGGATTTCGTGACTCGTTGACGGGACATCTCAACAGGCAATTAACACAATTAACCTTGCAAAAACTTTATCGCGCAATAACTTTGCACAGAAATAAGATTTTTTTGCGAACTTTTTTGTAAAAGAACGCCCTTGAAGAGCTTTATCTGAGCATTACAAAATCCCTGGCTGAAACCTTAAAATTTTTCAAACCAGTTTGATTTTTATTTTCCTTTTTGTAGTCAGTATCTTAATTTGAGACAATGAAAAATAACAATTTAAAACCAAAAATTAGTTTAAACCACAACATAATTATACTCATGATGCTGTGTCTCATTAACCGTGCGCAGCCAGTTCATAATTTTGCCGGCATTTTGTCGTTGTCGTTTTTGTTTTGTCGGTAAATCGTTCCAGACCCACGCGGCCCAGCCGGCTCCTTGGTCACGGTCACGCAAGATTTGATGTTTTACTGGCGATCATCACTCGTTTAACATGAACACTCTGCCCTCTGTTTAGAGTGAAATGTATATTTGTGTGTCATGACATTCGAGTGTTTTACCAGAAGAGAGGACTGAAGAACCACATAGCGAAACCAAAGACCGCTTGGACATGTCCAAGCTATTTTTATACTACCGCTACGTCAGACCCATGACATGCGATCGCTCGCCTGTAGCTATAAAGAATCATTCACCTATTTAAAAAATATTTACGAATACTCTGCGCCCTGTTTGTGTGAAATATTTATTTTTGTGTTATTCAGGCGTTTGGCTCGGAGCGAGTACAAGTCGTACAATTTACCCGGAACGTGTTGAATATTGGAAAACAGCGACTTGTTTTCTGGATATTCCAATATTTGTTTTGAGTTTATTTTGGGAATCGAAACGTAAATTGCAAGCTCAGCAAGAATGTGTCAAGGCACGGAATACACGTCATCGCTCCGGGGGAATTACCTGTGCAGTCAGGTTTGCTCTATTTATACTTCCAAAAGCTCGTCGAACGACGCTAAACGGAGAAATACATCAGGATGGCCTTAGTCTTTTCTTTATTTTGGCGTGAAATGGACTTCTTTTTAATGCCATTCATGAACTGGATTGGGTACATTTTAATTGAACATTCGGAACAAAAAAATATTTGCATGCGTAAGCAGGCATTTATCCGGCTAGGCATGTGGATTTTAAAAGCAAAGCAAAAGATGACGCGGTGAAGGAAATTCAAGTCACGCACAATCAGTGACTCACACAAGCACGACTTGTGTGTTTCTCAAGTGACTGCTTTTCTAAAGATTTTTTATTGTCCGGCGCTGTGCCTTTCTACAGTAGCCAAAGAACTGAAAGAGGTGGCCACACATTAATCGCACGGTTATAAACTGCTTGCAGGTTCTTGTTATCATTTATTACTTGTAGAATATAATTGTGTGTTATGTGTCTTTTAAATACTTGTTTTTAGGAAAATGAAATGACCAGGTACAAAAATAATGCAATGAAAGAAGCGCGCATGGACTGCCAAGCGAAACAGTTGGAAAAAGAAAACACAGCACTGAGGAACCATGTGTTTTCACTTCAAGGGGAGGTGTATGGAGCTCGACTGGCTGCCAAGTATCTTGATAAAGAACTTGCTGGAAGGTACAGTGTGCTGTCAAAATAAAGTGTTAAAAAGGTCAATTGTGAATTTTTTTGTCACTTTTGATTATGGGAGAGTAGGCAGCAACAGAATGGGGCATGGGAGAACTGCTATGAACCACTTCCTACTGCGTGAGTATAGTATAGCGAAATCTTTTCACTGATTGCAAAACACTAATGCTAAAATGTTTTGTGCCTACTGATTACTAAGAGTATTGTATGTTTGTTCCAGAATACAACAAATCCAACTACTTGGCCGAGACATGAGAGGCAGTGAACATGACCAGCTGTGGAACCAAATAGAAGCAGAAATACACTTACACAGACACAAAACTGTGATCAGAGCCTGCCGAGGCCGCAAGGACCCCAACAATAAGACCCCAGCACCACCGCCACCCCAGCCTGAAGCTACTATAGATGATGAAGAAGAAGAAGATGCTGAGAGTAAAGCTAGGAAGAGGAGGGGCATTGGTGAACCCAGAACTGTAGTTATACACAAAGACAAAACAGAAGGGCTTGGAATATCCATCACAGTAAGAATTTGTAATAATTTTAACTCTATTTAAGAAGTCAATATGAATGAGTATAGATGTAAACAGAATGATACAAAGGGTACTGCACAAAACAGGGTTAGGTGACAGGCACTAGTTGAGGACCTATCTTCCACTTAGGATGAAGAGGATTAATCAAGAAAGTTTACATGTAAACAAGAACAATATAAATCTTGAATTCAAAATTCCCAAAATTTTCAGTATGCTGAAAAAATTTAATCAGCATGAAGTTGTCATGCTGTGCAGATTAAGCTCTTTTGCTCTGCTAGGACCAAGGTTTTATTTATGTTTTTTTTTTTTGTGTGGTGGTGCGGGGAAGGGACAGAAAGTGCCTGCAGTTTTTGGGTGTGTTCCTTTGGGATGATCTGGATCATGCAGTATCAATGATCCAGGATCACTCAGATATCATTAATGCATCATAGGAACCAATGATTCCACTCTGGACAAAGATTTGTTGTTTTGTGTGATGCAACATGATTGATCTGAGTGATCTTGGATCATTGATCGTTTTCCAGATCCTCCTAAAGGAACGCACCATTAAACTTTTGCATTGAAAAATAAATTGAATGTTAATTTTAAAAAGGCTAAAAAGAGATAAAAGTTATAAAGTTCTTAAAAACAAAACGTTTTCGGCTCGAAGGTCATCATCAGTGTTGATGACCTTCACTTGATGATGATGACCTTCGAGTCGAAAACGTTTTGTTTTTAAGAACTTTATAACTTTTATCTCTTTTAAGCCTTTTTTAAAATTATTTTATGAGCAACATTATGACAACAAATTGAATGTTGTTTGTAAGATGGAAACTCTTCGTTTTTTTTATTCCATCATACATAACTGTATTTCTATTTTTTTTTTTTTTAAATTAGGGTGGAAAGGAACATGGCGTGCCAATCATTGTATCAGAGATCCACGAGGGTTTACCTGTAAACAGATCAGGCGGGTTATATGTAGGTGATGCCATACTAGCTGTGAATGGAATTGATCTACAAGAAGCTAAACATAGTGAAGCAGTCAAAGTGTTGTCCACTGTACATGGTGAGATTACACTGGAGGTGCTGTATGTTGCTCCAGATGATTCGAGTGATGACGAGGACACTTGGGAGGAAGATGAAGGACAAAGGTAATAATAAAATTATGGCATTTAAAAAAAAATTAATGATAAAGCTGTCTCTAACCTGATCCCTGACTATGTCAGAAGTATAAAACAATAAAATACCCAAAATACACCTTGCAAACTTAAAATACAAGTATGGGAACATATACTGATAATAGCAGAAAGTAAACATAATGTACCGTATTTATTCGATTAACTGCCCAACCGCGAATAAGCGCCCACCCCCCACCCCACAAAAAAACTGAAGTGCACAAGACTGAAGAGGAGTGTTTTTTTTATTTAATAATAGACAATTTTTTTACAATAGACAATTTTTTCCATTTTTTTAGAGGAGTGTTGATTATTAAAATTGACTAAGTAACTAAGAGACTTCCCCCATGGCCACGTTTTTTTAGTATTTGTGACCCCCCACGGGAAATCAGGTAAAAAGGTGATGACACGGGCACGCATGCCATGACACGGCACGCTAATACAATACAGAAACTAATACAAAAACTGTCAATGAACAGTTAAAAATCTGCACTGGTACATCTTCACATTTTGCTATTATTTATTGTTTTGTTACAAAAATAAACTTAATACTATTTGCTGAAAATCGTGAAAATTTAATAAGCGCCCACCTCGAAAAAGCGCCCACTCTCAAGGTCCGATAATTTAATAAGTGCCCAGGGCGCTTAATCGAATAAATACGGTAAATCTTATTTTTACAAGACCGTCATCAAACATAAAGAAAGGGCCCAAGGTCTGTAGCCTCCTCTGCAGCCATTTGTTTGTCCATAGCACCTCTTAAAGATGATTTCCAGTCCGTACTGCGCAGACTCAGGGTTTGTTTTCATTTTTGTTTTGAATTCGTTGAAACGTTACACTTCGGTGACAGCATACATGAAGTGTTTTAGTCCGCCATTACAGTTCGTTTGGTTCAAGAATTTCCGATGAGCTGAAACGTCGGTTTGAAATAGCGTCAAGGTTCTTCTACTCGTTACTATTTGTTCTGCAATGATATCTAGCGTTAATAATGAAGAAAAAGGTAAGTTTGTCGCGGAATTTTTAGTTTTGCTTGTAAACATTCGTTCGTGTGAGGCAAACATAAACATTGCAGCCGAGATTGCGCAGTACGGACTGGAATTCATCTTTAAATATTTTTTTCCAGATTGCATTACCAGCCAATTTAATTTTTTGCAGTTAAGGTATGGGAGGCTACAATGACCGAAGCTTAGTTTTGGGTTAAACACATACCGCGTGCCCAGAGTGAAGGGGGCGAAGGGGTAGAGCTGGGGCTTAGGGGGTGGGTGGGTGATTCAAATTTATCCTCATTTTAATATAAACCACAAAACTTTCTGCTGAGCTCACACATGTCTGTTAGGGCCTCTTTACATGAGAGTTTTCGTCCCGGGATGACTTTCGTCCCGGGATGAATTCATCTCGGTGTCTGGTCATTTTCTTGTTGCTGTTTACATGATGATACGTGATTTCATCCCGGGATGAACTCATCCCGGGACGATTTCATCCCGGGATGAAACACCGGGATGAAACGTGACGAAAAACCCCATGAAAACAGTCCTTCCCGGGATGAAATGTAATGTTATGTAAGCACGGGCGAGATGAATTCAACTCGGGCGGGACGATTTATCCCGGGATGAACACGCTCATGTAAAATGAATTTTTTTTCATCCCGGGACGAAATTCATCCTGGAACGAAACTCATCTCGGCTCTCATGTAAAGAGGCCCTTAGTTACAGATTCGCCACATCAGCTTGCAATGCCCATGGCACGGTTTCCGCTCACCGAACCTTAGGATTTACAGTTGGTTGCTCGGTGTATAGAATCTCTAGTACCCTTTTCTTGCTGAAAAGTATATAACGTTAACTTTGAACTGACCTACAGGGTACAGTATAGCTGTGCTGAACCTTCCTTGTAGGGCTACAACGATACATTTTTTCACAATACGATACGTACATGTACCTCCATACAAGCGCCACGATACGATACAACATTACATACAACTGACAAGTGCCATGATTTTACTAAATTCTTTGGTAACTTAGTTTTTTTCACTTTATCAGCAGCAAAAACTCATTTGCAAAGTGAAGTTGTTATGAACCGCATGTTTTTGCTTGTGGGCACACAAGGCAGTGTCAGTCGACAACTAATCGTCGCATCTTTTAAGAATAAGTGTTCGGAAGTCAAGCAGAATGGAACTTCCTTGTCCCTCAGTTTGATAAAATCGTTATTGAGGGCTTTGACTTGGGTAAAAAGGCAGTAAAAACAGTAATTTCTGAATGTTGATGAAGAATATTTTGTTTCACGATACTGCGATTTATACCATGCCATAGAAAATACAGCCAATCAGAATACAGGAAAACCGTTGTATATTCGACGGTATTCAACCCAACCTTCCCATCGTGCGCTGCGATTGTATTCTCGACGAAATTTAGTAAGCGTATTTTCTATGGCATGGTATAAAATAGTTATACAACACTTTTTCGTGGTATACTATGGAATATCCCACTTGTCACTTGTATTTTCTTGGTATACACACTCGCCTAAAGGCTCGTGTGTATACCGAGAAAATACAAGTGACTCGTGGGATATTCCATAGTATACCACTCGAAAGCGTTGCATAACTAGTATATATTGATCAAATATCGATATTGGTATCTTGACAAAAAATATCGCGATTCACCGGTGCACCGGTGTATCGTTGTAGCCCTACTTCCCTGATGCTTACGTTTATTGTTATGTTGTTTAATGTAGGTATAGCATGTTGGGAAGAGTAGAGGACCCAGCGAGTGAACTCTCAAATGGTGATGTTTATATGACCAACTCAAAAAGAGATTCCACTAGAAATCAGACCTCATCTCAAAACAACGATCAACGCAGGTAGGCATCTTTGTGAAATTAAAGGAACGGTGTCACGGATTCATTCCCCGCCCCATACCCAATAGATTTTAAGGTCTCTCCAACTACGTACCATAATTACTTTACTGTGTAATAAACAAAATTGGTAACACGATCGCAGGATAACACTTATCGAAATTTGGTGCCTCTCTCACTCCAGTACTGAGTTAGTTATCAAGTTGTGCGAATTTGTTTCAGTGCCGTTTCAGCCTAACATCGAATAAGAGGTCCACATTTCCAAGCATTGGTCATTTTCAATATCCAAGGTTTATAATAGACTGTTCACAGCCTCTCTGCTTCGCTCGCGGTTCTTTTCGTGTCCGTTTTTATGGGTTGAGGCATGGAGAGGTCGTTAACAGTGTGTGGTTATATCGAACTAGAAGACCTGACTCGTCTCCAGTCGTCTTTTTAGGCCGTCCTGAGTCCAGGCAGACTGGGTCAAACTAAACACGGAGGGAGTCCCATCACCCCTCGTTCTCCCCAGCCGCGCTTCTCACGTTAATAGGAGACTGAGAGACGACTGTGGACGAGTCAGCTAGAAGACCACCTATGTATCTGAAGTACGTGTAATCTGTTAATGTTTTATTTTCTGTCGTTCCAGTCCTCCAACATCACCTCGTGCCGCACAGTGCCTTCCATCCCACCCTGGCGCTGCTCAACCAGTCAGCGTTTCTCCTGAATCAGCAAAAAAGTACCGCAACCCAGCGACTATACCAGAAACGTTTTCAACGACAGTGGACAGCAGAGGAAGCCACTCTGACTTGTCGTCAAGATCTAGCTCACAGTCCTCGCTTTCTCTAGCATCAACACTTTCACCACAGCAGACAGGAGGAATGAATGTCGGCAGATTAGAACCTTTAATACAAACACCTTCTGAAGGGGACGATACAAGTTCAGAACTGTTTTCACCGACAACGTAACAGAAGAAGTATAGAGGTTATCACTGTCAGCATGACAAAGGGTTGATACGTACATACGCAGAGGTTCTGTTGGCTTCTCACGTAATCATTCTGTCACCCAATCTTTCAACTAAAGATTGCGTGATGCCATCTCTTTCTTAAACCTTTTCTCTCCAGATTGCGTGAGACAATCTCGCCTCTCAAGATTTTGTGACGCGCATTTTTCTGAGGATTGCATAACACAATATTTCCTCTCAACATTTCGTAACGCACTTTTCCTCTGAGGATTGCGTGACACAGTCCTTCCTCTCAAGATTGCGTGATGTGCTGACAGAGCTTCTGCGTGGGAGGGCGGGGTAGATGTTTCAGCCAATCAGCTGTCAGAAAAGAGAAACAGATGAACATATTATTTATCGCAGATTATGGTTGCTTTATATTACAATTATTGTCCGGTTAGTCTGTAAGTGTTAAAAATATGGGATAACGGTGTTTTTATTGCAGCATCCACCTAACGAATGGCTGCCATTAGATTGCCTTTGATTAAGTTTAAGGTTAGAAAATACGTTATAAAATTGAAATTATAGAAGGCGTAATCTAATTGGCCATCCGGTCTATTTACGTGGGACCGACGATATGCGAACACGATGTTATCAGTGTTTTGTTTCTTGTCATTTGTTGATAATAGAAATAGAAATTTATTGCCGGGATCCAAGGTATAAAGAATTTTCCACGTTCATCGAAGCTCGCTCTGGTGTTTAACTCTGTAACTATGGTGCAAAATTTCTAAATAGTCTTTTGCCCGAATATGAAAGTAAATAAATGTGTGTTTTGAGTATGCACACGCCCAGGGAGATTCCCATGTTTAAATAACGGGAGTGCTCGTGGTACCTTTTAGGTGGGAAAATACGTGGATTGGCACACCTTTAGCCACCTTTAGCCACCTTTAGCCACGCCCATAAAATACAAGATTCTGATATCTTTAAGGTGTGTTTTTAAACATTTTTCCGACGAGCAACACCGTAGTTTTACATGGGAATCCCTCCCCCGGGGGCACACTTACAGTAAATTTGATCTGTTGAAGTAGATAGTGCTCGAAACAACACCTGTCTTAGCCTGCGAATACAGCCGCCTCTCATTCGCGTCCCGCAACGAAAAGCGAAACACGAAGTTTTCGCTTTTCGTTGCGGAACGCGAATGAGAGGCGGCTGTATTCGCAGGCTACACCTGTCTAAATTTACAATTATTCATCTTTGACATCTTTGTGATCAGACCTCCCTGATAACGAAAGTCAAGGAGAATACTGATTGCATAAGTCATGTCACTGTAAGCACAGGCAGACAATCCTCTGTGTTTGACGCCGCGTGACGTAAGCGTCACGGTATGCTATTTGATCTCATACGTTCACTGTAACTTGTAAGATTGACCTTGACTTGAGTCAACTGATTGCGAGAAATGCTCCATAAAATACTGAATTTTGCATCTTTTGATCCCAAACTTTGATCAACATAAGCCAGATAAATAAAATTCACTGACCTTTTATCTTTTGTTTGATCTTGAGGACGGCTAGTGAGGAATTAACGGCCTCAAAACCCCATAAAATCATTGGCGCGATTGGCTGACTCAAGTCGAGGTCAATCGTTACAAGCCGTTACAGTGAACGTATGAAATTAAATAGCGTACTGTGACGCTTACGTCACGCGGCCTCAAACACAGAGGATTGTCTGCCTGTGCTGTAAGTAGTTTGAAAAATGTACATACAAAGATAGAATTTAGTTTTTGGGATAAAGTAATGTCAGTGATGCTTTCAAAATTGTGTCACTTCTATGAACGTTTTACTGTGTTTCGTAATTTTTCAATTTGTAACTTTTAAAATTCGAAAATGATTTAAAGTAAATATGGTGGTAAGTACATTAGTTTGACATAAAAAATGATGTTTAAACCAAAGAAAAGGCCTTGAAAATTCGCCTCAATGAGTTTTTCTTCACCGCCGTTTGAGGGACTTTGACGTGCAAAAAAATGAGAGAAATAAACCACATCCATACCGTCAGGGCCAACGGATGTTGGCCCTGACTGTATGGATGTGGTTTAGTAACAAAATATTAGAAAGAAACTTCTTTTGACATGCTGTGATTGAACAACCTCGCTCCCAGAACCAAGAATAGGCCTTATCACGGTTTTCGACGCCATCTTGACGAGTATGCAAAGCGGGTTGAAATTACAGTGTTTGTATGGGAATCCGACGGCAAATATCTTTTGCAAAAATTGAATTCTGGACATTTTATGAATTTTAAAGTTAAGATACTAGGCACAAGTTGAACCCCGGGGGGGGGGGGGGGGGTAACTCCGGCTTGTAAATAACGGGGATGATCGAAGGATTTTTTTGGGTTTGAAATTTTCGATTCCGGGATTTTTTTGGGTTAGAAAATTTGGCAAGTATTTTTTTGGGGGCGACTTGAGTTAAATAGGGGATTTTACTGGATATTGAAAACGAACTAAAGTGCCTTGGCGCGGCCTTGGCGTATTTAAGGTATGATGAATAGTCAAACACGAGCATTCAATTTTTTATGGTTTTCTTTGTGTTATATTATTGCCCTTCCTGGCAATTTAGGGGTAATTTGACAAGGGATTTTTTGGGGGATTATTTTCGGTCCAGGGATTTTTTTGGGTAATGTCGGAAGACTTAGGGATTTTTTTTGCGTCGAAAACCGTGATAAGGCCTATCGCAAGCACGAGCCTCGCACAAACCTCGCACTCCCGTTAGCGTTTCTCCTCAGTCTCAATCTCGAGCCCAGAGTGACCCCCGGCTCCGCGATCCGTCAGCGGTTGGTCAGCGGTAGGGTCGCCGGGACTCACTCTGGGAAACTGAATTTTAATTCAGTGTCCTACTGGTCCTCACAGAACAATAGAAATCAACACGGAAGTCTGAAAATCTTCCCCGGAAGTAAACCAAACCGGAAACCCTGGAAAAACATTTTTTTGTTTTCCATGGTCAAATGTTCAGATGTATCACCTTGTAAAACACCTAAGAACTCGTGATATGGCGCTACATAAATGAAGTATTTTCTTATTCTACCATTTTTGAACTCAAAAGATTTCATGAATAAAAAAAGACTTCCTTTAAAAGTCAATTCTGAACGGAGTTTTAAAACAACAATGACGGCGTCACCAAGGACAAGGTCGATTGAAAACTCAATTTATAGTTGACTTACAAATCTCGCTAGAACTACTGTTTTCATTCAAATCTCCGTTACGGTTAAAAAACTGAATATTGCAGACAGTGCTCGATTCAAAATAATAACTAATAACCAGAATTTGAACATCACGCGTTGTTGTTTTGCTGAAAAAAAGGGAATTGTACAATTGTGTGCACGTGAATTGCGTGAATTGTGTGCACGAGCTGAGTCGCCGAAATGCTAATTACACCTTTTGAATAGCGTTGACCGGTGTGGCCTTAAACGTCTTTATTAATATTACCGCCATTCGACGAGGAAAAAATTATTTGCTCGAAAACATGCAATCTATCATGAAAAGATGCGCTGTTAGCGAGAAGCCTCTGAAATATACGAAAGTTGCCAAACAAAATTTTTTATCGACATAACAATAGCTTGTCCGTGCGTTGTGCATTATGTAAATTTATTCGCCGTCGTCTGCAAAACAACAACTGACATACGCACGTAGTATTCACAGGCGGAATCCAGGAAGGCAAACAAGATCTTTGATTTAAAACCAATATAGCAGTATGCTCAAGAAAGAGACTAACGGAAATCAAAACACCAGACGCTCTTTTGTTAACTCTCTCATTTGTTAACTGCAGAACGTTTTTGTTACTTTTGTTGCTTCGATAAACACCAGTTCTGTCGATACTGTGTTAAATAGTAAAGAAATAGTTCAACTTTCTCGATTTACTTCCGTTCTGGGAAATTTACTTCCGCTAAGACCTGAGAGCATGCGCAATAAAAACCGGAAGACTAAGGTTCTACCTGAAATCGACCTGAAATTGATCTGATCAATTCCAGTTTCCCAGAGTCCGTCCCGTACCGCTGACCGACATAGACGGACTCTGGGCTCGAGATTGCCTCAGTCTAAGTTTGGCTACTCGTTCCAGACCTTTCGCTCGAAGACCGCACGCGTAAAAGAGACGAATGTCATGTCTGTAATAGCACTGAGCTGTTTGTCGCCAAAAAACGAGGCAGTAAGATAAAATATAAGGTTCGAGCATGCCTACAGAAAACAAAAACTGAGGCTTTTGTTTAAAACTGAAATAGATTCTAATTCGCTGCTTTTTCGGTCAAAAATGTTCGCGGCTGCAAGGACTTCCTCCCACGTTGTCATAGAGACAAGGCAAGTGAAGAATGAATGCTTGGCTTGATCAGCTTGAACCGCAATGATGCGATAACTAAATTAAAATTTCGAGTTCGAAAATTAATTTCAAGCCACTTCAAAAGACTTGAAAAAGCTAATGTAATGAGTAAGATTTTTACTCGAGCGATATTAGATTTGTTTCTCACTCTGTGCGATATCAGCTGAGGGCTGCGAGTAAATTATGAGCAAACGTTCCAAAATTTAAAATGAAAACAGAACTGCAATTTGCATTTTGATTTACAGCTAAAATATAATGGACGCTACTCAAGTGCTAAGCTGCTTTGGTCGTCGAAAATGTTTCCGCAAATTGAAAATGAAATACTCAATGGCAGTATTAATTTACAAAAAGGTCACACAAATTAAATACCCGTTTGTCAAAATATTGATTTCATCATATTTTTTTTTATTTCCGAAATATATTCACACACACTGATAATTTCAGTTTTCGTTTCCCATTTGGCATTCAGTCATTGCACAAAGCCCGGTAGCCGCAATAATCCGATCGCACTAAAACTGATGTTTCGTGATCACCAGATATTTTTGCTTGCAATATCTAAGCCCTTTCAGTAACGGCTAGTGCAGTTCAGGATCGACGAAAATCAACCTCCATCAATGACGAGCCATTTCCATAAATACACTTCTGTTAATGTAGTTCAAAATATGAAGTTACCATATCTATGCAGTACGAGTTTATCGCACCTTTACACAGGTAAAATTCTGCTATCGACAAAATGCAGTAAACCTGATGTCCATTGTTCGACTGTATTTGAATCATTTCCACAAATCGTTGGCCATTTTGGAATAGAGCGCGGTCTTCATCGATGGGAAATCGGTCTGAGTTGTGTTGTAGTTTCGCCAATTCTATTTTGATCTCGGTCCTTTGGCAAGGATCCTGTTCTTTTCTGTATTTCTCAGCTTCTCGGTGACCTTTCGCTCGTGTCCTGCAGGATTTGGACGGTTTGTGTTCAATGTTGCTTCTCGCTTGGTTCGACCTTTTCGAGAATTGCTGATAGCCGTCGCTACATGATCGAAATTATAATGGTCGTACTCATCGAAGTATTCCATAGCTTCGCTGGTAGCTGAAATTTTCCAGTCAACAGCTAGAAGAAACGAAATTGCAATGAATATTAGGTGAATATCGCTGCCTTTGTTGATGTTTTGAAGCGCCGAAGCCTTCTGCATACGAATGATGACGTAATTTACATAAATGGCTACTTAGAACTTGCTTGTGATTGGTTGTTATCAAGAAAAGAAATTAAATCTCAATATTTATCATCTGCAGCTGCTGTATCAGTAGCCTGCGAGAAGTTGTTTCATCGCGTAAAAAAAAAAAGATAGCAAAATATTGTCATACCAATTTTTTTGTTTTTACTAGAACTGTGAATTCATTAAAACATCAATAAAATATTTCCTATATAGTTACAGATTTCGTTCGTCGGTTCTGCCAGCATGCTGCTTGACATTTTTTTACGAAATAGACTTCGATCCATAATGAACGAATAACCTTTGTTTTACAAACCTTCAGTAAGTTAGATCGTTAATTCTGGCGAGAAAAGAGTGATAGAAAACCCGTACTAATAAAGTTTAAAACAACGCCTATTAAAAAATGGCTGGGTACATGGGAATTCTTGTACAAATTTGTTATCCAGCAAAAGCGAAATTATCTAAGCTGGCGTATACTGGGATGTACAAAAAGACAAGAAGTGAAGTGAAAAAATGGAGCAACGAAATTGTTACTTTTTTTTTACCAATGACTAGCAGTTCCAAAAGTGCTTTTACCGTTACTTTCAGGGAGCAAAAACGAGTCTTCGACTTGTTATTATAAACCATTACAAACTAAAACATACCAGCACACACATAACCGCTGTAGCTTCAGTTAAACGCCGGACGGGTATTTTATGTGCTGTTTTATGTGCTAGGAGTTATAAAGATTTGTATGTGGTCTTGAAAATAACAAATCAGGAAAAAAAACTGTTTAGCGCATGTATGATATGACGAAAATGAAACAAAAATATTGCTAATGCGCTGAAATACAAAATTTCTAGGACGTTTCGAGACTTCTGTTCCTTCATCAGCATAGAAATGCCGCTATCACCCATTTGTATTTGGTCGTACCGTTTGCAATTAACATTTTCGGAATGGTTGAAAACTGTTGAAAAAAATTCAAACCGGTACACAGCGAGATATCGTGATCAGAAAAAGGGGGGGGGGGTGGGATCACATAAACGTGGTTTGAGCCGGCAAAACCAGGTGTCGATGAAAGTCGTTTGGAAAATTCTGAGCACTTTCTTAAATTTCAAAATTAGGCCTAGGCATGATGTCCAAGGAGCGAATGGAGTCCCCAGTTTTAAATGCACTGATACATCAGATTTGTAGTTTCTTGGTAAATAAAATTTAAATTTTTCGAGTCTCCCTCCTTCGGGCAGTTTCTTTTGATTCCGGGCAAAACGTTGCTGTAGCCCGAGACAACGTTTATTAGGGTTGCCACCATCCTCTCCCCCCGAATCCGGTAGTAAACGGCCAAGGATACACAGTAGTAATGTCTTTGTGAAACATGTTATTACCGTACCCAAATTCGCAAGTAGCCAATCAGAAGCGCGAACTACTGTCCTGATATCCTACGATATCAAGTCACTGACCTGATATGCCATGATATCATGGTCACTTTGAAGTAAAGTAGTGTTACCGTACGATGAATTGAAAAAAAAAACTAACTTTGAGCGCGCTCGCCAATTGCGCGGTGTTTGCCGACGAGCCGAGTACTGAAACATTCAGACTGAAACAATGGAGTCGGAGTTTTGATTTTGAAAATTTAGAGAATGAAACTCCAAACAAACGAGTAAAAATATGTCAGAAGAGTTACTTGATAAAGTGTTGAAGACCAAAAAAGTATCAATACAAGCAGGTCAACACAATTTGCACTACGATCGTGGCAAGCATGGCTTCAACAGAGCGATAACATGTAATATTACCGGATTTCTGGCTGAATTTGGGTACGGTAAATACCTAATCGTAGCTTTTTGGTACGCTTCGGCGGCATAACAGGCTCGTTTGATCTCGCCAAAATACGAGCCACGGCTCGACCAAACTCGCCTGATATGCCGCCGAAGCGTACCAAAACGGTACGATTAGGTATAAATAGAACATGCAATCCAGGGGTCGTTACCTGAAGGATTGTTAAAAAAAAGCAAATAAAATTTTGGGGGGTCGTTATGACTTACGGAACCTTACGGAAAAAAGGCAGTGAAAGTAATTAAGGTGTTAGGTTTGTAATCCTGTCCAATTTTCCAAAAGATGACTATAATCTTGTTGGTATTTCTTTACCTTAACTGTTATTTGATGTTTCCTTTACTGATCAAAAGATGTTTTGAAAAATAGTTTTAAATTATATTTATAAAATAGTTCCTGAAGTTATAGTAAGTGTAATTCGTCGTAACTTTAATGTATTTTTCAGAGAATCACGGCTTCTATTAATTGGAGAATCATATAAATATTTGTGTAACTAATTTTGGTGGGGGTATGTTTGTTCACGTTAAACAGGTTTATGTGTTGTCTACTCCCTGTGGGGTGATTCTTGCAAGCTACACATGCAAAAATAAAAACCAGCCACTCTTATCAGCACGACCAAATGGCACTAATAAACATACCTATAAAAAGAAGCTTGTGGGCATAGAGCATACTGTCTTCTCTTCGTGCTAACTATGTACTCTCACATCATGCGAAACTTCTTGGACTAACACCATTTTGAACTTTTGACAATTGACGCTCCAAAAATAGCCTCCTTGATCCTTGTTTCACTACAATATTGATGATAAAAATAATCCTTTGTATTTGTTAAAGGATCGGTCATTATTAAAGTTATCAACTAGTGGGGGAATGGGTGGGGCATATGAATAACATGTGCATACACGAGACGAATAAACTGGTGATTGATACCCCCAATGTACCCCCTCGAACACTCGTATTTTTCTGCTTTACAAAAATAAATATTACTTAAGCCTTTCAATGAACACTTAAACATATGGCCAAATCTCAAATTTCCGGCGTGTATCATCACACAGAGCCACGTGCTTTTAAACTCATTAGTTGATGCACTAATCGAGCAGAAATATTGATTGTGTTTATCGTATTTTTTTTACTGCATGGCATTAGTTGAGATTTTCAAGAAAACCCTTAAATCAACCCGGGGTGCGGGAGGGGGAACAGCTTAGCCTTTTGGGGGCCTACGGCGAAGTTCACAGTCGTTCCTGGATACGGAGTGTGCGCAAAGGCACAGCAACGGTTGCTAAGGTAAACATTTCCTCGACCGGCAGTATTCTCGCCGAATCGATTACCTTCGTCCTTTACCGTGGAACCTCTAACTGCGACTGCAAGAATGTGACTTTCGATTCCCTTAAAATTTGAGCAAAAGCCAAGTGTTGAAGCTGTGCAGTGGAGAGCTCTCCGTATCACTTCATGCTTTATTATGCATGTAGTTCTTGGTTAAAAGAAAGCAACACCTGTTTAAAAATTTAATTCCCGAAAAAGAAGTTTTAAAATTTGCCCAAAATTTTCTAGACTTTCCCAACTTTTGCATTGTAAGTTTTAAATTTTTTTACAGGAGTAAAACGGGATCACGCACCATTATGGTTTTGTAATGTAGACACGTTCAAACAACGTCACCTTCACTTTTCTTGTGTTCATGCACCCTTCATCAATAGGCCTCTAGTGGCTGTGTTTTGTAACACTTAATAGGTGCATGACAGTAAACGTAATGTGTTCTAACTGATCTTGTACCGATGCCCCTCCCAGAAAGGTTTTGAAATTCCTGCAGAGGCTGCAGCAAAAACGCTGCTGGTTTCTTGCATTTTCTCAGTATAAATTTCTTCGTAAAGCGCCTAGAGCAGGCCTGGATAGGCGCTATAAAAATGTTTATTATTATTAACAAAAATTAGTAGTAAAATCAATGCCGTGGAGTATATTTAAGGCTTTCCGAAGCAACTCTCGCAAGCAAGGCCTCACATGAATGGCTCGCTAGTCTAAGCAGACAGACTAATCAACACGAACAATTTATATGTGGCATTCTATCAATTGTTCTGCTCTCCTCTTCTCACACATAGTAAGCTATACTTTTATAGCCTTGATTGTTTTATTATTAGTTTTGAAACAAATAAGGCTTAAATTTTCAAGTTGTTTCAGTGCGTCTTCAAAAAATCGACATTTTTAGTCTTAGCTTGATTTCTATCAGCAATTAGCATAACCACACTGACCTACTATTGGTAATCGCGCAATCTGATTGGCTAAACAGGTGCCTACTATCGATCCGTAGAAGGCTCTCGGAGCGCGCGCTTAGTCTTCGCTGAATTTTATCAATCAAAACCTTCAATAAATCAACTCTAGCTATATTTTGTGTTTAAAGTGTATATGACATGAAAAATATTTTCTGCTTATTTGAAAGGCCTTTCGAAATACAGAAGAATGGCGTTTTTCTTTTCGAAATATCTTTTTTCGTTTCAGAGATATTGACGTTTTTGTATTATGCAAATTAGATCAGTGATGACGTCACAAGATTTGACTCTAAAAATGGTAAAATACTGAATAAACAATATCTCTAAAACTATTGAAGCAGTGTTCTTGAAACTTGGCACCACTCGCTCTTGGGGGCGGTGAGAGTGAGACCCTGGGAACGAGGTTGAGGATAGGGCCATAAGGAACCTCTGTGAAGGTGATCACCTGACATCTAACGTTAAATTATGTACTTTATTCTTACTAATTTTCGCGATTTCAAAATAATCGCGAAATTTAGTACGCGCGAAAAAAACTTTGCGCGAAATTTAAACACGCTAAAATTAATTCCATATTATATATCAAAGCAATGCATCTTTTAAATGTTTGGAACAAAACGATAAATCTTTTAAAGGTTTTATGGATACACTGACAAAAGCGGGAAATTTAATACACTTTTTCTCCATTTTTTTTTCTTGCAATCGCGAAAATTAATAATCGCGAAATTCGGCTCCCCAATTTTTGCGAAATAAAGAACGCGCGAAAATTAGTAAGAATAACTGAAGGTATATATACACAGTGTTGTAATCTGATACACACAGTGTAGTCTTGGAAGTTGAGGTGGATAACAAATTGCATTGTTACAATAACCAAGAAAAAGTCTCGTGCGCTCATTGGTTGAGAGGCAGTATGGTCGATGAGAGTATAGACCGTGAAAGTGACCTAGCCTCGGACGCAAAGCAAAACAACCTTTCTTAAAACTCGAGAGATTGTCCGAGACCGACGAGTTTAGACCAGTTTAGAAATGTCAAATTGGGGCATCTGGGGCGAAATTTCCGACGAACTCGTCGGCTTCTTCAATCAGAAAAAGTCCAAAAAATGTCTATTTTTATCCAAGACTTTAGTGTATTTGACCTGAGAGTTTTAAACATTTGATGACGTCCTTTAGAACTATGATTGATAGTAGACCATGAAAAATGTGATCGATTTGTGACATTCTATCAAATGATCTGCTCTCTTCTTCGCACGGGCTTGATTGTTTCATAAGTTGATTGTTTTATAAGTTTCGTAGTTTGTAAAAGCTTAAAATGCCAGTCGCCAGGGGCCCATTACGTCTTATCAGCCCTTTTGGTGCCGAGAAACCGTTCACAACGGAAAGTTTTCAGAGTTTTGGCGCTTACATTTCATGCGCTAAAATTTGAATAATCAGCAATACACGTGGTATGTGCATGTAGTAAAGAAATATATATAAAAAAAACCTTTTCGCTACGACGATCAGAAAGTATCGTCTAAAAAACGTGCTTATATAATCACAGCACAAACTCAGCAAAACAACTCACGACGTCGAGTCATTGGTAGTGGTGCTGAGAAGACAAGAAAGTGAATTCTGGCCCACTACAGCTTTCGGGACTGCATGGTTGCGCATGACCAATTGAAGACCAATAACAAGTTTCCGTTTCAATTTTTTTCGAATCCAAATGAAGTCACGGAAATTAACGATGTCCAAACACTGTCTGTTGTTTGACTGTTGAGCGGAAATGGTCCTGTTGACAACCAAAATGAACAAAAATACTAAATGAATTTTGTATGTGCTTGGGCAGAGCTAAACAAACACGAGTATAGTTCTGAAGGCAGAATTTACGTTTTGGTGCACAGCTCACCGAGTTTGCCACGCCACTAGTTTTTATACATTCGTTATAAGACATATACAAACAGCATTACTCGACAATTTATTTTCGGTAATATAAGGATTGTTTTGGGCCTTGCGCTTAAAACTTGCTAAACCAATCGTCAACAAAAGAAAACTACAATTACCTAAACGGAAACCAAAAGTGTTCTTAGCATGCACTAATGATGAGGCATTGAACAGCCTAAGCTTCTTTACAACACTGTTTTAGAGCGCGTAAATGTTCATTATAGTACTGTTACACAACTGATATGTCAAGTCGTTGATTATTGTTCAAGTTGTGACGGGCTTTTGTTTGACCAGTTCGGCAGTTCATTACCATAACTTGCTATGTAGCTAAAAAGTCGGAAAGTTCTAGAAACCGAGCAAGGGTCTTCACCGGCATAATCTTTAGAGGAAACAGATCTAAATAAGACTGCAAAGTTCGAGATGATTTCACGGTTGACTTTAAACGTAAACGGAATATATGAGAGTATTTATATAATTATGAAAACTCCAATCCTATTTTGTTTAAACTTCCTTTTCGTTATCTTGCGACTATAACATGGAGCAGTTATTAAAATCTTGTGCAATTGCCTCTTAATTTCTCAGAAGAAATAAATTAAAAGCAAAATAAACAAAAGTGCGGTTTATTCTCTCTTTATAATTATTGCTCAAATCCTTGGCGAATTGCAGCCAATTAAAAAATAGTTAGCGCAGAGAAAAAGAAAATCACAAAGACAAACTCTTCCTCTTTGGCCTTGCGAAAAAAACTTTGTTGATCGACCTTCATAATGTGGCCTTTTTTTACGACCGTCTGTGCTTCTAAAGTCGTTTGTGACATGACCTGTTTGTGTACAGAAGGAACACAGAGCGAAATTTCTGTTTTGTTTGTTAGTTTACACTGCGACGAAAAAGAAATGAACACTTCTTTCTTGACTGCAAAGTAATGCAAATGAGACGAGAAGCGTTTTTCATAACCGGGTCACAATTTCACGTCGAATTCAGCTTTGTCATTCGCGGCTAAGCAAAGCCTGAAAAGGCAAGAGTCACGTGGCGTTATTGTAATAAAACGCGTTTCAAATAAAACGGCGCTATGAGAAACCGAATAGCGGGTTATGTACAAAGTAAAACTGCTAATCTTTTGTGTTTTCGGCATTTTTTGAAGTCCTTTTATATGACAACCTGGCTTTACAAAAGCGATATCGTGTCGGCTTATAGCACTTGTCGGCCTTTTGAGAAGTAAGCAGTGCTGGCAGGTTGCAAAATAGGTTCACAACGTAATCCGCAAATTCTTCCCACGGCTTGAGTCAAAATTTAGTCTTCATTTATTTCTGACCCTTCGAAATGTTGTCATGTGATTTGACAAATCGGTAAATAGAGGCCAGCTTTCAAACACAGAACAGTCTGTTAATACTGTAACAAGTCGGAAAATATGATCGGCAGATTTGTAATATATGTTTAACGACGGTTTATCTCAAGAGATCCCGCGCCGAAAATAGAGCAGAAATCTGAAGTTTACCTTTCCGAAATTAAACAAAATGTTGTTTAAAGCCTTTACGATGGTCTAATAACACAAACGGTTAGAATTATCGCTTTCTTTTTTGCTCGCGATGTTTGGTTTTCTTTGACAAAAGTTGTTAACAGCGCGCGTTCCGAGATGAAAAATGCTAATTTCCAAACATATTAAACTTGTACCGATTTATGTTCACAGTGCGATTCAGAGATTTGTAAACAAAGCACACAATGAGTTCAGTTTTACAGAAGAAGTCTATAAAAATATCAATCACGCCTTGCAAAAGGGTATTTGTTTGTTTACATTGGGACAGTAAGGCCCTCGTTTCTCTGTATTGAAATTAACTTGTCCTGAAAGACAAAGAATGTATCGCCAATAAAACCGGCAATAACAAAACAGTTAGTTTATTCAAAGAGCTTTAATTACTTTGTGTGGGAGGATTTATGGACTATATCAAGCAATATTGTATCTTTTGAGGTACAGATAATTAACACGTGCATATCGGGCCCTATATTTAGTGTTTTACTATCACAGAACTGCGCGGCTCATTCTTAATTGTTCAAACGTAACAATTCGCGAGTGCGCACTGAACGCGGAGGGATTTGACCGGCTAATGATTGGAGGTGTCGGACAGTTAGGCTGGTTTGAATAGGACAACAGGTCACGACCACAGTTGCAACTGCGGCGTCCACAAGATGAACACCAACGATTCAAGTTCCTCAACAGAGACGTCAAAGACATCAGAGAAAATTAAGAGGCCATTAAACGCCTTCATTCTTTGGTCCAAGAAGAGGAGAAGGGTGATCGCGAACGAAAACCCACAAATGCACAACTTTGATATCAGCAGAAAACTCGGTTTGGAGTGGCAGAAGTTGTCCGAGGAGGAGAAAGCGAACTACTTTGAGGAGGCCAAGCGTTTGAAGGAAGAACACAAACAACTTTATCCTGATTACAAATACCAACCGAGAAAACGTGATAAAACAAACAAACGGAACAAGCTTCTGCATGGGACGCCATTCCAGTTTAGTTTCTACCCGCACGACACAGCAGGGTTTTTCGATAGCAGATACCACTACCCCGTGACTGACTCAAGACCGTCATTCCCTACAGACACCCTGCTACCTCACACCGAACCCGCAGTAAGCAACGAAGACATCGCGGCACACAGCTCTCACGCTAAACCAACACACACGGATCACAGTCCTCACAGTGTCATTTACCAGAGTTTCCGCCCTCAGTCATGCGATGGTTTTGTACCTTACAGAAGCCTGGAAGCCCCGTACATGCCTCTGCGGCCCAATTTCGATTTCTCGCATCTCAACTGGTACGGTTCTTCTTCGGCGCCGGGCCGCATCGCCCCTGTACCATACTGTAGTCGGATGTACCCGTGGCACGCTGCGAGACAAACCGATTTCCACTCATGACACTGAACAGCGCGCTGTCTTAATCTTTCGTAACTTAGGCGAGCTTACCGCAGAAAGAGACATATCAAGGTATAGTAGAGAAATAGGGACATGTTATTCCATAATACAAGAGATAAAAAGCAAGACGCTATTAAATTTATTGCTGATCAAAACAACATTGAAATTGTTAGTTTAATTGGTGAAGACACTTCTAAAGTACTTTGTGATTACTTAAATTTGACTTTATGGGTAGCTTAACGTCTTAAGTAGACGCAAAAACGAAATCGTTAAAGTAATCGCTAAACGGAAGTCATTTTTTTGGTTATAATTATTTTTTAACGTTTTTGTAAAGTACAGGAACTAAGATGGAACAAAGTACTTTACATTTCGTGGAACGTTGTTAGCAAACACATCAACGTGTACAGTTTTAGATTCATGAGCTTGTTGTTCAGCGCTTTAGAAACATTGAACTGGCGAAGTAAAAAAGGCAAGAAAACTAAAGTACACAACGTCCTTATTGGAAAACCGAAAAGTTATTTTATTATGATCAATCATTTATTTAATGAGAAGTCAATCTCACTGACTTATTGAAGCAATGATGTAGTGTTGTAAAAATAACGGAAGTCAGATTCTTTCCGAACCAACAACAAACCGACGAGAAACACTATCTTTGCACGGAACTTTAATGTCCAAAGTTTTACGTGGTCGGCTCAGATGAGCATCAGTAACTTGTTTAACAGTGTAAATTTTGTGTGAAGAAAGCGGCATTTCATTGAACCCAAGTGTTAAAACACGTGGCAGTTAAGAAGTAATACTTCAGTATTTGGCCAGCATGCAAAAGTTGCGCAAATGTTCAGCGCACCCGCTTGTTGTCCGACGGCGACTGACACCAACAAAAAAGGAAACAAAATCGCGTTGAGCTGGTTTGCTTCGAAGCCAGCTCAAAAGTATCCATTTAAATTTTTGCTTTATATGGGAAACCAGGTTCAACCGGTCGGCACGCTAAAGAGTTTTTGGTTTCATTAAATCGCTTTACAGCTCCAGAGTCAACAAACTACAAACACATTCTGACATGCTAAATAAAACACGATTCAGGGTCGATGTTCTGTTTCTAACAGTAGGTACTATAATAAGCCGCATTGTCTTAACCTCTATAAAGAGATAAAAGCCTGTTCGCTAGCTCATGCTATTTCTGAAAAGCTGGACAATAATCTCCAATGAAGGTCAAAATAAATGGAAAACCACGAGAAGTTAAGAGCTGTGCGACGAGCGCTAACGCACATTGCGTTTTATTTGTATACGAAGTTTCAAGTAATGATTTTTTTACGTTTACTTTCGTGTATCTGTAAGAAGAAAGTACAGTTTCTGTAGATTTATAAGTCCTTTAACTATTTTGTTTCACAATTCGGAGTATTACTATATCGTAGGATAAAGTTAATAAATATTTTAGGTGTAAAATAAAGGAAAACTGGGTTTTATGTTTACACTAGCTACGATCCCAACGCATTGCCCTTCAGAATGGACAATAAAGAGAAGATTATTAAATCTATAAACCAGAGTATTTTTTTTCGTCAGAAATACATCTCCATTTTTCTTAGTTTTAAAATAAGTTAAGGCAACGCTTTAACGTTCGTTTTGCCAGATAACTACAGATAAAAGCGAACAATGCTGGAAGACGGGTTACAGGTTCTAAAAGACCGAGAACTGAGAAAAGGTGAAAAGTATTTTCTCCTATTTTGTGCTTTGCCTGGCATAAGTGATACCTTGAAAATATAATAATAATTCAGTAAAGGCTTTTGCTAAAAACAATTATCACTTCTTATGTCGTATCGCTTTTCACTATCAGTTCAATAACTTGAGAATAAGATTTGTTCTGATTTATTTTTCGCCATTTACAATATTTTTCTTTTTCGTTTGAATAGAAGAAAAGACTGACCGAAAAAAAATTCAGTTTAGGCTGAGCGAATGCTCTTGACTACTTGCATATTATGAAATTAATGAATACCTTACGGTATCACTTAAGATCATTCCTACAAAATAGCTACTTGTTTTTTAATCTTTAGACCTTCCTAGACAAAGTTTAGATGTTTATTAGTTAACCGGAGGGAGTTTTTCCCTTGGTTTTGATTGTGCAAATAGTTAAACACTCCATAAAGAAATTGGTAACGACTTAACCGTTTTACAAATGCAAAGTCATTGTTTACCTTTCGTCCCGCGGAGAAACGTCCAGAAAAATTATACAGATCAGGTAATCCTTCTCATATCTTTTCCTTTGTAGCTCCGTTACGAATTGAAGAATGGTGAATGTATGTATTTCAAAGAAAATATATTCGATTACTGATTTTGTGTTTGATTTTATTAATGTCTTTTTTCTTTATTGCAAGACCCAATGCATAGTATCTAGTATTATACGATTTGCTGAATACCTGTTGTCGCTTCACGCCCTTTTTGTAAGAAAACAGTGTTCGTATGTTATAAACGGGAACACAGAACTTTTATTTCAAAACACAGAATAGTTTGTCTCTTTTGTTGTCTGTTAGCGGCCTTCTCTATTTAGTCGAACGAGAATGTTTAGCAATTAAGGCTTTTTTTCATCTGGTAAAGCACTATTCTCTGTGTAGAAAGACACCTAAACTGTCCTATCTTGTCGTTTGACGGAGCCCGCACGAGTTGTCTCACCGGTCCAGCTGCAAGGCGGCTGTTTAAACTTTTAATTTAATTTTTAATAAAGAGTTTGGAATTGAAAGTCGAGGAGTGCGGGAACATAGTAATGTCAACGTCTCTTCGAGGCATGTGTTGATATTGAAGGTGGGGGCGAACGGAGGTTCTATTATAGAGAGATTGAAACAACTGCGAAAGTTGCTTAAGCGAGATTTGAAGAAGAGATCTAGCCGAAGTGTTTGTAAATAATTGTTTTTGCCAGCTGCAAAGCGGTGTTAAGCTGAAAAATAAAACTGACCAAGGAGCTGGATTACTTCGATGCGGTTTTGCGGCATTAAATGTAAACACTTATCATTCTGTATGATTTTTTTTTAAAGTAAAACATTTTTCCAGATCAAAATTTTGTCAGTATCTGGCCTTAACCCAAATTGTTCTCCCTTTAGAGAAAGAGAGATCTAATTCGGCGTGAATAAAGATTTATTGTTCATTCATAATTCGTTTTTTATGATGAAGATTAACGCCTTCAATGAACATTTTGAGCTCTTGTTTTTGTTCTATGCCGCCTATACCTTGAAAAATCCCTCACATTTCGTCTGCTTTTGAGAATTTAGCCTAGTTGTTCATTTACTTTTAAAAGCTGTTCCCCCAGAACAAGAATTAACCAAGAAAAGGCAATCTTATATGAATTTTTATTAACACCCATATGCTAACCATGAGGTTGTTTGTGAATGGTTCATTCTAAAGCTATTGAATTATCATGAAATAAATGTCATATCTTTGTGTGATTCAATGTAAAAGGGAAACATGCGCTAGCATTAAGACGAATAGCGACAAATAACAATTTACTTTGTTGTGTTGCACAATCTAATGATTCGTCGACCCGTCCGTATTAACGCCAAATTCCTTGTTTTGAATATCAAGAGAAAATCCTGTACTCCCCGAAATGCGTTCATGGCGTTTCTAACTGATCACTGCAAAGTTTTCCCTTATTGGTGAACGGCTCTGCGAATTTCTCTCTTCGCAATTCTCTTGTTCAGCACTACATTGGCATAAATGCTGAAATCGTTTACAGATTTTGTAAAATCAATAGAGGCCATGACGTAAATACTTAACTTAAAACGAGTTAATTTTGGAATGGAAAAGTGACTGTTTTATATGAATATATCGTATTTTTTTACAACACAAGAATATCAGGGGACTTTGTAACATAGCTAGCGAATCGAATTGGGGCTTTCTGTGGTTTCGTTGCGGAGATTACACTGTTAGTTTTGTTAGCACCGTACGGATGATTCTGTCCAAATAAAAACTTGCCAAAGAATTGAGCCTCAAATCATGCATATTCAGGTGCCGTGAATTTACTAGCCGCATTTCCTTTCATAAGATAGCAGATAAACCAGCTTTATCTCGAGTGGACTTAGACTTCAAGAGCCTTTTTGTCCCGATAAACTGTACAAACGATGGGAAGGGGAAATTGGACAGCCTTGTCAGTTCGACGCAGGAACTAGCTCATATCCTTTACAAACAACAATTTAAATTGCGTTCTTCTTTTCATAGTCCTTTTTTCTTTAATTTGGCACGAAAGACTGCAGGATATTTATGAGAGACATTTGTGGACTGCAGGATTTTGAGAGACTTGTGGACTGCAGGATATTTTGAGAGACATTTGTCTTGTTACTATAACCCTAGAAATTAATTTTGAACATATTGCCCTCTTGAAGTGTGGCATTGCAGGTCTTAATTACAACTACAACTAGCTCGTTTTTTAAATTGTTGCTTTCGATATAGAAACTTGTTGAGGAGAGCTGTTACATTTTTGGACCTGCCGAGAGTTGAACTTTTGCGACACTTGGTCGACTTCGGTTGCTGCCCAATATAAGCTTCATTTTGTACTAGTTTGTCGTGAAGTGATTAAAAAAGGTTAATTTCTATCACCAGGAACACGATTTGTTGTTGTTCAAATTGTACCACTTTTTTTTTGTTGCGTGCCATTTTGGTGAGGTTTTTAATTGCGAAATAAATGCACACACGACGTCTATTGTCAGCTCTGTGAAGCAGTTTACAAACACAGCTCCCATATAGACTGGAAAATCCGACCACCAGTTTATTAAACGTTTCTGAATATCCTTAAATAAATAGCTGAAGTTTGGGTAGCCTGCCTAGTAATAAATCCGTTTCCTGTCAAATGCATGCAACATGGACTTTCAGTTTTCATTACGATATACGTTCCCCTTAAAATTTAGACAAGAATCACCCAATAAGCGAATTAATATTAAGCGCAGCATAATTAACACGAAATTTTTTTTATGTTTCTTGTGACATTTAAACATTTAGAATCTTTGATTTCCTAATCACTTTCAAGTTATCGGTTTGTTTGCCGTATCTAGCCCCTCGGCCAACTAGATTTGTCACATTTGGCCCAAATCAAGCATTGTAACCTTACATCGAAGCACCACTATACCGGTCGATTATCGACTAACTGCAAAATACCTCTTGATTTTGAGAAAATAAAAGCGGCCATTAGCGATTATAATAACAACCCCGCTTCTTTGTTTCCAAAGTTTATTTCCCCACGAAAGCCCAAAGGTAAATAAGTGGCTATGAAGGCACGGGTGTGACGGAAATATCAACGTTGATACGAACGCTAACTTTAAGTAAGTAGAAAGGTCGGCACGCTGCAAAACATTTTTGGCAGCTAATATCACGCTTTTTAAATCTTCAAAGCAATAAAGATGTACTTTCATTGCTTTATTCAGGGCGTCAAGACTTGATTGTTAAAGGTGCCGAAGTTATTTTCATTGAAGAATGAACACAAAATAACAAGGCGAAGACAAGGCGTCTCGCCAGTGCAAATGATATGTCAACAAAAGCGATTTGAGGCCGACAAATTAATAGACGACAAAGTCGATTACAGTGGGCTAGCAAACGAGCGAGAGCAATGCGAAACATTTTCTGTGGCTAAGAAAATTGTTTGAAAATTACTTAGCTGATTTTTGACGAATGTGTAAAATGGGAGGCTGCATTTTTAGCCGAACAAGGCTTTCTCGCCGATTCTGTATTTCCAAGGTGAGCAAACAGAGTATGGCATACAGCTGCCTACAAGGCAAACACAATATTCTCATTGACCTATAACTGAAGTTTCACGCAATTAAAAAGATTAGCGCATAGAATATACAGCAGTACCCATGATGGGCATAAGGCGATAATTAAGCCATTGAAATGCCTTCCCGTGGGATTGGATCTCCAAACGAGTTTCCACACAATGTGGCCGGAAATTAAAATCTCCCGCGAGTAAACGAACGCTGATTCACATGTCAAAATACACTTGGCTCTTCTGTGATTTGCCTCCCTGTTAGACTATTTTCTTATGATGGGAAATACAGTTGACGAGCGTAAGTATTGATGCTTGGCAGCTAACGAGAAGAGCCGTTTTATTAACGGGTACAGTAGGCGGAACTGTGACACCTGTCCATCCGATCCCTCACAAGAACATTGTTTCGTTTGATTGGCATTCCAGGTTCATATAGTTAAAGAGTTCTCTACACGAAACAAGTTACGCTTGCTGTTTTTGTTCCAACGCCAGGATTATCGACTTGTGATATTCTGATGTTTCTGTCTCCCTAGACCTTGTTTTGGATTCGAATTGTAAGGCTTCTTGAAAACTGAGGACACAAACCTCTTGATTTTGGATCTATTGAAAGTTTCTTATACGACCATGTGCGACTTCTTAACAAAAATCGAGGTCTTTGACATCCACACCATTGTCTCTCTTTGGGACGTCTGCATGTGCCGACCACATATTTACAGCCACCCTAAACTGTAAACAGCAAATGCATTAAACGACTGCTTTCTTTGAAATTCAATGATTTAATACCCGTTTTAGAAAAACATAGCCACGAGACATCTTTAACTCGACTAATTCTAACAAAAAGAGCTTGAGTTTTTATATATATAATAACATATATTGCTTAGTGACGCTCAGTCATTATTTTACTTGATAATCTTGTCTCTGCCGGCGAATAATGGACTCCTTTATGACGTTTGTGAACAATATGCGAACAAATGACTTCATCAATATGGGAATTAAGTGTAGGATCCTCTCCTTTCAGAATGGGAGATCTTCAGTTTCTGAACGGTTTACTATTCCGTTCAACGAAGAGATAAATACTATTTTTGATTCAACTGGACAGCCTCAATTACTGCATTATGGGTGAAAATCTTCTATATGGAAATAAAAATTGTAATAGTTTCTTCCTAGCTGGAACTAATTTTCCACTTAGCTTTTCAGCTAAATTTTTCCGGATGTTCGACTATCGCAGACTAAACTAGTATAGTAAAACGAGCGAAGTTTTGTTTCTATAAAACTGAAAAGTTTACTTGGGACATCGATCTTTTAAAGTTTACATATTTTTTAAGCGCTCGTGTTTATTCTCCCGCCCTGTAGTCAGACGCACTGGGCCCAGTTCCCGCTAAAACAGCTCGCTTATAAACGTTCTTAAATTGTTGTAATCCTTTACAAGCCAAAAGTCAAGAAAGTCACTGAAAAGTTAAGCTTTGTACGTCGTATAGAAAAATTTTGCATAGAAAATTTAATGATTGTTATCCACCTAGTTTAGTCGGCCCTTTTCAATACTGCTTTTTTATAACGCTATGTTTTTTAAAGTCTTTGTACATTTTCGTTTCAAAACTCTTTCAAAGTTCGAGGCGAAGAACCGAAGACTGCGCTTGATCGCTCGACATTGGACTGGGGACGAATCTAGTGTCAGCGGATGTTCAGCGGCATTACCCGCGAGGACTAAAAATCAAGATGGCGGACGAAACAACACGAGAAGTGTATTGTGAAGTAACATTTTTAACAGCACACTTAATACCGTTTTGTCTGCTTCGTATCTTAGCTTGAGTACTACGGACTTCTTAGAGGAAACTGTTGTTTCATAATGTCCGCTAATCCACTTCCTCTTCGCCTTCCTCCAATGCCGAAGGTTGCAGACCTTCTTCGCGTGTATGGACTGGCCGCAAAGAAGCAACTTAGTCAAAACTTTATTCTTGATCTTAACATTACAGGTAGGGAGACTGGTAAATAGGTTTGTTAATAAAAGTAAGAGCGAGAAAAAAGTTTTATTCCGCAGTTGGTAAATTTTAAAATAAAAATCATGGGCCGGAAATCAACACTTGGTTAGAAGAAGAGAAGAAATCGTTAAAATTTACACTGGGCCAGAGATATGAAATGTAAAAAAATATTACAAGATTAAACGTATAAGCTTACATGTAAGCTGATGCAAGTAAATGCTATGCACGAATAGAAGCAAGGCATTGAACTGATTGAAGACATTAAAATGAAGTTCTCAGAATTCAATGTCAGTGGATTTTCAGGCCAGTGTATCCTAATGTATTTAACAGTAAAAAGGGGAGCAGGTTAATAAAATAGCATGCCAAAGTGGCATGCTATTTTATTAATCTGCTCCCCTTTCACAGTCAATGAGGTCACTCAGCATGGGTCGTCACAAAGTGTGAGGCAGCTGGGTGTAAAAGCCATTCTGGTTAGCCTAAATAGCACTTCGGTTAGCCTACAGTTAGCCTAAGTAGCTTGTGGTAAGCCTTTTTATTGGGAGTAGGGATTTCTGCCTAACATGCTATGCTGCCTCACCTTGCATGCCATGCTGCCTTGACTTGCATGCCTTGCATGCCTAGCTTCCTGGCATACTTGCAAGACTACTCAGCATGGGGTGGATGACAATCCTTTATAAAATATGTATCTCACAGAATTTTAGCAAAATGTTTAGAGTCTAGCCATCTCAAATTTTTTGTGACACCTAGCCGGAGTCTCAATTTTTTTTGAAAAGCCCCGAATGTCTAGGCCTTGGGCTCGAGAAGGGGGTGGGTTTTAACCTCACCCCTACTCCCTTAGGGCGCATTTTCTCCTATCTCCAATTCTCTCCTGAGTACAACCTTTAGATTAGATGGCGCTTGTTTCGTTCGAATTCGCTCGCTAAATACCATTGCAGGCTAGGAAATGTTTTGGTGGGGTACTCAGCTCTGCTGGGGACATAATTTTCCCCCATTCTGCAACCCCATCTCAAACTAAAAGGCCAAAATTGGAAACCCATCACAAACCTTGAAAGTCAAAAACGGGATCCTATTCAGTGGCACATACCCAGCGCAATAAGGTATTTAAGGTGCAGGGTGTAGTACTTCCCTCCCAAAGGTAAATCTGTGTTACAAACATAACCTAGTTTCTAATATTACATGTAGGTTTCTAATATTATGATAGCTGCATGTACAGTTGGTGTAGTTGTTTTTTTTCCTTTTACTATTCTTTTGATATACAGACAAGATTGCAAAAGTGGCAGATGTGTTTGATTGTCATGTGTGTGAGGTGGGAGCCGGCCCGGGCTCACTAACAAGATCTCTGTTGCATGCTGGATCCAAGCATGTTGCTGCGGTGGAAATTGACAGAAGATTTCTTCCATCATTAGAGGTACTTTGTATCATTATTTTTGGCCTGTCTTTGTTGCATTCCTTCCTAATTAATGTATCAATTTTATAAGAATGCGACAAATAAGATGTTGACAGTTACTAGGACAAGGGCTGGCTCTGTTGAAGCTGGGTTAAATGTTAAATTTTATTTTGAAGAGGGAGACAGAGAATTAAGGATGTATGCTTGGGGATGTGACCATATTGATAAACTATTTAGAACAAAGTGGCTTACGGCATGCATGTACAAACAGCAGTCCAGGAGATATCACATGACTAGGCACTGTAGACAGTAACTTATAAATAAAATACAAAAAGGAAGCTATAACAAGAGTTATCTATTTGAATCAACTTATGATTTAATTTTCATGTTATTCCATGTGCCTCAAATTAGGTGCTTGAAAGTGCCAGCAGAGGAAGACTGAGTATACATCATGCTGATATCATGAAGTTTTACATACCGGATGCTTTTCCAAGAGCTGATGCTGTGAAGTGGGAATCAAATGGTACATAATTCTTGAGATATTTGTAAACTCTCCTTTTTAAAATCGAATGATTGCATAATTTCTTATAGTTAGTTCTGATAATGCCCAATTCCCCCTATGAGACACGCCTGCAGGTAATGATGGCAACACTGAATAAAATTACCTTAATTCCATGCCAGTAAGACACTACCTCTCTGGAACCTCTATTTTCATTCGCCCGCTGTAAACACTACCTCTATTGTTATTCAGGGCTAGGGGCATTGTTGTCACCTGTTATCTATTGTTTTAAGAACCAATGAATTAACTCGTTTCCAGAGGTAGTGGGTGACCCTTCCATGCAGGTGTGCCTCAGAGTGGGAATTGGGCATTGGATGTTTAAAACTTTTCTTATAACTAACCTGTTAAAAAAGGTATTGATAATATACTGTGGGTGGACGATTTTGATCACACATGTATGTTGAAAAATAATGTTTGATATAATTTATTTACCCCAACCATTTTGAAACACTTAAGTCCTTGGGATAACAGTGTCTGAGTTAAAGTAACTGGTATTTTGAGCCAATCTGAGCTCAAGGGCTAACATGTTTGTGTATGTGTGGAATTATTTAATAAAGGTTGAAATGTTTTGAGGGCATGAAAGGAGTGGAATAAGAGAGGACTAGGTAATGCTCTTTCCTCCCTCCCCTCCCAAAAAAAGGATGCCCATGGGTTATTCTTGTAGCTATCTAAATTTATTATATAACTGCATAGGAAGAACGAGAAAATGGTACAATGGTAAATATCACAATTGTCATTTGACCATCAACTCACAGAGTTTCCATGCAGCTCAGTGACCAAAGTAAATCAATATAGTGGGCTCCCGCCGAAATTCGAATGAGTGTTGGGACCAACGGACAACATAAAATTCGAATTGGAAAATGGTGGAAATCCGTCAACTCGAGTAGGTTATAAAGAAAGAACATTGCGGAGATGACTTCTCCCACGCGCCACGAGCACGATGAACAAGAATCAATCTCCGTGCAATGTATTATCCTCTATTTACACCACACTGTAGACCTTTAACTTTAATGAACTATCTTGCCCTTACCTTTATGTAATCTTTGCTGCATTTTATTCTGCAGACATTCCAGGTGTGCGCATGGTGGGGAATCTCCCCTTCAATGTATCAATTCCTCTCCTTCTGCAGTGGCTGGAAGCGATTCCCCAGAGAGCAGGGCCATTTACTTTTGGTAGGACACCTATGGCGCTGGTGTTCCAGAAGGAAGTAGCTGATGTAAGTGAATGTGCACACACTATTTTGTAGTGGAAGTAGGTTAAGTGAGTACCTTGTAAACCTGTTACCCTTCTGGAGCCTGTTTCTCGAAAGGTTCTGAAATGTTTTTGCATCTGGAAACCATAGTAAAATCACAAACCTTACTTATTTACATATTTTTAATATGAGCAGAGGTTCCCTCCATACAAAGTTTCAAGCCTATACACTTCTCCGTTTTTAAGATACAGAATAGAATAATAGAAAAGAAACTTTAAAACTTTATAACAGATAACTTAAGATGGCTTTGCAGGCCCAAAAAGTTTCTCGGGCTTTCAAGAAACAGGCCCTAGGAAATTGTCAAAGTGGTGTAACAATTTGCTGGTTTACAATTTTACATCTGGGTGGAGAGTAGAACTCTGCCTTCAAGTGTCCAGAGTAAAGGTCTTGTACAAGAATGGTACCGCAGTACATGGGAAGGCATTAGTCTACCATCGGCCTACATGCACGGTTGTACCTTGCCTGGTACTGTATTGTACACGTTGTACCTTGCCACGTTGTAAAAAGTTGTAGTTTTTTTTTTCACCTGTAGAATATGCAAGCACCCCCTGGGGATAAGGAATGTACACGGCTTTCTATCATGACACAATACCTGTGCGAAGTGAACAAGAAATATTTGTTACCAAGAAAAGTATTTGTTCCCGAACCAAAGGTACGGAAACACAGTAAAAGGGTAGTAAAAAATGCTTCTATTTGAATGTCTGCTTTGTTGGGAGCTTCACGTTACGCTCAACTGCGTCCACATGTATCCATTGATCTAGCCGTACTTCCAGAACTAATTGTCTCTTTTTTTTAATAATAGCTAAACTAAAACATCTCAAGCTAACATGTACACATGCCCGAAGCGTTCATCCTGAAAAAAATTGAGCCCGCGCTGCTGGTAATTTTTTATGTCTTTGAGGTTGCTACACAACGTGTTTTGAATGCTCGTTTTGTTTTGCGTTTAAATGGCTCGTGGTCAACAGCTGCGGTTGTAAAAAGGCAGTCAACGAATCCAAGAAAGTCATACTTTCGACCTGAACAGCAACCAAAAAGTTATCAGAAAGTTACTCGTCTTTATGAAAACTAGCCACATAAGGTAGCTGTAAGGGACGGACCATTTTTTTCTTGGAGGGGGGGGGGGGGGAGAAATTTTCTTCTACAATTTTTTTTTTTTTTTTTTTTTTTTTTTTTTTTTATTTTTTTTTTCCAAAATTTTTTTATTTCTCCCCCCCCCCAAAAAAAATAATTGCAAGCCTTGCTTCGATTCTTACTTGCTAATGTATAAACCAAATTATGAGTGGATCTTAGTTTGCGTATGACTTGTCGACGTTTGTGCTATTAGGCAGTTTTTGAAGCAAGTAAAAAACGGTCTTTATCGCCCTTAAGTGTTTGAATCACAATATATAAACAGTTTTCTATATCTTTCGCAAAATAAAGCTTATTAACATTATCGCACACAAAAAGATGTGACGTGATCGTCTCTCAAAAGGAATTGAACAAGAAAACTATTTAATTAGCGATTAAAAAAAACAAGCATGTCAAAATGAGTGTGACCGCAAATTTTTATGCACATGTTGCGTATCAAGAATGTGGAAACATTTTCAAATTCTTCAAATCATGCGTGCTATCAGAGTATTTTCCCTTTTTAAAAATGTTTCACGGAGCACATAAAACATCCAATCATAAATTTCCAACTTAGCAGTTATAGTTATTCTCATCCGCTTTGTCGTTTCTGTAAATATGTATTTTTTTGTTACTGGTCTTCTAAGTGGTGAACGTTTTATTTCATGTATGACTGAAAGTTGGTTTTTTTTTTTTTTTGGTTTTAGAAAAATTAATATCACCAAATATCTATCTTTTCATTTCTTTTCAGGTTGATGCTATGTTGCTGCGCTTTGTGCCAAGAATTAGCCCGCTTATCGATGCTCCGTTTCTCGTTGTGGAGCAAGTAGTAAAAGCAAATTTCTCAGAGAGACGAAAAACCATTCGAAATTCATTACGGTAAATCAGCGTACGCATAACATAAATCATATTTATATCACGCATTTGTGGTGAGCTCACCTGTTGTGCGAGATCTCGTCCCTTGAGCCCGCTCTTTTGGTCAGCAACATGAACACGGATTGTGGTCAAGTCAGCTGTGAAAGTCTGCAATTCACGGACTTCCGGTCGTTTATGCTCACGTCTGATTGGCTGGCAATTGAAATGGAGCACTCTGCGCATGCTCAAATTATTGGACTTGGCCAGAGCCCGCGTTCTTGGTGCTGATCACTGAAGAGATTGTTGTTGTACGCGACTCTTATCGTTATGTCCTGGCTTCGACTCACGGTCTTTCCTGGGTCCGCGGGTTGGTCCTTCCTTCCATGAGCCTTCTATAACAGCAGTGTACTTGCTAAGACTTGTCGCACAAATTCTTGGTAATTGCAGCTGTTTCTACGTTACCCAGAATTGTAAATGTAAAATGTAAATTACTGATAAGATTGGAGAGAGACTTCACTGCGTGGTGTAAAGGCAGGTTTTCGTTGATGTACAGGCGTAGACGAGTTCGTAATTTCCAGTTAAACAGGTAGCTCATTTTCAAATCTCTGTTATTTACTCAATTCAAAGTACGATAATCGTTGAACGTTTTACCGTTATCGGCGAAGAGAGCAGTAAGTCCACATACGCGCGATTAAGTGGCTCCTCCTAATCAGTGCTCCTTTTGCCGATCTTTGCAGCGCACTCGTGCCAGCACCAATCCGTGTTTGACATGAGCAAACGGAGAACTTTTCTACAATCCAATTCTTTCACGGTGCGCACATATTCAAACAACTACTGAAATTCCTGACCGTTGTTTTATTGTTAACATTCCACAGAAACCTGTTTCCCAGAAAACCGGAGTTATTGGAGGAGCTTTTGGAAAGGACTGGGGTGGACCCGACTATCCGTCCTCATGAAGTCGGCTTTAAAGACTATAGCAAGATCTGTCAATCATTCATTGAAATGTCACGTGAACACGACTTGTCTGTCACGCCTCTAAGAGTGCGTAAGCCTCTTGCTATAGCAACGGCGAGGGACAAAGAGAAGGATGGTTACACTGATAACCTTCGAATAAATCAAAATAAAGACTAATTCAAGTCTAGTGCCCAGGCGCTCCGTGAACCGATGACGCCACAAATATGGCGTCATTGGACGGCCACAATGAGTGGTACTCGCGCTTGCCAGAAAGAGGACGCCTGCGAACTAAACGTCTATATTCTACAAACGTTTTTAGAGTTCGGACGATTGCTTGTGCCACCCAAGATGGACACCGTGACCTGCTTGCCTTGGGTGACGAGAAGCTCGTACGTGCACGTGTCTGGTATGACGAAGGCGCGCTAAATTTTAAAACGACTTAACTTACGAGGAATAAAGTGAAGGGATATCAGCCAATAGGAATCATCAATCAGAATGAGACTGGACAGTGGCACTACCCTCCGTGATACTTCTTAACAAAGTCAGTCTTGTTCAACTGGGGATTATTTTCATAACTAAACATATCTTGTTTTTAATTTGGGTTACTGAAAATCTAGACGAGGCAAGTGCCTCGTTAGCCGCGCCGCAGGGAAACTATTACGTCTGGGACGCAGGCTAGTGCCTCGTCTTGCCTCTTGCTTGTTACGGCCCCCTCCAAAATGGACTACATTTATCTTATTGGCATGTTGCCATTTTCTGCTGTGATACCTCGATGTTTTGTTGTAATACAGACGTGTTTTATGCCACTTTGTCGAAACATGTTTTATCAGGTAACAAGAAACACAATAATACAATGGTATATACTTAGTGTTGGACTGATTGTCTGCGTACTCCTGTCTTTAAAAGTGCCTTTCCGTGACATGGCACGCTTTACTTCAAGACCAGAGGCAACACAGCCACCACAATGGCATTTACTTTTCTTCGCAAGGAAGAAAATTCGAGCTTTGATGTGAGATTCGCAATTTGTCGTGTCATAAGAAAACGAGCGAAAATAAACTACAGCTGAAACTACTGCCCGAGTAAACCTGTGTTATATATCTTGTGTAGGAGTAGCATATTACATATTGCGAATTGTAAAATTTTCTTCCTTATTAGGCTATTAATCTCTTTTAAGTTTCCTTGGAATTAAGATACTTTGCTTTTGCACACCGCAAAAAAACAAAAAACGATTTCATTCGCCGTGTCCTTTTCTGAACAGTACAGTAACTGTTTCTTGATGAGCTGTCGTTGCCAACTTCTCTTGTCGTAAAAGAACGGGGAGAATAGACCATTTTCGTATTCTCGGTATTAACTGGAATAGCTTGAATTAGGTAATGGGGGGGAATATTTTTAAAAAAGGTTTTTTTTTTTTAAAATTCCAAAAAAAGGATTGGGGCGAAGGAAAAATGCTTATGGGAAGGAAACAATAGCACCAAACCGCGGTACCTGCTGTTCGGAATCTTTCCAAAATCAATTTGCATGCCAAGTTGTTTTATTGGTTGAATTTTTAAATATTCTTTGTGCACTTATTTATTAATGAATGTTTACTTATGAAAGCCGCAAAAGTGCAGCAATTTTGACTGTTTGCTACAATTCGGAAACCTCCCAAAACAAAAAGAAACAAAATGGTTCACACGTAACCATGAAAAGACGCTGGCCGGTATTATTAGTTGTTATCACTTCTTTTGTTACGTTTTGGTCCCAAATTTACGTTTTGGGGAGCGAAAGTCAATATTTTCCTTATCAGTCGGAAGCGTTTTCGCCTCCGAAGAGAGATATCGCATTTGGCGCTCTATTGCCGCTACACTTCAAAGACGAATTTGGGAGATGTGGATCTCCGAGACACCAGGAAGGATTTCTGTGGCTGAACGCACTAAAGTATGCAGTGAATGAAGTTAATACAAAGTGGAACAGGCAGCTTTATAATGCCTCCCTGACGCTGAAAGTCCGCGATACCTGTAATGATGGGCAAATAGCATTAGAGCAAGCTCTTGATCTTGCTAACAGATATAGCAAAAAAGCGGAGATATCCTCGACAGAGCGAGACACTGTTAGAGACGATTTCAAACCTGTTTTAGGCGTGATATCTGCTTCTCAGAATAAGGACGCTTCGACTCTGTTAGGCCTGTTTAAGGTGCCGCAAATAATCTTCGGAAGAGAAGGAACGGTGCCAGAGATTTCGAATGGCATTTTACAGTCCGTATCGGTTGGATTTTACAAGGCTCGGGCGCTTGCAGATCTCATCAAGTATTTTACTTGGAGTGCGGTATCGGTGATATATTCCTCCAACAATCAAGATGATTACGAAACATTTTTGCGAATATCGAACATCGAAAAGCTGTGTATTGCTGTTACTGTTCACCTTAGTTCCAGGGAAATGGACTCTGCTCGGTTTGAACGCGCGCTGAAGAAACTGTTGACCGAGCCGCAATCCACTGCGGTTGTTCTCTTTACAGGCGATGCAGAAACGAAAGAATTACTACAATGTAAGTTCACAGTTGAATTTCGCTAGAAAATTTTTTTGGGTGTTAGTGGGAGATCTAAAGTTACACTGAGAAGGAAAACAAATGAGTAAAAATCTTATGATGTCTATTTGCATAAGCCATCCTTAGCAAAATTCCAGTAACCAAGATGGTCTAAGACCGGGGGGGGGGGGGGCTCCAAAAGGACGGGGATCCTCGTCGGAATTTTTGAAAGCCACTCCTAAAAGAGACCATCTTGGTGTATTTAGCTATTTTATTGACCCCTAGAAATGTTTCTTCACTATTTGTGAAAGAGAACTTATTTTATATATTTCTTCGAATGCGAAGCCCTAACCGAGCCCTAGACTTGGCTAAAAATTTGTACATAGTTTCTTTACATTTTCCCCAGAGTACCGTAGAGAGAAGGACGTAAAGTATGAAATTTATACCCCTAAGCGAGACGACTAGCATCCCCGTCACTCTCATTATGCAAAAGTCCAGCCACCCCCAAGATGGGTCTAAGATTAACCATTAGCTGGTACCTGGCAGATTTTCAAATCATTACAATTACAAATTTCTCTTCAAAAACGATTGAGGATATTACAGCAATACAGAAAATTCCAGTAATTTAGTGAATATTAAGAAAGCATACCTGAACTTCGAAGATTATAGTGTTACCAATCACACTTATTTTTCGACGCAGAGGTTAACATCAATCTGATGCGTATTTACCAAACTTGTGGGTGAACAGCAAAATATATTAACCTCATCACTGAGTAAACAACCAGTAAAAGGCAAATATGCCAACAGCGCATAACTAAATGAGGAAAAATTGCGCGGGATTTGAACATTTGGGTAAAAATTGACTGAAGGAAAGACTAGCTCGTGCAAAGATGACCGATAATAGCACTCCTAAATGCTCACCAATCTTTGGTGAATGTTTAAAACTCCTAATTGGGCTCAACTCGATAAAAAGTTATGCTTGGTTTATACAACCATGAGAAGATAAATTATTTCCCCAGATGTCGAAACTCCAAGCTTTTCATGTTTTCATTCTATTCTTACAGCTTATTTGAAAATCTAACCCTTCTAAAAATTTTTTTTTTTTTTTTTTTTTTTTTTATTTTTTTTTTTTTTATCTTGCAAATGGTTTTTGTCATAAAACGTTTAAGTCCTTTCCGTACATACAATAGTCTTTTGTTTACGGTTACTAAAAATCTGAGTTTCCTTTGATTCTGCTTTGCAGCCGTCAAAAACAAAAACAATGTTCCTCAGTTCACGTGGATTCTAGCAAACCAACAGAACCTAAACTGTCTTCACAGCAATCCTGTACATGACACACTAGTTCTCGACTCTCAATTTCCATTCATGGAGGGATTCAGGAATTATTTCGACAACAAAGACGTCATTGTTGGATTTAACAATATCGTTGAAACGCCTGGTGGTCAAAACAGCTATCCAAACATTGGAACGTTTGACTCGCCGTCTGAGCGAAGAAAAGAAGAAATCCAAGCGTCTATGAACAGTGTTTATCTGCTTGCACATGCGTACGAGAAAGCGGCTCAAACCCGCGCGAACCAACTTGACCGAGCAGTCTTTTCTAGAAGCCTGGGGCACGTGCTTGACGTGTTGTACAGCCAGAACTGGAAGTTGTTCTCCGGTCAGCGGCGTATGAAGGAAAACATGTTTTCTTTGATTCATTTGCAGTCAAATGGATCTGTCAACAGCCTTGTCAGTGTAGGCACTTGGGACAGCTCATGGTATATTAATCATCATGCATTAAAATGGAGCAATCAGACAGCGCCAAAGTCTTTTTGTGGCGCCCAATGCTCTCCGGGTCACATCCGCGTTTTAAAGGACGACTGCAAGTGTTGCTGGTCCTGTTCGGCCTGCCATTACAATCAAATTGTTAAAGATGATTTCACGTGCGCCGATTGTTTGAGAGGTTACTGGCCCAATGAAGATTTTACAAAGTGCGAGTTTCAATTGCGAAGAACTTTGTTCGACTGTACCTTAGCTGTTTTAGCTGTAGTGCTTGTTTTCTCTTTCATGGTTCTTTAGCTCTTTCGGTTTCAAGCTGAAAAGGTTTTAATTCTCTTAGCTGATTGCCATCATTTTTATGTCAGTTCAAAGGTGGCGAATGGTCCTTCAAATTTCACGGGATCCACCGTCTCGATGTTTACGCGACGCCTTCGAGGAGTCTTAGGAGACGGCTGCACGCAGGCTAACGGAGTCTTGATTTCTTTTAGATCTGCAAAGCTAAAAAAGTCTCGGGCTCGCAGAAAAGAAAGTTATAGTCTCCTAGCAAAGTTGGGCTGTCCATCAAGAGAATGTCCCTCTTATTGATGCTTTTCTTTATCCACTCGCCTGCCTCTTTGGTATTATATTGGTTATAGTAAGGTGAAGATAGAGATTATCACTCAGGGTTAATATTTACCCTTCTTTATAGGAATTACGGGATTCGTTTCAGAAGAAAAAAAGAAACTAGAAAAAAAAACTGTTATGTCACTGGTCATAGACGTACAGGATTCATTGAATCTCATAAAATGTTTTTTGAACTGAATTTACTGACTTTACTTATGGTGGCGGATAATCGTTCTATATTAAATTTTTGTAGCTGTTTTCAAAGAAAATAGATTGTTAGCTATGGGCCTTTAGTGGCCCGGGATTTATAACTGGTGCAATGACTGATGTAATTCAAGAAGCTGACCATCAGCCGAGTCACATCTACTATAAACATACAGTGTATGTGTAAAGAAAATGTAGAATTTTTATGTTGGCGTGCAAACTGTCAAATGAATATGGATTATAATAATGTTGTAATAGAGCAGTTCATGAGTGACAAGCAGACTCGGCCAACACAAAGGACACAGACATCCAGGAACCAACAAACGAAGAAAACATGAGCCGGAGAGCGGGGAAAACGGCGCGAGCGAGTACGATGGTGGAGCGATGGCGGGAAAGGGCGCGAGAAGCCAACACAAGCGAGCAAGCAAAACCAAAGCAAACGCATAACCACACTCAAGTGAAAACCGCTCTACGACCTAATACAAATGTAGTTATCATTTGCGGCGTTTTATTTTTCATTCTATTAATAAAAAAAGGAATATATTTGTTCAATTCATTCATGCCTTATCCGAGGTGAACTAAAGTACAGCGACAATGAAGTTTCTGCCTAACGCATTACTGGGTGAGGGGCCGGGGTTGTTGTACAAATACATCTTAACTCTGTGGTTCGTCGTCTACAGTCCGATGTTTTTATTTATATATTCCGCAGCAGCCAGAACTTGAAGTGCTCCGAAAACATAAAGAACCTACGAACAGGAAAAAATTAAATTTAATCAAGAAAGAAAATTCATAATTTCAACAAAGGAGAGGTAGAGGCCTAATACGAAGTACAGTCAACTCCCTCTATAACGGACATCTTCGGGACCACCATTTGGTGTCCGTTATACAGGAAGTCCGTTGTAGCGAGAGTTATTTTCAGTACTAATTCTTATTCGCCGGGACTTTAACTCCTTTCCGTGATAACGGGGTGTCCGTTATAACGAAGTGTCTGCAAGGGGAGAGTTAATTGTAGTTTGTGGCGTTATTTTTTGAACCTTCCGAAAATCCCAATGATTCCTCTGCTGTGCCTCGTTGACTTTTCGCTTGTAGAATACTCGGGCTCGTAGTCTAATTGTTAAATAGTATAAGGTCTAGCTCACTACCAAAAACTTACTTTGTTTATCTATCCCTTTTTGAAGTATTTTTAGGGCTTATAGGTTCTTTTCAGTCAATAGCAAAAACTTAAGGACTTGTTGGTTAAGTGCATGTAAACAAGGTCCGAATACAGTGTAAACGTACAAGAGAGTTTACCAGTTTAAGAGAATTAACTAGTTTAAGGTCCGTATATAGTGTAAAACGTACAAGAGAATTTACCAGTTTCAAAAAAAAAAATACTCATTACCGTAACGTGAACTTTAAATGCCTCATTGTGGTAATTAAGCATTAGAATAACAAATTTCTCTCATAATCTTATGAAAAAAGTCATTTATTTTAGTTTCAAAACAATATAACTTTAACAACACGTGCCCTGAACAGGTACCTGGCAAAATTCATTCTTCAATAGCAAATAAGGAGTGCCTTTTATATATGTACACAAATGAATTAAAGTTCATTCAAATCATATCTCTTCTTTTAAATTTATCTTGAGCTTTACTGGCTCAAAGAATAGAGGTCTAAATTCAACTGGGCTCTGAGTTAAAGCTATTTCAGTATTTGAGTTTGTACAGAGACTTTGTAGTAGTTTAACTTTACAGCAGTGAATTTCAACTTAACGCAAATAACTCCAGTCACGTGATTAGTGTTTACAAAATAGCGAAACACAACGTGCTCTTCATTCAGTTCCAAACACATCAAGAAATTAAACGCATAACAATTGTTTCGTTCCGGAGAGGTCTTCCTGGCCGCTTAATGTTGTCTTCTCTTAAATAGAAGGACTTTTCCGGTCTTCTTTAGTCGCTGTTTTACTTTCCAGAAGGTTTAATGTTACCCTCTTTCCTCTTCTTCTCCGTATTTTGAAGTTTGGTCAATACTTTCCTCTCGTGGCCGGCCGGGTTTGGCCTGTTAGTATTCAAACTCGCCTCCTTCTTGGATCGTCCTTTACGGGACTGACACACCATCGTGGCTGCAGGATCGAAATTATAATAATCGTACTCGTCCAGAAAGTACTCGATGTGGTTTGTTAGTCGGCGGCGTTGACTAGCTCCTTTCATTTCTGCCTTCGGCGATGTAGTTGTTGATGTCTTCTCTGGCAAACGTCCTTGTCTTTCAACGTGATGTTGTGAAAAATAACCGCCGTGCAGGTTTTTAAATACCCTGTTAAGCACGTGAAACGCCCTGAAGTTATGTGACACAGGGCGCACCCTTGGTCTAAATACCAGCTTCTGATTGGTCGATAAATTACGACGTGATGTTTTGTATTACCGTGTGATTTGATGATGGTATTGTGAATGACTGTCTTAACAAAAGCGCCTTCTTGCATCAGGCGATTTTAGCGTGGCAGAAGCATATTTCGCTTGGGTGCGTCGAAACAATTATAAACTTGACAAACGATGCTATTCAAGTAATTATTGTTTGACTGCAAAGGTGCCATTTTCGGTCGCTTACTTGAATCACAATTACTAAGGTTGTTTGCTGAGTCGATTTCTCTGATACCTAGGGATTAGAGAAATTAGATCGCGACGAACCGGGCTAGTAACCTCCCCCTAGATGGAATGTTAGTCCATCGTAGGGAACCCTTAGCATCTTGGCGAAGGTTTCCTTACGCATGTAGGTGATGCCGAGTTGAATGATGAATTAATGAAAGACCACTTTGTACCTTCTCCTAAATGACAACTGACAGGGCTTGTGTCCTTGCTAATTTCATTTTAGTTCTGTGAACTTGGTGATGTGTAGATCGAGACAATATTCTCCCTTATAAATGATTTTTGTTAAAATACTTGTCCCCTATCTGTTCAGTATTTCTAATGCACCTCTAATGTACTACTTCTTAGGAACACGCGGTAGTATTCATGTACTGTGGTTTTGTACTACGATCGTTTCAGTTGTAAACATTACGAGCAGATGCAGTTTGCAAAAGCATAGGCAAGGGTAAACAGGTGCCACATTATTTTATAAACAAATTTTGTCGGTCACCTGCCCAGTTGCTCCTAGTAAATTGTGAATATTTCAACCTATTTCCTCGTTGGAGACATGGAAAGCCTTTTTGACCAAAGAATTCACATGCCTTAGTTCAGGAAAATCACAACACAGGCAAATGGAAAAATGTAAGCTGTCTAATTACTTCAACTGATCACCATCGCATTTCTCCTTTCGCCAGCAGGCTGTTCACACAGCGGTCAAACGCCACGCGCGTGCGCAGTTTCTGTGCAATTCCCGCCAAAATTCTCCATACAAAGTCTTAAATGTTCTGAAAGCTTTCGCTTAAAAGCCAAAAGTTAGCGCCGTTCCTGGAAAGTTAAGGATTATTCGCAGCTTACGGATGGGGAATTTGGTAATTGATCTCTACTGAGTTTCCCAGTTTGAAATTTTCTTTCATCGTATTGTTTGTATAACAATTTCTTACAAAAGTTTGCACACCTTCGAGTCAAATTCTTAGAAAAGTTTGAGGCGGCGAGGGCCGGATGTAACGTCAGCTTTTGCGTTTGACCGCTGTGAAAGGCTGGTTGTATTTCAGCGGCACTCCGCTGTAATCCTGTCAGCAGTGTTTATTGTTGTATATAAGTCCGCGCTTTCCGTTCTTAGGCGACCGCCATCTTTGTTGCATCTTGCAATTGTTCTTGTCGCGTGAAGATTTCGCTAAGATTGAAGTTTACGCCTACGGACCATCGGGGCCTAGTGTGTCTATTCAAACTACTGGCGTTTAAATATTACTCTTCAATTGTAAGGTAGTCAGGTAACAGGTTTAACAGAACACAATCCATATAAACAACAGAAAATTAAATTGTCAAAACTAAATTAAAATTATACTTTATGTAATAAGCCGTTGTGCTTTATGCCCAGTAGCTTAGCAAGAGGCCAATCCGTCTACTGGTCCTTAAATTGCTGGGTGGACGGCCAGTCGGGCCTTTCAGTATAGAATACGGAACTACGCACCGACCATTAAGGTCGGTACATACGAGAGAACAAGTCCCTGCGAGTAGTCCCTTCAATAAGCCCCTTCTTGTGAACAACCTATTTTATTTTTTTAAAAAAAGCGCAGGGACAAACATTTGGTACCAGTAACTTGATCCACGAATTCAAACTGGGGACTTGTTCCTCAAAATTGTTAAGGTTGCCACATACGCGTACGAGGGGACAAGTTCGTGCGATCACTCACCTCGTGTGAACGTCGCAGAGACGTTGTCCCATGGAACTTAGTCCCATTGACTAATTCCACGGACTTATCCCTTCGTGTGTGCCGACCTTTGGGCGACCGCACCTCCTTCGTACATATCAAGCAGGGAGATTATTATCCACCACCAATCACTTTGATTTCACAGTATTTAGTTCACTTTATTGACAACGATACAATGCGTGTTGCATCAACAAGGACCGCTGCAGCTATTTGCCGCAATCAAATTCTCAGTTAAGCGAACTCAAACTTATATTAGATTCAACCCACATTAATGGATCCAATGATAGTAAGTGCAATCTCTAGAGATTTACAATACAAAGTCATTTTAGCCATGTTGATAGGAAATTACAATGGGTGATCTTTGATCAGTAAAGTTCACCTAACATGGCGGCAATGACGCAAAGTGCATACCAAAAGCATTATTACCCTTGTAATGTAACTCATTACGGAGTAATTAACCACGACGACCGTGTTGTAGACGAAGCCCATTTTTATTAAAGAAATACATTCATTTTACTTGGGTATCTTTTGATTTTCTTGCGACCAGAACTACCTTATAGATGTATCAGTGAAACGATAATATATTTAAGCACAGATTTGTGGCGGGCGGTCTCTAAGTAATCTGCACAGCATCATTGGTACTTTGAAAGACGTTTTGTAGAAGATTGTTATAAAATCAATACCATGCAAGAGGGAGATCAAAAGCACGAAACTGTTTTTACATTCACGTCGTCGCTGTCCGTGGTCATGTTGTTCTAAGCAGCTTTGATACTGAAAAGTGCCACTATTTTGTGCCACATTAAAAAGGAAAACTATAAATTCCCTAATTTATTGGTTGTCAACGGTCAGTTTCGCTAGTCATTTCTCGACCGGGAAAGACCATTATTTCCTATACTCCCACGACCCAGTTACTCTTTTTAAACAAGGCAAACCAATGTCTCTTTCGAGCGAAAATGATAATTTTTTTCTTGTTTTAAGCTGCGTTTTAGTGTTCCTGATTAACACTTACTGTCTTTTTAAAGTAAAATTAAGAATACATCTAGTACAGTTCATTCTTCTAAGGCAATCGCATTTATTCCCTCGCATTTTTGCCATTTTATGCTAGAGACACTGACATCCATTGAAATTACTTGGGCAAAGAAATATTTTGCGACCCTGCTTTTGATTCTCTTAGTTCCTAGGACACAGTAAGCTCGCATCTATTCCACACCCAAGTTCATTCAGACGGATTTCTGCTCTCACTAAAAGCGCAAAGACAGAAAAAGCGGAAACACGAGAACCACGCACCAGACGAAAAGGCCCGAACGACAGAACCAAGACACGAACACGACAAGCAAACCGAAACATAGACCCAGAGATTAACATCATTTCTCAATTAGAAACGAAAAGAAACGCAAACTATAAAGTGTTGTTTGCAAACTTAACTGTCAGGTTAAAACATATTATTTTTCATCCGCAAACTGTGCGGCCCTATTAAATAAGCGCTCGCATCTATGATTTATATCTTTTCTATAGATTTGATGCAATGTAAGAACTACTTTATTAATTCACCACAAGGGCTTTCTTGAAGCATTTAAACAGAAAACAGTCGTCTGGCTTGACAAATGGGTAATCTTCATTGTGGTATCTGTCTAACGCAATTTTCGCATCATTCCATCGTTTGTGGAAAGGTTTGGTGACCCTTTTCATGTAATGGTTTGATGTCTTGTCGATGTTTTTGCCGAGTGAATCCTCCAGACTCTTGATCTCGTCCACTTTAATTTGGTTCCTGTCTTTCTCTTCACATTTAAGCTGTAAGGACGGCAATAAAAAAATCATTTACATGACGACTTCAACAAGGGCAAAGTGCGTAATTCAGCGAACTCGACTCAACTCGGGTGGGGCGCACCGACGCCCGGGAAGCCCAGACGACGGAAAGCAAACCTGTTTTTGAATTATTTCTACTGTATTTCATGTTTGGCAAACTAAAATTAATAAACTAAAGAGTGCACGTGTTCTTGAGTCAATTTTCTTTTAAACACAAAGAAGGGACTTTATTTTGCATTGAAGGAGGCATGTCTTCAATGGTCTTCAATTGATGATTTTCAGTCATGCATTATCAATTTATTAACTCACAGGAAATAATTTTTACCTCAATCTTTTCTTGGATTTTGTTTTCCTTTTGTGGATCGTTTTGTCCGCTGAGAAACTTGATAAAATTCTCTGCGTCGTCCAACCAAGTTCGAACTTCTCTCATCAAGTTCCCCATCTGTTTCACTTTACTCTGGGCATCTTGAAGCTAGGATATGAAACGTTTTACATTTTAAAATATACATAGCAACATCAACGGGCTGCATATGTCACTATTTAAGTTTTCCTTTTTGCAATTTTTCTTCCATGTTGTAGTCAATTATGCGAACCCTTTCAGTTTCAAACTTTGCATAACTTGTTTAATGTTAGTTCTGAGAATACAGTGCTACATAAACTATTAAAGGACTAATTCAGGTATCGCGGGGAGCCGGGGGGGGGGGAGGGGCTGGGGTGGCTTTAGCACCCTAAATATTTCCGAAAAAAATTACTAAGAGAAGAGTCTCTAAAGCCCCCAACTTCAAGTCACAAGTCAGCCCCCCACCCCACCCCCCAAAATCGAAAAAATGTACCGCGGTCCCTGTATACCACGATATACCAAGCAAGTTTTTATTATGTTTAAAATTATACTATCAAATCTAGAGAAACTGACCTCAAAATGATAGTTACCACACCGAAAAGGAACCAAGTAAGTATGATTGACACTGGACAAGATTGCCATGATTTAGGAACAATGAACGAGACAAGATCTAGGCTGCTGAAATTTTTCACGCGTCCGTGATCCGTTACAAAGTTTGAAGCTTGCATATAGGGCAGATTGGTAATCTTACAATAGGCTAATTGATATAACCGCGTTAATGATTTGGTTCTTGTCTTAGTACTCACCATTGCCTTCCTTTCCTTGACTGAGTTAGTGATCTCCTCCCAGCATCCATCAAAGTCTTCCAGCTGATCTCGGATTCCCTTAGCAGTCGAGTTGTGATAGTCAGCATCTTTAATAAGCTGCTCTCCAGTCTCGTGAAGTGATTCCAAACGTGTTCCTTGAGTCTCCATCTCGCGCTCCAATGTCTATTAAAAATATTAAAAAGAATCTTACTAAATAGGTTGCGGAGAGCTGTCAAAACAACAGAGGGTCTGAATGGGGTTTAGTGTTTAGCGTTATTTGCCCATAATGTTTAGTGTTTGCTGTTACATTAGACAATTTTTTAATGATTACTGTTTTCGGGGAAAATACTGTTAAGTGTTTGGAGGGTTTTTCGTGAGGAATTTAAGCATTGTAAATTCCTATCTGCTATTCAAAAATCAGTTAAACATCACTCATGAAATTAGAGAGAATTTTCAGATTTCTCCTCGGAAATCTTCGGTAGTCTTCGGAAATCTTCCGAAGTGATCGGAAATCGTTGGAAAATGGCCGAAAACGTCTTCATATACTAAACAAAATAATATTGGCCTTTGTGGAGCTGTTTTTGCTTCTTTCTGGGTAAAATTTACTATCACAGTGGTTTTTTACTGTTAGTGTTAAAATGCCTAAAATTTTTAGTTTAGTGTTGTCGACGTACCCCCATTCAGACTCTCGCAACAGGGTTTTCTTTATAATGACGTGTTCGGATATGTTGACTGGATTAACACAATTGTTTCTTCCTGTTTAACTTAGGTCTTAACATTAATATACCTCCAGCAGGTTCAAATGCATTTTAACTTGTTCCTCATCTGTGATGTCCGTCTGACCAATCACATCCATAGTTTGTTCTTTACTTGACAGCCAAGACAACAACACTGTTTCTTCTTCACGTAATTTATTCCAGTCCAGAAGGGCCTGGTTCAGCTTCTCTTTCCACTCCTCAGCCCAGGTCCACACGGCCGCCCAACGCTCACTCAAGACCTAACATGGTATGGCAATAGCTCAGTTTCATTATATCATCATACTAGCAAACTGAAGTTCACCTTCAAGGTATTGCTCTAGCAAACTGAACTTCTCTCTCAAGGTATTGCTATTGGCAGACAGTGAAACCATGATCGACTAGCAGTAATTGAGACTCCCCAGTGTTTAAGGCCAGGCAGTACACGATTGATAACGAACAACGTTGCAACTGAAACCTTATTTTTCAAAACATATCTACATCTATATCTACATTTAATTCAGTCGGTAAAGTCGTTAGACATCACTCCAACTTTCCTTAAAAATATATTACAAATGTGAAGCTTAATAAAATAAAAAATAAAATAAAAAGTAACAATAAAAAATAAAAATAATGTCTAAAAATTTAAGAAGAATTAGTTGTATCATATTTGATAGTAGATTGCTTTAAATTGTCAAAAGTTCATTTAGGGGCGTTAAGAAAATAGAAAACTTATTAGAAATGTGACAATAGCATTGTTACATGGTTTGGATTTTCTGTAGGGTGGAGCTTAGGATATACAGTAACTCATCCACAGGTTACTTTTACAGAAATTTGTAAGACGCGCCAAGGACGGTCATCATTCATCAAATGTCCAACTGAACGTTTATCGTAGGAAATGACTAGGGACGTTTCTGTAGCAGTAGTACAGGATTAAGTCCGTGTATCAAACGATATACTTCAGTCTACTTTCCTACCTTAACCCAGTCCCTGATGGTTTCATCTATAGCAGGATCTTCTAAGTCCATATCTAGGATCATGTTCACCATGGAGTGATTTGCCAAATCTTCTTGAAATGTCTGTTATAACACACATGGAAAGTGCGATAAGTGTTATATTTCAAATAAAATTTCGTTAAATTATTGTCAGTTTTATTACTTTTTTGATAAGAAAGTGTTCAAACAAAATATAGACCATTAAAAAAGGCGGACAATGGAAGACTCTTGAAATGGTTCAATTCAGTGTACACAAGGTTACAGATCAGAAGGTTTCTTACTTTTAAACGAGACCTCGAGAAACCATTCGTTGTAGAGTACAAACATAAATTTATTTCAGTGGGATGTGATAAGCATGTAACGTAAAAGTTTTCCGTTTCTGGAATTATCTTTTTATTTTGCGTATTACATTTTAAATGTAACTAGAATACTGTGACTTCCTGTCGGTTTGAACTCTCCTTGTCAGTTAAAGCTGTATATGTTTATACCGTTCTAGGTGATTAAGTCACTTTCAAACCTGATGATTGGTAACTTGCAACTGCACTCCCGCATGAGTTGGCTCGACGTCATCATCTAACGCCATCCGGGACTCTGCACGAACCAGCCAATCATTCATTCGCTCCAAATGTTGTTTGAGTAAAATTATATACAGATCGAACAACCTGGCGAAATGAGGAAAGTGTTTAGCACAAAGTTTAATTTCAAGGACAAGGTGTTGCAGAGCTTTCCCCTGACATAAGACGGTTTTATAATAATAATAATAATAATAATAATAATAATAATAATAATAATAATAATAATAATAATAATAATAAAACTTTATTTAAACTCGAATTTAGAGTAGCTTGACAGCTAATATTTCCGAGAACGAAAATTGATAACAAAAAATAAAAATAAAAATTACTATTTACATATTTAAAATTGACTCATATTAACTAATTATAAAAATTGTTATTCACATGCTTCATGAATTGGCTTTGCAGATGTGCCTTTATCAGGTCATTGAAGGAGGTCTGTGGTGCACAAGGATAAAGCAATTAAAAATATTTGGTTTATTGCCAGGGATGGTTGAAAATGGGTTAAAAAGTTGACGCTGATTAAAAAGATATGTTTGGATCTTTCAGTTATTGCTGCATTTTTATTTTCTTCTTCAGCTAATAAGTAAGTTAAAGAAATGTATATTACTTACAGCGGCCCTGGTGCTTTATGAATAAAGTTAAAAATAAACAATAAATGTGGTAATGAACGTTCTAAGAAAAGGGTTTATTCTACATATATTTTTTTTACATTAGAATTTTTACTCATAGAACTTCAGGGACATCGTTAGTAATTTACATTTTTTTTAGCTGAAGAAGGTTGCAGTAAACGAAACTTCATAACATATTTTTTTAATCTTATCTTTTTTAATCTATATTTTGCAAAGTAATGTAAGAGCATTGATTTTTGTTAATGCACCCAAAAAACTCCCATTTTTTAACAACTGTACCTCTGGTGTTCCTTGTTGAGGTTATCCTCGAGCCTTTTCAGTTTGCCTTCTGTTGCATCCATTCTGTCACTGAAGTACTCTTCATGTGGATGGTCAAAGTATTTCTCATTTACCAGGTTCCTTCCTTCCTCCAATACATCATATGTCTGCGACTCGACCGACTCCAGCTCAAACAGTATCTCCTAATGAACATTAAAGCAAAGCTTGATTTGCTTTGATGAAGGTATGAGCCAAATATTAAAAAAAACCCTGAAAAATTTGGATTGAGAACGTATTTATCGTTAACGTCCATCTTCATACTTACTTTCGCCAAAAGCGTTTTGGATATATTTCTGAATAGCAAGAGTTTAAAGATGGTAATGGTGATGACTGGTGTTGCGGGTATAATTGTCAGCTGTCATTTAAAAAGTGGCCGATGTGTTGGTACTTTTGGTGTCGTTAATGAAAAAAAAATATTTCTTTCAACGCGATACACGCCTATGGGGTCGTAGTTACCTGAGATTGAATAATTGAGAAGTGGATTTTTTTTTAGTTAAACTAAACTGAAATAAAACAAGGGAACAAACAAACAAACAAACAAACGAACAAACAAGCAAAAGATCAGCAATGAACATTAATATCAAAATCAACATCATCATCAACATTAACAACTTCATCATCATCATCATCATCATCATCATCATCATCATCATCATCAACAACAACAACAACAAGAACAACATTAACAAAGGGTTAGGTTAACCTTGTGTTGATCCAAAGCATTCTTAGTAGTCTTCAAGTCCATGGAATCTTTGTCCGAGTGCTTTGAACTGTATTCCAGATCAAACAGTCTCTGATCCACTCCATCTAACTTCCTCTTTAGATGATCCACGAAACTTGTAGAGCTATAGAAATTGCACAAACATTATAACCATGCTTTATAAGATCCAGTTGTAAACTTGTTCAAATCTTCGGAATGTCGACCTTCCTGTGATCTTGCCAGCCATGCGATTAGCCTTGTTACACAAGGTTACATTGCAGTTGGTTGGTGCATTTCAAAACATTACATTATAAAAGTGAATTGGATTATTTGCAATTCTGTGGAAGTGAAAATTCGTTAGTGGTTACGTGATGTCCATAGCAAGAAATCTTGACCTGGTGCGAGTCTTCGCGGCCTATCATATAGATCTCTTGGACGATGATCTCTGTACCCCACTAAACGACGAACAACTGAAAATCTATTTCCAGAAATGAATGTAGACGAAATTCAATCACCAAGGGTTCGGTAGACTGTGCCGAATATAGGAAACGCGAAACAGATTAAAACTTGAGTAGTGCCTTCAATATCCAAGCTAGAGTACTGAACTAGCTTATAAAGCAATGATAATAGTTTCGCCCTGCTCGTCTAATTCTAGAAACATATTTCAAGTTTCTCTTGTTTTAAAAGGTGCACCCAAAAGCACAGGGATATGTCGGAAAAAAATTATATCGACAAAGGAAATTTAAAAATCAAAAGCACAGCATGTTTTCGGACAAATTAAATGTGTTATAGTAGTTTTGTTTTATATATCTTGTTTAATTTTGCCCGACTCACCTTAATTGCACGTTTTCCAGCTTTCGTTTTCATAATAGTTACCGTTTAAGTGATGATACGTACAGTTAGTTTCGGTTATTAACCGTAAAGATTCGATTCGTCGATCGGGGCGCTAAATTAATTATTCCTTCTCTACTGTGTGGTGGCACTTACTACTTTCTCGTTTCTATACTTGGTCCGGATCGAGATTTCCAGATATGGAGTTTCGATTAACGAGTAAGTAAAAATCAACTCATAAGATTACAGATGGGAAAGGACGATCTTGGTTATGGACAAAAATCAGTTTTCACGTTAGTCGTTAACGCTGAATTAGTGCATTAACCTTTTCACAGCCAGTGCATGCCTTTGTGCTTGTGATCTGTATGAAAACTGAGCAAAAGCCTTTCCTTACCCGATATTTTCTCTTTCTCCTTCCAAATTGATCTCAATTTGTGTCAAGTATCTAGAAAGCATAATGTAAGCTGGACAGGATGAAATAACATTGGAAATAGCCCTCATCTTTCGACAAAACAATTTTCCATCGTCATGCTCGTTTTGAATTTTTATTTAAAAAATTGACCGGAGAAGTGACAAAACTAAACTAGTTTTATTGCGATACTCTCACGTGCCAATTTGTGTTTTATTCGTTACTTGTTCCATTTCTTCATAATTGTTCTGAAAATTCAATCCTCAGTATGCGGTTAATGGTTGTTGTAAGTTGTATGTTGTATGTACCGCGTTAGAGCAGTTTTCAATTGAGTGTCCTAAAACCAAAACCAAAGTAATTACTCTGGCCAATCACAAAGGACACAGACAATCCAGGGAACCAATCAAAACTCGAAGCAAATACATGAAGCTGGCACGAAGCGCGGGAAAACGTGCGCGAGCGAGTCACGTTTGGTTTTGGTTTTTGCTCTGATTGGCTGAGAAAGTGGCGCGAGATTTTTAAGCCAATTACTAAGCGTAGTAATGCAAAACAAAAGCAAACGCAATTTACTTTCGACACTCAAGTGAAAACCGCTCTATTGCATTTACAGTTACTTTAATATTTGTACATTGTTCAATAAGTTGAATGGAGATAGAAGAAGTGAAAGCCTTGAAAGCACACTGAGGTTGGAAAGAAAAATAACAAGGTGGGTAAACACAAGAATAATATGAGCCCAGTGCGAAGTTTGTTTAGGGAATGAACTGCAAGTCAGTAATGGAAGTATATATGTGCAGCACTTGAGTTCTTAGGAAACTGAAAGAGTTCCTGATACTAATAATCCCGGCGATCATAATTTAACGTGCGCACTCTCAAGTGCTTGACATATTTTTTTTGGACTTCAGCATTGCGCTCATTGGATAAGTCGTGTTGCATTCTGCATACATCTCACATTCTAGGCAGTATAGGGTCACGCCTGTAGCTTAATATTGTGGTTTACCTGGGAGAAGTTGAATCATCCTTGCTATATTGGAAGTATTGAGCCGGGCTTACATCTGAAGCTGGTCCGTCGTTCTCTTCAGAGCTAATGGAACGCCAAGATGGCGACCCGGGAGGTTTTGTTCTCTTCGGTGTGCTTCCACCTGAGATACGCTCAGTGGACACCAACAATACATCCCTGCTGCCAGTTGATATTTTGGCAACCTGGAAAAGAGATGTTTGCGATGAAATAACACGCTACATACCTGAAGCTACACAGAGTTCACACACACACACAAAATAAAATTTGGACCAGAATTATTGCTAATCTTGTAGCTGAGGATTTCTTTATGTTACAAAAGGGTCCAAGAAAATTTGTTTTGTTATATCGAGGGCTCGAAAACCTCGATGTTCGTCATGTCGAGGTAAAGTTAATCGAGTTAATCAGCTTTTCTCCAGATACTGTTAACGATTTTGAAAATAACACATGAATATGGACATATGTATTTGATCTTGTTCTCTTGCTACAGTATTAAGGGAATTGATCCTTGTTGGTCTGATTCGCATTCATCGTTTGTCGCGTGTTGGCATTTATGTTTGGGCTTCTGGATTGTGTTCGTTATAACGAGGATTTCGTATATCAAGGTCCTGTTTAATACATTTTACTGTAGCTTTGGCAGGCTGAAGAATATCGTTCGTTATACCGAGGAATTCGTTATATGGAGGTTCGTTAAATCTAAGGTTCCACTGTACCAGAGTCTTAATTATCTACACATACAGGCGTTTTAGCTTTGTTGAGTTCCTCGTCCTTGCTTTTCTTTTCCGGTGTGACTGTTTCATCCTTAGTACGACTAACAGGTTTCTTGCCCGCTTCTTGTTCTTTACTAACGTTTTCCTTTCCACCGCCACCATCCACCGTCATGTATTTTCTTTTTTCCTTCTTAACTTCAGTTACCGTTGCTCCATCTGTCTCTAGAGCTTGAAGTGCCTGTAGTTAAAAATGGTTGCATTACATAGATACAATCAATGGATGTATTTTATCAACTACAACAGACAAAAGTCGACTTTTGGCTGTTCAGATTATTCATATCCTTAAGTCATTGACCATTCTTTAGACGTTTAATTTCAATTTTTGACCGTGACTTTAAATTTTGACTTGTACGCATGTATTACAAAGTGTACTGCAGAATCCTACCTTATAACATGCCTTGACAGAAAATGATATCAAAAACCGAAGAACAATTTCGTTGGTTTAAAACTACAACGAATAGGGATTTTTTATTTATTTATCGCACCTTGTTCTATTAGAACCAAATAAGTTTTTCAATTCATGAAATCAAATGTGCCACAGATCCTTTATCATCCAATTTCTCTTAAACTACGCAATAATTAAAAAACCGTATGTAGTACCTTTTTATCTTTTTCAGTTTTCCCTTTTGTGGCCCCGAGTGCATCCTTAGAGGAAACCTGTTAGAAAAAGTAAAGTTAGGTCGAGGTTTAAGGGTAGAGAGTACACGATATCTTGCATGGGTACAATAAACCTAGCTCCTGTGCTTACTTGAAAACTGTACGACAGAAAACTAAAGTACTACTCCCTCTGCTAGGTGGGTTGCTAGTCTTGAAATAATTTATGGCTATCACTAGAATTTACTTCAGTTTCATAAAATTTGACAAAAACGAGACGTATTTATGGGAGTGAGAATGAAAGAAGAAATCATGAAGTGATTGAAGATATTTATTAAAGGAGCTACGTAACAGACACATATGGGATTTTTTTTCAAGTTTGTTGTTCGCAATCTGTCTTAACCTTTCTCTGTCGTAACAATTGTTGTTTATTTTAGGGTAATGATCACTTCAGTCTTTAGTGATTTTCAACCTCACTTTCTCCCAATATAAAGAAATATTGTACATTCCAAAAATGACTTTACCCAAGACGGGGGGGGGGGGGGGAGGGGGGGAGGCCCGCGCGACGCGCCCGACACGCGCACCGACCACGGGGCGCAGGACGACGACGGACGACGAGGCCCCCGGAGGAGCCCACGGGACCGGAGACCCGGGGTGGGAGACAGAGGGGCGGGCACGAGCGGACGCCCCACGGACAACCAGAGACGGACACCAAACCGAAGCAGGAGCAAGGAGACGGAGGGGAGGGGGGGGGGGGCGGACAAAGCCCGGTCTGAATCGGGTTAAATATCGTTACAGAGCTCCTTTAAACAAACATATACCGTGTTGGTGGTCTGAGTGGACGTGACATGACCATCTGTTGTGGTGATACTTCGTTGGATTGTGGTTACAGTGCTGTACGCGTAATTCGCTGACGTTTGAGGAGATGATGTGAACCTTAAAGGTTCCTCTTTAAGCTCCTACAATAGTGAAATGAGGTGGTAAAGAGATGGATCGAGAAAATGTAAAATGCATGCAGTGATATAATCATTGGTTGTTGTAGCATGTCCACTGCAAAATGTGAATACACATGAAAATGATGCCATCGTAGCTTAGAGGCCCGTTTTCATCTTGTATGCACCTCGAACCGAGGACCAAAAATCCTTCCCTGCACACAGATCTAGACAATGGCTTGAACTCGTATCTAAGTATTTATGTTATTCCCTTAATTTATCTCGATTGCACGAGGCCATGTACTCGGATCGGGGAGTTGATTACTGGACCAATCAGAATACACGTCCTCTATTGAAAAACGGATTTATTTTTTTCAAATTGTAAACACTTCCAAACTTTATTTTATGCAAAATATATCAATTTGAAGTTGAACAACAAAAAATGGGCAACAAAAAATGCGGCCGGGATGAAAGCGGCTTTTGAGGTACGTGAGTGAAGTCTGTTCACAAGCCATGTGACCGGCACAGTCCTAACACGACCCAAGTAACTTGGACTTCTCCCTGATAGGAAGCTTGTTCATTGCAGGCTACCCCCAGTGTTTTGTGTTTGCTCTAACAATTCGCCGGTATAGCTAGTTTCACACCTTCAGTTGGTGTATAGAGGAATTGCGAGAATACAAATAAAATGAACACGACACATGGGCAGTGACCAGGCTCGAATCACCGGCCGCTAGCTTGACCTAGATTTCCAAGCAATTGATGGTGTGGTGGTAAATGATAATTTCCGTGAACCGTGATTTTACGATTATGTGGCTGGCGTGAAACGTGTTTAAAATGTTTTTCTTTCGGCGTGAAATGTAATTGAAAAGCCGTGAGTCATGAAATGACCGTGTTATTTTTCGATCTGAAACATACAACGAAAAGTGCATAGAATAAAAAAAGGTGCAAAATAAATATAACGAAGTGGTAGTAGCAGCAGCAGCAGCCATGAACAAGCAGCAGCAGCAGCAGCAGCAGCAGCAGCAGCAGCAGCAGCAGCAGCAGCAGCAGCAGAAGAAGAATCAATTTAATGATTCATGATGTTGAGTACCTTGGTATCCGAATCCTTGAAGGTTGGACTTGAAGCTGTGGATGAACTTCTGGACGAACTAGAGGCAGTAGGTTTTCGAAACGGGGACACGACAATAGCTTTTCGCTGAAAATATTAAAAAGAAGGAATAATTTGGAAACAGCTATGGTTGGTTGCTGAGTATATTTTCCGCGACTTCATCACGAATATTTTGTAATGCCGAAGCCATTCGTTATTGGATTTAAAGAGTAAGCATGGCTTTTTTAATTTTTTTTTGAAAGCTCAGTTACGAGACAGTTAGAGGCTCGTGTTGAATAAGTTCTTCGCGAAGTTTAGCATACCGGCAGTACTTGGCATGAACGCACTGAACATACAGATTTCAAATGAAAGAGGGCACGTTTGCTCTCGCTGCATGAACATGCTATTTGAATGAAATGATCAAGATTATTTCAGTTATTATCTCAAAACAGTATCCGAGACTTAAAGCATGCAATTCCGACTTTTATATTTTGACGCGAATGTTCCAAATTGCAAGCGTTTTAGTCGGAAGGACGAAAAAAAAACACATTAGAAATGTACAAGACAAAACCAAGATAATTTACTTTTTAATTTTTCTTTAACGTTTTAACCCCTTCTTTGCACATACATTTCGACATTTATCATTGTCATCCCAATAATAATAAAAAAACAAAACAAAACAACAACAACAACAACAACAACAACAACAAAACTATTGTCATCCCTGAAAACAATTTGCGATAGACTTGAAATGTTTTTTTGTTGACCAACCTCTGATATTTGAATCTCTGAAGGGAAGCCGTACACATGAAGAACTCGTTCTTGACCCGCCGCCTCGTTGCCCGTGTTGCTGTCAAAGAAGACTCCATCATTCTTTTCTTCGTGTGTTGTGGTTGTCTTTTTTACGTCATACGTGGCGCCACCTGATCGTGAGCTCTCGTATCGGGTGGAAGAAGTCTCGACTTTATATTCCTAGCAATGGGAGTCCAAAAGGAAAGAATGACTACTTTTTCATCCATAAACTATATGGATATAAGCAGCATAAAAAATATTTGTAAAACTCGTTTCGTACCGATACAGACTGAAATCAACGTAAATGGCTATTGCGTGATACAAAGTATAGTGACCTCTAATGAAAATATATAATAATAAAAGAGATCTTTTGAGTTAAATAATTATTGTTAACCAACGAAATTGTGTAAATAGTAGTTGTTTTTTGAAGTTACTTACCCTTCTTGTAACCTCGGCAAGTGCTGCGTCTTTCTTCACAATTTCAACGGAGCCTGTCCCTTTCTCCACGAATTGATACAAATACGACAAGAACAGCGTTATCATATTTTTATCGGGCGTGTCCGAACCAATATCTTGAAAGCAAACATGACGTTATTAGTTCATGTGATATTACTTCGATTCCGAAACATGAGGCGACTATTGCTGGGTTGGATGCCACCTTTTGTTTGTCAGATTTTACGTGAATGGCATGCTACCATTCGAGCAAACAATAGAACAAACAACAGGAACAATGACCCTAACCCCCAAAGCAGTAGCAACCTGCTACACTAGAGGACAAGCTGAATTACAAGCTCACAGGAGCTGCTACACAGGCAATTGCCACCCTAGGAAAGGTAAGGTAAGGTAAGGTAAGGTAAGGTAAGGTAAGGTAAGGTAAGGTAAGGTAAGGTAAGGTAAGGTAAGGTAAGGTAAGGTAAGGTAAGGTAAGGTGAGGTGAGGTGAGGTGAGGTGAGGTGAGGTGAGGTGAGGTGAGGTGAGGTGAGGTGAGGTGAGGTGAGGTGAGGTGAGGGGAGGTGAGGTGAGGTGAGGTGAGGTGAGGTGAGGTGAGGTGAGGTGAGGTGAGGTGAGGTAAGGTAATTTATTTCACGTCAAATATACGGGGAGATAGAGATGACATGATAAAAGTGTTTCACAATTTAGGTAATAAAAATAAATGAACAAATATCTGCCATAAGTGACAGATTATTTCTTAAAGGTCTTCGATATTGAACAAAGCAATTTTCAACCTTATTTTAAAGACTCTCAAAAGTGGTTGGCCTCGACAAAACAAAGTTTCTTTCTCTCAAAGTATGATGTCACTCGTATACTTACCTTTGGTTTCGAAAAGAGAGGGCACACCGTATGTTGTGGTCGCCAGGTTAAACGCATGCGTAAGACGTTTTTCGCTCTCACCCGCACTAATTGCATCAAAATCGAACAGAGAGGGACTAGAAATTGAGAAAGATAACACATTATAAGCACGTTAAATATTTTAAAATAAGAAATTCACTTCTAGGTGGGATATCTCGTAGACGGTCGCAAGACTTATGTGAAAGATTTTTTCTGTCTCATCTACACTATAATCAACGGTTTACTGAAAAACTTCAGTAGAAATATTAAAACTAAAGTTGTCCGACGTTTCGATGTAGCTAACATCACTATCAAGGTAAAATGTTTTATCGTGGTGTGAACATAAATTAGTTTGTGGAAAATAATAGACATTTGCTCCATCCGCGCGAAACTATTTACATTACCATGCAGCAAATGTCTATTATTTTCCACAAACTAATTTATATTCACACCGCGATACAACATTTTAACTTGATAATGATGTTAGCTGCATCGAAACGTCGGACAACTTTAGTTTTAATATGATCTACACTAGCATATATATTTACAAAGCCCAAATAATTAATCCCTCCTCAATCCCAGGTACTGAAAACGTGAAAAATGAAGACAACTTGGTTGTCCTATTAGAATTACAGATTCTGGCAGTTGTTAACCATTTCTTATTGCCGCAAAAGTGACTCACAAAAGTGTTTTGATAGGTTATCTTATGGAGCCAAATTAACCAAAACCCAGGATAAGTTTGCGCTAAAGATGGCAACGCTTGGTACTAACATCACACAGCTAAATTTAAAATACATAAATTGATTTAACGGTCTACCGAAGTGACTTACTTGAAGGAGTGAAGCAGAGCATTGAATGCCAACCCATCGATCCAGCTGCTAGCTAAGTCTATGACATGGACTTTTTCTCTGTATCTAGTGGAGATAAAAAGAACAGTACGTACAAACATAGTTAGTAGAGGGGACTGGTTAGGAAAACCGGCAAACTTCAAAGAGGCAACGCTTTGTTGCGTTTTTCGCGTGGTCACGTGATAAGATAAGATAAGATAAGATAAAATTTTATTGAACACTCCTAAAGAGGTTTTTCAGTGAACAATACATGAAGTTGAATAAAATGTAAAATTTAAAATGTGTACCCTAGTTATATATTATAAAAAATAAAAAGAAATAGAAAGAAAAATGCAAGAAATAAGAAAAAAAATTAATTTAAAAATGCAAGAAATAAGAAAAAAAAATTAATTTAAAAATTCGGTGATCCTGAACGTGCACACAGATATCAACAAAACAAGATGGCGGTGAGAGATGCGAGCGGATAGAGAAACAAATCGTTAGATATTTGGTCAAATTTACAGTTTAAGAAGTTCAGATTTGAATGATTTCAAAGTTTAATGTGTCAAGATAGTTATGGTACGAATGGAAAGCGACGTAATCATTGTGATTAAGTGGTAACTAGCTATAGTACTGGGTCTTAAGTGACGAATCATTCAGATATTTTTTCTTTAAATCGTTTAAACACAATTTTTACTCCTGAGCCACTGTCATATATTTTTCTTCTTAAAACAGCACAGTCTGTTGTGTGTTGAGGCGTAATGCTTGAACAGTGTGCGAGAAAAGGTCAGGAAGCAAAGGACTCGGCCATTTTGCAGGGTTTCCATCGTAGCCGTAAGAATCCAGCAGTAGAATGCTGCGCATGGCCGAAGTTACTTAACAAGTGACTGCAGTTAGTGTTTTTTTGGGAATACGCGAATTACTTAGAACCTGTCGTCACGGTAGTCAATCACTAAATTTGGGATGGAAATACTTCAAAAATCAATTCGGGGTGGCCAATTTTAAAGTTGTGAAATCTTAATGAACAAATTGAAAAAAATTATGGGACACATCGCCAAAAAAGTTTAACTAACAGTAACTAAAACTCAATTTCTTTTTAAGGTAATGTTCAAGGCTTGAAAGGCGAAACCTTAGAAAAGAACTTCCAATTTTTTGTCAGGTAAGTGAAAGAGAAAAACAACGACGAGATTCTCTGTAGTAAAAAAATCTCAGAATTTTTAAGGCTAGTCAGTTATACCAGGAAGTGTTGCAATGGTGACGGCAAAAAAGCTCAACCAAACTTCCAAAATACCTTAAGTTTGTAGTGTCAACTTATATCGTACTAATTTTAGGCACCCAAACTGACCGGCTTAATAAAAAAAGTATCGGTGAGGCACAAAATCAGAAATTTATATGCAAATGAATCTACATCTACTCAATGGCTGTTTTCACACTAGAGACGGACAAATCGTCTAGACGGACAAATCAACCGAGACGGACAAATCTTCCTAGTGTGTAAACGGGACGGACACAGTTTGGACGTACAAATCATCTGAATTTGTCCGTTGATTTGGCCGTCTAGGAAGACAATTTTTCGAGAACAACTTGATCTTCTAGATAGACAAGTCGTCTAAAATTAAAGCCGTCTTTAATTCACACGAGACGAACAAATTGTCAGACGATTTGTCCTTCTTCTAGTGTGAAAACAGCCAATCTCTGTACACACCCTTTCAGGCGATCCTGACACCAGATCAGCAGCTTTCTGTCCACCTCATAGTCGCCTGGTGAAAGTTGGATCACCTTGGTTACCTGAGCAAAGGAACACGAATATTCATAAATCAATAATTCGACATTTGGTGGAACAAGGGCAGTCTCGGCAAATTATTACAAACATTGTCAAAATGGTCGGGTCGTTAACCTTCGAGAGAACAACAGAACAAACAATAGGAACCATGTCCCTTAGCCCCCAAAACAACAGCGGCTGCCTCTCATAAGCTTAAGCTAATGAAAGCTGCTACACTACTTTTCCAAAGTGTTTTTTGATATTTGCTGGTTAACCATAAAGAACCACAGTTTTTGTCAGATCTACGTGTTGGACGCTGATAAGATACAGTAATTCGAGAAAGGTTGTCGGGAAAAAGAACAATAGCGTACGCGACAAGACCGAAAGGTAGAATGGGTAGAAGTAGAGAGGGGGTAAATTATAATAAATGGGAAATTTTTTTTTTGAATTTAAAAAATAAAAAAAAAAAAAAGAAGGAAAAAAAAAAAAGAAAAATACGTGATTGATTCAATTTTCAAACCGGGTCCAGGGTATTTTGTTTTTACTAACGCCATCCCACTGCCGAAAACCGCCGACTGAAAAAGTTCCTTGTAGTGATCTGGGCCCGGTTGTATAAAGCAACTTATGATTATGTGAGATTTGCGAAACTGCTCTCTACATACATACATAGGGCTTTTTCGCATCAGCATTGTGTTTCGGCTATACTCTTTAATCCAACTTCGGCTGATCTATCCGCAACAGCTTGCACAAAGACCTTCGGGAACATAGTAACTGATGGTTGTCGAAAATTTCACTTAAGCCCTGATCTCAACAGGTGCTTGTTCTTCTTCTATAAGGTCTATAAGCGCTCTTTCAAGAATATATGCTAAAGCAAGAACTCGTCTCTTTTGAACTTTTGTTTCGATTAACTTAAAAAAAGCAAATGATCAAAACTGAGATTTCGAGCTATGGATTTGTCAGGAAGATTAGTAAGAAAAATTAATATTTTGACTGTGGATTATACCTGAAATTGTAGAATGATACTCCAAAGCAAGCTTAAAGTGGCTCGCTGAACACCAGCTACGATCTCACTAGCAATTACACCAGCTGTTTGCACCTAGGGACAAATAGCATGATAGTAAGTCACGCTATTGTAATGTCTTGTTTTATATTTGAGCAATATGTCTAGACTCTTCTGATATTGCAAGTGTAGGCAAATCACGTGGTGTGCTGAATAAGTGGTAGGAAATGAAATTTTACTTCCAGTTCGAGAACAAGCGCACTTAGTCGTTTGAAGGAATTGTTCTTGAATACTAAGACAAAAAAAATGAAGACAGACTAAAATACAACATTAAAAAATGTAATAAATGTTGAGAGGTCGAATCGACTGCCTTTTACGCAGAAATGGGTCATGAACAGCACCATTTTTTTTTACATGTGAATAGACCTTTTTCGCTTGTGCGTTTTGTTGCCCCATTACAGACCATGTGATGATACTCTTGAGAATTCTTGCTTGCAAATTTTCAAATAGTCGCGTGTATATGAACGAATAAATTTTATGTGGATAAAAGGAAAATTCTCTAGAGAGCATCACGTGGTCTGTAATGGGAAAACAAACCGCCTAAGCGAAAAAGGTCTCTATAGGAGCTGTTATAACTCGCCTTCGGCGATGACGATTGGAAGTAAAATCAACCCGTGTTTGACGGAAGACAACTAAACTTTAGGCCAGTTATAAGGCATTTACTTACCTTGTTTCTTGCCAGATGTCTCATAGCCTCCTGGACATTTTTGATGTAGCTTATACGGTTTTTCTTCGTCTCTCTAGAAACTTTAATTCCAAGAAGTACTTCGACAAGAGTGAGCAGTATCTGGCCATCTTTGACTTCGTTGATGAGATCAGAAACTTCAATGGGAGGATTTGCCTGAATAAATCAAATTGACCGCAAGAGTGTAAATGTTGCAAAACGGTTACAGAAAAAGATGATATGAGATAAGTACCAGTATCTCTTCACTATCACCGAGTAAGCTTGGCCAATAAAATCGCACAGGCAATTTCAGTCTGTCAAGAGAAAATGCTTGTCATAATTCAAATGCAATCATTTCATCACGTTGAAGTTGCAGTGCAAACTAGCAGGGATTGCAATCGATTTGCAAGTTCAACTTATGTCCGTTTTCTAAATAGGATTTTCAATCCTTTCAATTATCCTGCAGTCACTTTTTTCTATCTTTATCAGTCACTTTTTTCCATCTTTATCAGTCACTTTTTTCTATCTTTATCAGTCACTTTTTTTTAATAAAAGGAAAAAAAGGAAGAAAAAAAGAAAACAAAATCTTTCCATAAACGACTTTCTACATTGTGACAATAAATTGGAATAACTCGGTTATGTCTAAGACGCCTTCCAAGCCATCGTTTAGGTCTTCAAGCAAAACGACGGTTGTGAAGGTTATGTCCAACCTTGTAGTTGAGGATTAAACAACCCTTACTACCAGTCATCGTGTCTTGAACCCGGCTATTATCCACAACATTCACCTCCAATTCGGTGAATAATTGTTAATTATATGCATTGTTACGGTGATCAATCTAAAGTGGTAAAAAAGTCTTAAGGGTCATCAGAAGTGTTCTTACTTTTGCTAGCTGCAGGTTAATCCACCGAGTGAAAACCTTCTGATGCCTGTCCAGTTGACCGGCTGTAGAAACAGTAAAATAACTTTTAAATGTTATGCAATAAATTCGTTCAATTATAAAGTATTAACAGATCACGGAATGCAAGTAAATTAAGTATAACCGGACACTTTTTTCCAATAGCGTATAGCGTGGCCATTTTATCTTACTTTAGTATTTACAACGAACGCCTAACTACTTTAAATTTAATTGCTAAGAATATAAATTGGATGAGTCGCTCGCAATGAGTGGCAGAATTATTGGAATGCAGCCGGGGGGGGGGGGGGGGGAACTCTTCAACAATTTGGACGAGATGTGTGCGGCGCGCTCCCCGTAACTCTTATTCTTTCACAAAACGACCCATACCATTTTCCCCATCATCATCCCCATATTTCAGACCACATCCTACCCAGAATTGCTACGGTTTGTGTTAACGTTTAAGATTTGATACAAATTACTAACGTTTGTAAATCGCACTTCTCAACGGATGAATAACTAACAATCACAAAAAAAGTTTCCTTCAAAAATATACGTAGTTGCTGACCAGAGTCAGTCAGATCAAAATGGTCAAAGTGTTTACCATATTTTAGACCATAACGGCTTAAAACCATTCTCTTTGGCAGCGCACATACCTCTATAGTTTGTGCAAAGGAGTACCCCCCCCCCCCCCCGTTCCCCGATCGCGTGCAGCGCTAGCATAATTTGTGAATCTTTTCATGCGCTACGAAAACTAGGATCATTTATGCGAGTGTCACGGAAGCTCACGATTTTTTTTCATCGTTTCGGTCTCGTGAACGTTTTGATCCTTAAAGACCATGTTCGCTGGTTAAAACGGACCACATATAGGCTTCATCATGATCTATAAAGATATTGGCGGTTCTTTCCCGGCATTAATTATTTTAAATCATTATAATTAATGCTCAAGAGGTGATCCGTGAAATTATTTATCAAAACTTGCTACATTTTTCATACAAGTTTTGGAATGAAACAAGTTCTTAATTTTCTAGTAAAATCAGCATTGAAGCGGATTAAGGAACATTAAAATATTATTTCGTTGCCGAGCGTAATTCACTGCAATTAAGGTCAAAAGTATATAAAGCAAGGGATATTTTGTAACTGTTACCTAGGGATGGTGGTTGCTGTAATGGAATGGAATGAGCAGAAATATACAAGCTCCCTGACTTATTTTCTATTGAAATATTCGCCAGTTTATTTTTTCCAAAACAGCCAAACAACGTAAAGTGGAAAAATGTTTTTCTGTTTAAAACGACATAATAATTGTCAAGACTTGTTCATTTGTATTTATGTTCCATTTCAGTTAACGCAAACAATAGATGTGGTCAAAAAGAACAAAAGGGTTTGTATTAGGCGCGTTTTATGTGCTAGAAATGACAAAAAAGCGGGTAGAAATACTAGACATTTTAATCACCTTCTAAGCTACGGTGTAACATCAAGAAAATGAAAGTAATTTGCTAACTCGCATTGAGTTTTTTCCTTTGTTGGTTTAAGTTACAACTAAGCTTTGACGCTGGATCAACCATAATCATGATCTGACTTAACTGAAGTACGTTTGTACTCAGATCTTTGCATTAAAATGATAATTGGCGGAGAACGTATAGCCGAACCAGTCCTTAATTTTCTGTAAAAACATATGCCCGGCTGATGCAGCATCTCAACAGCTGATACGAAATATAGTTTGCCATTGAAAGTTTAAACTTTAAACTTACACAACAGACAGAATTTGGTTATTTAGTTCCAGTTGGAGTTTGCAAAGTCTCTGATTCTCATGCAAATTATTACGGATTGCAAAATCAACGGCCATAACAAATGATCGTAAGATTTCATCCACTTTAAGTTCACCTTAACACGTGTTCATTTCCTACCTTTCATTGAGACGTATTCTGTATTCATGGTCGTTCACGTCTAATTCCGGAGCTAGTAGGAAACTTTAAAGAATTTCTTCCAAGCACGACGTCTGTAACTAAACAGTGAGTCAACTTCTACAACCGTGCTAACCGTCTGAAATAAAAGAACGGTTAAAGCGGCTTCAGAACAACGCGTGCAGTTTGGTAATCATCTCTGCGTTTTCTACGGACACGACTCTTCAGCAGCGCCCTCTTGAACACATCGTTAGCGTGTTATGGCGGCTCGGGCTACGAAGGGTTCGTGTTATTAATTTCTGCTTTGTACACTCGGCATGTCATCGTGATTGGCAAAACGTCACACAACACTGCCTATTGTCTAATTAACTGTCATACAATGGAAAAATAACAACATGCTCACTGCAAAAATAAATGTTTTGTTTTCATGCGATGCTGGGCTTTTGATTAATTTCAAGAATGCTTACTCCGTCAATGGCAAGAACAAACTATTGATTTTTAAACTGATATTGATCTACAATTGTTTGATGAGAACAATATTCTCCTTCGCTTGTTGATGATTTTCTTGACATCTGTCTCCTAAACAGCGTGTTGATATTGGAAGGGGAAATAAGATTTTGATCAATTTCTGGACAAAAGGCCAGTTAAGAATTAAAAATTTTTACAAGATAAAGTTGACAAGCTTCATATTTTCAGAGAGAGGAATGTGTGTATCTTTTCGTTTTCTGTCTAGAAATGAGCCTGCGCTCACACGAAGAAGCGGTAGGCTCACGACTAATAGTTGAGTTGCCCAGGGTTTTTTTCATATTTGGTGAAAAACATCCTCTTACCTTAATGACAGGATGTTATAACAATACCCTCGATATTTGGCTTGACGTCTCTTTTTCCCCTCTTCCTGTCTTTTGATGACTCATATAATCTGTTCTAATACCAAAAATTTGAAATTTAAAGTAACGAAATTAAACCTCGACTTTTTTTTAGATATTTATGCATCACCGTTAGACCAAAATCTTCTGTAACTTTTGGCTGCACTACCGAGTACGAAAACATATCACACCTAACAGCTTCTATTATCTACCCTTATCTGTGGCTACATGAATAAGATATGTTACGAGAAATTTGAAGAGAAGGTAAAAATTAATTCATGTAGGTTAAAAGAGAAGCCCCATCAAAAAATTAGGCCTTCGGCAATATCAAAACTCATCCTTACTTGTCAATCAACCATTGAAACGTGCAAAGAAGTTGCACTGTTCAATGCATATTTCTCTGTTGAGATGAGAAGTGCAATCCTTACAAAGTCCTTATTTTCTGAAGTAGATTTCGGGTGTAATGAAATATTTTACCCAGATCCCATTCTTGCTGAATACCCCTTAAAAATCGCCTCTCCTCAAGTTTTAATTGTTTTGAACGTTTTGCGTGAAACCGCCATTTAATAGGAACGCCAGCATGTTTCTTCTTCCGTGGCAATATAATGTTCACTGTACTTGATGACGACTTGAAGCAAAGAAAGCAGGCCCAGACTCGATATCTCCTTTGCTGAAAACCTTTATCAGATAATTGCTCGAAAAAAATAAGAGCGATAAATTTATCACCTAAGCATTTCAATAATTAAGACGACGATTGAAAAAACGACTGTCAGCTGTAGAAGGGAGCTTTTAATCTCCATAAACGGATATATATATATATTTCTCGAGTAGTAGCAATATAGGGATGTTTGAAGGCTAATAATAATTATTTTGTCGCTTTTTAATTTTTTTCAAAGAGTGCTCGCCTTTGGTCCCAGTCGTTTTCAACGGTGGATATTTCTCTATCCACTGGATAAATCGCATCCAGTGGAAATGGTTGACAAAACAAATACTTTGTCATTTGGAGAGTGATTTACCCATGAAGCATAGCGTTGTACATCCTTTGAACGACCGGGACCTGGTAATTAACCCGGGGGGGGGGGGACTCCCATATGAAAGGGACGGGGATGCTCGTCGGAAATTTTGAAAAGAACCCCTAAAAGAGACCAATCCGGGTGTGGCTCAACCTTTTCTTGACCCCTAAAAGATACCAAAAAACTAAAAATATAATTGATATTTGTATATTTCTGCGTGTGTAACCCTAAGCGAGACCATTATGGCTAAACATATTGCCATTTTTCCCGGAACACCCTAAGCGAGACCAAAACTCCGAAATTACACCCCTAAGCGAGACGACGAGCATCCCCGTCACTTTCATATGTGAGTCCCCCCCCCCCGGGGTAATTAAGAAGTTTCTCTAAACAGCCTCTACCCATTGAGAATAAAAATTGTCAGATAGAAGCTTTTGAACCGAGGATACACCTTAAAGAGCGTCTAGAGTTTCGTTTGAGGTTACTTGCTTACTTGCACACGTTCCTAGTTACTTGCCGTGTAGAATAAGCTTCCCATTAACCTCCGGTATAGATAAGGGGTCGTGAATGGTTCATCACTTTTTACAGTGCTCGCAAAATTACGATTCTACTCGGAATGCTTGCAATATTTTAGTGGGTGCTCGTTTGCTGGTGGCCGCATAATTTTTTAAGTACTCGATGCTCGGGTTTTAAAGCAGGTAGCTTTTTTGAAAGTTCTCGTTGCTCGCAATGCTAACTTTTGTCAATGCTCGTGCTCGCAAAGAAAAGCGCTGTGCTCGCATGCTCGCAAAAGCTCGCAAAGATTATTTGACATCCCTCAGATTGCATGAGAAATTCGTATTTAATAAAATTTCAAATTCTATGGCAACCGTAGGCTCGATTTCCGCCGCCTACTCGAGTCCGGTCTTTGTTCCTCCAGCCTATGGCAACCGCATCACTGCAAAAATATTATCCATGTATTTCGAGGATGAAAGATTGACAGTTCTTTCAACACTAACCTAAAGTAGAACTGCATTTCCGCTTGTTTCCATTTGCGCCACTCACTGGTTTGTGTTTAGATCACACCTGCATGATGACGAGTGAAACGTCAGTTCACAGAGAGATCATTCATGGCCATGGAGCTAAAGAAAAAATGGAAATCACCATTCACTTACAGAAATACAGAAGCGACATTTTACCAAAAGGTAAGTTAAACGACCATCAGTTCTAAACACGTGTTCTATCAGGCAACCAGTATTACGGAACGGTAGAACATTCTGTATTCCTTCAAATGTTCACGTAATTTTTAAACAGGTGTTTCTGTGCATTTCAACATTCTGCAAACGTCTACTACCTTCGTACTGTACATGTTGTTTTGATGATGCTAAGCTACACTATAAATTCGCGAATAAAATTAATGAAAGCAAAAGTTTTTTTTTTTCTGATAAGAGAATAGGTTTTTTATCTCGCTCTTTTTTAAAACTACATCATTGAACACGCTTAATTCCAACGAGTAAAACGGAAGGAACCTTGTATAAAATGGGGATTTTTTCAAATCAAACTAACCCCTGAGCAGTAACTTTATTTTTTGCCTTTAGCTCTATGTTATCTTTTGTTTCCGTGCTATGCATCACAAATGGGTTTAAGAAGAATTCGAATCGAAGTTGCGCGTGTGCCCATGCCTGCATTTTTAACCACAATAGGACGAAAATGTCGAGAATGATCACAGTTTTTGAAATGCTTTTTTCGAGAGGCATAAATGTAATTTTAAAAATCCTCTGGCATCCACATCCATATTGTCTATAGCTACTTCGTTTTGCTTATAAAGATTTAACTGAGTGCAGCTGGCGGTAGCTTTTACTTGTGGATAGCCTACAGAACATGTACAGATCTTGCTTAGCAGGACAGAGCGACGAGCGCAAAACGGGAGAGATTAATCGTTTTTTGTCGTTCCAGCGTTGCTGCCGGCGCTCACAATCGTGCTCCCTCGTGCTTTGTCTCACTGAACCGGTCTACAGACTTATTTACCGATGGTACTAAGCTAAATTATTGACGTGCAACTGATAAAGAGTAGATGTAGTTAATTTTGTTCACAAGGAGGATAGTTGCGGAGTGAGAAAATGGAGAGCTAAGCATGAACAAATTTAAAGATGTAAAATGTCCTTGAGATAAATTTAGGGCTTTTAAATTCTAACCGGTATCTTTATGTTTTTGTTAACATACATTTAAGGTAATAAACCCTTCAAAATTCTGCTCTGACAGGCTGTACGCATACTAAGACAGTACGTATACGCGCATATTTCCGATGAAGCAGTTTAAACAGGGGTCTTTCTCGTAACATGGAATGACTTCCTCTAGTTCCAAACTTTTCCTGTTTTTGTGTTTGCGTCATTGAATTTAACTGAGTTCACGGCCACTCACGCATTTGAGCATTTTTACTTTTATGGTTGCATATCGTAGAAACGCATCTTCAATTAAGAAATGGGAACTTGCATATACAGGAACTGGTAATTTAATATGGCCGACAAAAATTGGTTTAAAAATACTGAACTGAGGCCAATACAATTTGTAGATATTTTTCAATGCAGTCTCTCTCTGTATCAGACCAACTCTAGCCGCGCGCATATTCCCATTGTTGTTGAACACACATAACATTTAAATTTTCACTTAGAGAACTGTGTTCTTATAAATAGGCATTTTCGGAAGTACAATTAGAATTGTTTTTATGCAAAAATGTGTTTATTTCCTTTTTTGCGAAAATTGATATTTTTCTTTTGTTTAGCAAAACGTGTACTGACCTTGGCAATAGATTGCTATTCTAAATTCTTTACAACTGTATTCTTACGGAAAAAATTGACTCGGTTTACAGATTGAAATTTACCAAAATATAAGGGCAAAGTTATTTTTTTTTCGATCTCCATCTCGTCTTGTTGAAACTTATTTTGGAGCTTATTGTTTTAACCTAATTTTCTGGCATTCCTTTCCAGCAGACCAAACTTGTTAATAGTGAAAAGTAGATATACAACGGAAGTTGATATACAGCTAATTCGAGAACTGTTGTCGGAAAAAAGCACAAAGTGCACGCGACATGGACAAGACGGAAAGGTAGTCTGGGTATTCACTTGAATTTGCCATATTTGCCTAGAGGAAATGTACAAGTTTGTATTTTTGCACGTGAAGATTTTGTTTTTCTATCAAGAGGCCTATTTCTGCAGCTTCACTTTTTCTGTCGCATGTCTTTGAGTTTTGAAAATTCTGATAAAATTCAGCGTGGCTGGAAGTACCTTGTTTCTACATGTTTCAAGAGAGAGAAAACGTGCAAATTCGCGAACTTGTTATGTCGCCATGTTATAAGTATTCAGCACGTGTAGTAGCTGCTTTCTAGTTCTAATCATTCTACCTTTCTCGAATTTGAAGTGGATACTGAATGTTTGAAGTGGATAGTGAATGCACCTTTATTGAACAGAGCTTGGTTAAAAGCCACCCAGAGAAAAAAAAGAATGTCGAATGTCCTCAATACTTGATAATGTAGTGTCAGTAGTATAGCATGTTTCAAGCTCCAAGGTTTTGGTAAAAATTAGCAAATGGCAGCGGGTTAAAGCAAAAAAGAGCCTGGAGCTAGTTAAAATGTAGGCGAAAATTGAAAGATGCCCAAAGGGAAAGTGACAAGAAGTTGCAGAGGAAAGAAACCGGACCAGTCGTAGGTCTTGAAACATTAACGGCAACGATGAAAGTCTTCAGAATCCTCTGCCGAGAGAAATAAGATCCAGAACAAAGGAAAAAAAGGAAAAATTTGACTGAAATGCATCAGACATTTAGCAAATGTTTGATATAAACAAAAAAATAAAAAATGTAGAGTAAATAAATTAAATAATGCAAATACAAGAAAAAACAACAACAAGCAAACAAACATTAACAAACAAAAAAGCAGACACTATTGTCATAGGACTCGAAACGTTTTCCGAAGCTCCATGGTAATTTTGTCATTCTTTCCTTTTTTCTGCATAATAAAATTTCTTTCGTTTTCTACTAGAAATGAATTTTGAGAACCAATGACACCTTTGGAGTGTAAAAAGGTTGAGGCAAGTCTGACGTCGGATAATGCCAGCCGCAAGACTTGGGCATCATGGGTAATGAAACTCTATGAACAATGGAGGAATGAACGGAATGGTGCGTGTGCAATTGTCTTACTGTGTGCGGTGTACTGCAAACAAAACAAAAATTGCTGCTGTAAATTTTTTTAAAGATATTTTTCCTGTAATATATTGATTTTACTCTTCAAACTACCCCTTATATTATTTGTTCACCTCTAACACAAAAACCGTTTCCACTGTAGGCCTTTTAGAGTTACCTTTTACTCTCGTTTCTAAAAACGAGACCTGGCGAAAAACCTATGAATTGCACGAAAATGCGTTAAACATGTGAATTAAGCTCATTTTCGTATGAAAGGCTCTGCACCAGGATGCGCTTTGCAACAGAGGCAAAGGGAACTCAGTAATTTCCTTTAAACATCGGCGGCTCCTTTTAGCACTGAACGTATATGGCAAAACGTTGACATATTACAAAGAGAGAACGATGAGATGCTTTGGTTTTCCCCAGGAAGAAAAATGGTCATGAAACAAGGCGTTCGGGAAATGGCACTTTTAAATTTGCAATGTTATAGAAGCAAACTGATTTCAACGAATCTTTCGTAAATTTCACGCTAGAAAGAGCGTATAGTCACAATGTTGGTTAAATGTTAAGCTTATAGACAAAGTAATGGCCCTGAACAGAATAACGGCTTACGTAATTAGAATTATTACAACAGCATGAAATATGACAAATACTGATGAGTTTGATAGGTGTAAGAAAACCATACAAGCCATACAAAGATCTCTGAAAAAGTGGGGGACAAATTAACATGATAATTGTGGCTTAAAATATGCTTTTCCTATTAAATGTTTATCGTTTTTTACGTTTAAATTTGAAGTGTTCTGGCTGGGGTCTCCCCCACAATTTAGCAATTTGCGAGTTCTAGATCTGTCCAGATGCAGATCTAGGACAAATCATTTGCTATACGTGCATTTCAACCAGGATGGCACGAGCCGCTGTCTATCGATTTAAACAGCGTTTGTATTCGCATCTCTTAAGTAGTAAATTGAGTATCTAACCAAATGTAACTGACGGTGCCTATATATGGAATGGGTTTAAATCAAACTTAAGGGATACAAATTGTAGAGAGTTTTATATACACGATTTTCTCTTTCTCTGTATCTCACTCTAGAGGAATTACTGTTTCCTTAACTCCATTGCCTAAATGTTTTGACTTCGGTCAGCTGTCATGGTGCCGCGCAAGGTTTGCAAGAGCTTGGAGTGCAATGATTGATGTGTTTACAGCTCTTAATGTCAAATAAGGAAGCTTCCTTTTTCATTAAAATGAACTCATGAAAGAACTATCTTATCAACTGTACAAAAGGAGGGCGATGGTAAACAAACAAATAAAAAAATTAAAAAACTGCAGAAGAAGAGCAACAACGTGCGTTTACCGTTTCGTCTTACATTTGTTTTATTTCCTAAATCTCAATCTATTGCAAGGCAGGCAAGTAACGAAAATGAAACAAGAATGATGAACTCGGAGCATTACTTGGATTTTTTAGCAAATTCTCGCAACTTTCTAAAGAAATGTATGGAAACCAGTATGAAGATTATATAAGCCGACCGCGGGTGTAAAAAAGTTAACGGTTTCTAGAGAACGGTTCGCCGCTACAACTATGATGCTTTTGTCGGGACTCTAAAGTAATTGAGTGTTGTGCATGAATACATCTAAAGGCAAGTCCAAAACACTCAGTTTTTGACAATCCAATTCTCGGTCATTCATTGCCTTTCCGTTAAACATGGAAACTGAGAAAAAAGACGACACTAATCAGCCTTTTCTGAGAAGTCTTGTAAAGACCGCTAAAGTGGTTAGTCTTGCAGCGCGTCACACAGAACAAAGAAAGCAGTCAGCGTGTAAGTAACTTAGATCTTTTAAATATAATTAACCAGCGGACATCATATAAAGACTTCCAAAAGTTCCAAGAAACTTAAGCTCTTCTAACATATACTGTCCGTTTCAAGACGATCACGACTGTCCCCTTTCTCTGACCACAAAAATCTTCAGTGTTAAATCTGATCTACTGGTGGCCACTTCTAATTCAAAGATCTTGTTAAAAGCAACTATTTAAAATGTACGAATGACCGTACTAGCATAACGAATCGAAAATAACTCGTTACGTAGTTTATGGCATGTTTTGTGCGCGAAGTTACAGTTTGAAGTCTATGGTTAAAGGGACTGTGTCACGGCTAAGCTAATTTTTTGTTATTTAATTTTGTCAAATATTCGCTATGAAACTTAATTTTGGCAAAGAAATTAATTCTATGATTCTAAATGACAAAACCATAGATTCTTTGCAGCCAAATGTGTCTCCCAGGCGTTATAATTTAAAGTCACAAGCAGACAAGATTAACTTTGAAAACTGTTCCGCCGGACCATATTTCAAAAACCCATATCGCAATCCGTTTCAATCTTCGACACTTTTAGCCATCCGTACCTTCTTTTGCATTTTGGTGTGTTATTTAAATATTTTTTTCACTGTTTTAAGAGGTTATTTTATATATTTAAACGAATTTGACCACTGAGAAAAACAGTTTCTCGACGTGTGTAAAACCACGAAATTTTTCTACGTGGGCTTGCTATCATCAATCACGTGCCGACAAGTTTGCCATGTTTCAATGGTGAATGAGCGAAAGTTTATCGATATTAAGTCGAAAGATCTTCGGATCTTCCTCGGAAATCTTCGGTAGTGTTCGCCAATCTTCGGAAAGTTTTGTAAAAATTTGGAAAATGTTCGGAAACATTCGTATGACCTTCGGACAACAATTTGAAAAACTCACGACATCTTCTAAAAATGGTCAAAGATCTTCGGAAAATCGTCAAAAACCTCGTTATAAGTAGGTTTATAAAATAAAATAATACATGGTTGCTTGGAGGTATGAGATTTATCTTCTTGTGTTCAAATCGATATCTTACGAGTGAGCGCAATTCTCTGAGTATCATGTGACGTTTTTGAAAGGAAGTTAATTTTAGATTTTCATATAATAAGTACAAATTTAAATAAATGCATAATAAATACAAGTTCGCTGTTATTTATACGACGAATGAGCCTACTCGGGATGTTTGATTTATTTTATTTTAAATAATGATTGAGGAAGACGATACCAAGTCAAAGTTGTTTTTGATGTTAAATTAATTAAGATGGTGTTTGTTTTGTCGTTTCATTTTACCAACCCTAGCCGCAGATCCATTCTAAATTCTACTGGACTCTTTTAAAATCTGAAATCACGAACACGGAATTTCTCCTAAAAATTCTTCATTGTAAATCAGATAGGTGGGGATATTGTATTGAGGTGCATCAAATACTCCGCACTAATGTCGCATTCAGAATGAAAAAATTCAAGATGGTTTTTGCCGAACATCCCGGAGCAATATTAAAAGACAAATTTATAGTTACCAAAAGATCTCATAGCATGATAACAGCATGATAAAAATTTATCGAAAGTACTCAACCCTACCCCGCGAGAGAAAACAAGATTTGAAGTTATCAACATTTCACAACAAAATAACGCGCGTTTTAACCAATTTTGCGAGGTTTGGCTTTAACTTTCTCGAGAATGCTTTAGTATTTTTTACAATCGCGAAGTCAATAAGAAAAATGAATTTCAGTGTGATGTTTTTAAAATTGTATTCAAAAATACTATTTTGTACTTATTGCTCGAATTTTCAACGAATCCGTCTTAATGTCTTTATTGGGATGTAGATGAGGAAACGGTTTCTAGAGAACGGGCTGCTGCTACAAATATGACATTATCATACCCTTTTCAAGTCACGCGTCTTGCATAAATTCGAGTGAAAGCGAATTTAAAGTTACTACGTACTGAAAGAAGAATTCGTGATTCAGGCATCGATTTTAGCTACCCGCGTTTGCATTTAAAGATGGCAGCTAAAACTTCAGATGATGTTCGCAGGCCGTCCCTCAGGAGGTTTCAGAAAGCAGTGAAGGATGTTAATCGGGTTGTGCGCCACACGGAGCGATTCACTCAGTTAGCCAGTGAGTACGCGGCCCTTCTAATAATATGTAGTAAACATTGTCTCTTCTCTCATGCACAAACGACTTGCCAAAACATGACAGGCAACGCTGTTTCAGTTGAAATAGTAGGAGTAATTTTATTGCCTCGATATTGTCATGTACACAACTTAGAATAAATAATTTTGTTCAAGAGGAAGTCGTTGGGCATGCTTCCCTCTTGATCAGGGAAAATGCTAATAATGTCTCACTTGGAGTTTTTATGCAGCACGCTATGTCTGTCTAGATCTGCACCAACATCCTGGCGAAAAGTCATGATAATAATTTTTAGTGTGTTCTATATGCCGTTTAAGTGAAGTAAAAAGAAGCGGTGTTCGGAATAAAACAAGACCTCAATTTGGATCGGTGTTTACAAAGAATTGTTCTATAACGTGATTTATGCCGATACATTGTTGATAAATATGTATAAAACATACAACTGAAAAGGAAACCGGTATTTAATATTTATTCATCAAAAAACAAACCATCTACGTTTTGAACAAAATTGGAAAAATAACAGTAATAAAACCGTTTTTGAAGTCTCTCGTCAACTTAAACTGAAATGACTGCAACTTAAGCTTGTAGCGTCTACACCAAAAACAGCTAGGGAGTAATTAATAACACAACAAAGGAAAAGTTTATTGTTAGACTATTTTTATTTTTCAAATGGTTTATAGTATCAGGTGTAAAGAGGCCAACATCACGAAAGCGTTATCGGGAAAATTAAATTAAATTTACACTTCTCATGCGAACGTTTTCTTAGGAATTTAAAAATATTGCTAACATAACTGTTGCCGACAGAGTGATCAACAGTGAACATAGTGAACATCGCTGACGTAAATGAATTAATAGGGACAACTGAAGAAAACTACCACTATGGTTTCCATAGCGACGACTCTGAGTCTTTCATGCTAGGAGTGCAGTCGTGGAACATGTGATGCTCTACTGTCAGTGGAGTTCAATTCCCTTAGCAGGTGGTCTGTTGACTTTATTTATATATGATAACCTCCGTGAAACTTACGTGGGGACCAAAGAAAAGAATAACAATAATAATAAAAAAAACGACTTTTCTCCAGCCTAGTCAGTTCACGGCCGACTTTTTTTTATCTTTACAGCTAAGCGTGCGCGGGGCAGGAAAAAGTAAACAATTTTCTTTACCCACTCCCATGGTCACTTCCTCGCGTTCGCCTTCGTTCAGATAGTCCCTTGTGGTTTTGTAAGTTGTTTTGGCTCTGGACTATTTACGTTTTTCCTGACCAGAAACGTGAGAGCATTTGCATATGACATGACGGTCACGATCAGGTTTTTAAGTCTTTTAAACACGACTAGGTGGTTGCGTGGTTGTCAAACCAGAGTGGGAGTCCAGTCACGTGTAAAGATAATAATTTATAGCATTTATTGAATCAGTGTTTATTTTCTATTGAACGATCTTAACATTAACTTATCGACAGCAATTTTCAATAAATAGATACAAAAGGAGCAACTTACACAATTACAAATTAAAATTAAAAACAGTATTTAAAATCATAAAAAAACCTCCCCTAAAAGATAATTTTGCGGCCGACGCAACCTTTTTTTTGGGGGAACACAACCGTGAGCTTTATTGCAATATCTTCTTAAAGAACAAAAAGGTTTTGCTCGTTTCAGTGGGTTTGATGAAGCGAGATTTTGTTTAGTTGTTATGACACAGAGACATGCAACATCTCACGAAAAATACAAAACGCATCTTCACGCATCAGTATTTTTATTCAAATTTAGTTGACCTCGAGGTTTCATTGTCGACTGGCGTCTAAGTAGTTTGAATATACATTTGCATACCTCCACTGAATTGAGCAGTCAACTGCTAATTGAGTGGAGGTGGTCGAGCCGTAATCTAGAAAAACCGGAACTTTGGATCAAATATGGCAGACCAAGAGGCAGAAGCCGCTCGGCAAAACTCCATTAAAATGAAGAGAATGATTTCGGATCGCTCAGGTATGGATGTTTTGGAACTTATTTTCCCGCTGTATACGAAGACTACAACTGAGTTTGCATGCTCGTTCGATCAACTGAATTCTCTTAGGCTTGTGAGTTTTGTTGTACATTACAGCAAACTTTGTAGGAAAGTTGCAACTGCATTATTCACTTTTCTGACGAAGCTTGGTGCGATTTTAATTAACTGGAGCTGTTATGGGGTTGCTGGGACATGCTATTAATCTGTGTAACCCAGTTTAAATCCCGTAATTCTACAAGTTGTAAACAATCGGCGACTTTGCATAATACAAGCGATCTGCTTTGTGAATCCTAATTTACACCACATCAGCTCATTTAAGTAAAATTAATGAGCTTCGATAGGGAAAGGTTGATCCTGCACGGGCCAACTTTTACCAACTTCTTAAAATGCGCGACGAGTCACGTTTTGGTGTTAAGGCGGAATAACTAATTGTTCAACGAAGCTCTTTAATAAACTCCAACTATCCTTGTTGATCCAAAGTACTTGACATCGATTGCTTCGACTCTGTTCTCTTTTGAATTCAGCATTAAATGTTTGTAAGAATATGAACAAGAGTGACATTTTAAACCTCATGGTTTACGGCGAAAGAAACACGACCACAACACACGAAAACCTGAAACTACGGTACTGAATTTTCTTAGTGTTTGCAAAACACTTTGTCAAGAAGATATGCGAGGAATTTAATGCACAGCTATGCTAACGAACCGGATTTACATTGCCAATTTCTTTTAATTTAGAAAGGCTAATTAGTGAAGACGTGATAATAATAAAGATTCTGTTTTTCTTCCGAAGATGGAAGACTTTAGAATGTTTTGATAAATATTGCCCGAGTTGTGTTCGAATATTAACCAGTTATAAAGTTGTTTAATCAGGTGCGACGAATATAAAAAAAAGTTAATTTTTGTATCTTTGTTTGATTGGTTGAAAGAAAAAGAAAATTAGTATCAATTAACGTGACGCAAATAGTTTTAAAATAAGATATCCTGTTTCAGTTAAATAAACGTGACGTGGAAGCAAAAATTGTTGCAAAAGACGATCAAAATTATGTTTTGATAAATATCTTAAAATACAATATTCTACTCAGTTTTAAGCCCAGTTCTACCAATATCTTGGCATTTTTCATGAACAAAATCTCATCCTCCGAAAATATTAGTATCTAAGAAGTTACAGAGATAATTAAACTGTTATGAATTCAGTTCATGCCGATGTACCTTTTTAAGTTTGTATTAATGAAAAGGGCACTTAAGAACGCTATACTACTTTTGTTTTTCTTGGTATATATTATGACACTAAAATATTTAAAGAATTCAGTTGAAATTGAGGGACGAATACAGCTAAACCACAAAAGAAAAAGAACTGGATAAGAATTGACAAAGGATGGCGAGTAGATCTAACAGACACTAACCGATGTTTAAATCTCAGCTGATTGTACGTTAATCCTTTATCTAAAAGTAGCTGAAAAAAGACAAAAGGAGACTCTACATTTACATGAAAGAAAGTAAAATCACCTCTACAAAAACAAACAATTCAAACACTGAGTAAGAACATATGAACTTAGATCATATGTTCTAATATCTTAATATTATTATTTAGAAGTTGGATTTACCGTTGGATTTAGTTGGAAGTTGGACTACACGGCCCCACAAGGTTCTAGCTAAACACAAACCGTGTATATAAAGTGCTTTACGTTTACCTTTTTAATTTCATTACAGGCGAGAGAGAAACCTTGCACAGAAAAACATTCACCAAATGGGTGAATGCAAAACTTTCTCAGGTACTGATGTCTTACTGCCAAGTTCAGAGAAATAGATAATCTAGCCTTACTTACTTCTGCGACTTTTTGTCGCACTTTGAATAAAAAAGTAGATCTATATTGTTCATCCATAAATTAAGCTCATTTATTAACAATATTGTTGATTGGATTTTTATGTCTTTCGCGCTATTGCCAATAAATTCGATGTAATCTTCAAATATTCTCCTTTTTTAATAATTAACAAAAAAGTATAATTAGATAAAACTAGAAATGGAAAATGAAACCTCTATTGTAATTTGAACAACCTGAGACCTGTTTTATTGGAACTGATACATTTCTTCTCACAGCACGACCCTCCTCATGAAATCAAAGACATTGTAGTTGACTTAATGGATGGAAAGATGTTGTTGAATTTGATGGAAGTTCTTCTCAACACTAAATTGGTAAATATGATCATTAATCTGGTGTGATTAATAATCTGGTGTGATTGATATGCTGTGATTGGATACCTAAACTATTACTATTATCTGTCAAGTTAACAACTCTTTTACTCTTTCACATACTCTGTTTCGCCCTCAAGGAAACGTGGCGGCTTAATGGTTACTTTATAGTCGTGTGTTTTTCCTTTTTGTTGGACGAACGGTACTTTCGTCCACTTTGGTTTTGACCTCCCGCAGCCAGTCAAACCGCCATACTAGTACTTTTTTTCGCCTTCAAGTAAACGCGTTGGCCGAATGGTCAGTTTGGTCTTTTTTTTCGTGATCAAAGCACTTTACTTTCACAGCGCCACTCTCCAGCAAGTTGTTAGGACACCCGATAAATTGAAAGAGGTAGACTTGCCTAAATTGATCCAATATCCCGTCCAGGGGGAATAACATATATCTTCATGCTATGCACAGAAACGTAGTTTAGATCCCGTCTGACTGGCTGTACTTGGCACGAAAGTAGGCTTGACCTCTTGTGTTATATAATGCCCCTTTTTGCTGTTGTCTCGTTTCAGAAAAAGGAGAAAGGAAACATGCGTGTCCATAAGCTGAACAATGTCGAACATGCAATGGAATTGCTTGAAAAACAGAAGGTACCAAATCATCGATGTTGTTCTTACCTTTAATTTCGTCCCTTAGGTGGTGTAGAATTTCACAGTTTTTGTCAAGCTTTTCTTATAATAAGTACTTGCGCATTGGAAAAATGACTGCATTACATAATTTAGATCGTTCCTCATGGGCGAAAGGGGTAAAGAAGGGGCGTTGGCCGTTTTTTAATTAATAGAGTGCTGGATTTCATGCCAAGTGCTTCACCGGGGTCCAAGCCTTTGTGAAATATCTTTGGGTGTGTTATTGTCGAAATGGCTATGTTAGAATAAATATAACGGGAATTTGTTAGAGCAACCGCACCAAATACTTGGAGATAACCTGCGATGCACAAGTATGAAGCATTCTTATAGCGGGAACAAGAACACTTAAGACACTCTTAGGTGCGTCGCTCTAGGGATTCAAGCGTCGGTAGAGGAAGACTAAAGAAAATAATCAAGCTAAGTACGCGCTGCTTTAACTCCCATCGCATTTCTTTAACCAAAATATGACAAAGAAGTCTATGACCATATCGGAGAAGAATTAATTTTAAGTAATATAATGCATGCGTTTTCAGTTGTATTGGTTTGGCATTACATTCTTGTACACCGTGCTATAGTACCGTATTGTATCAAACCCAACAAAAACAAATATTACAATTATGTTTAAGGTAAAACTGGTGGGCATCAATGGATTCGACATTGTGGATGGAAAACCACGTGCAATCCTTGGACTCATGTGGAGCATTATTCTCCGATTCCAAGTGGGTAGCATTACGTGTAAAATTTCGACAGGTTTAGATATTGCATTAGAGTCAACTTCTGTTGTTAAAGGTAATAAGTGTATCTCATCATATAGAAAACAAGTTATTTGTGTTTCTTATTGTTACTTATTTTTTTCTTTGTTCGTGAGCGGGCGGTATTCTACAAATCCTGCGATCTGATTGGTTCCGGGAGCGGGCGGTATTCTCCAATCCGGCCCGCTCACAGCGGGCGGTATCCGTTGCGAGATGAATCGTCGAGTGAATTTTCCGCGCGAAATCATTTTGCAGCGTTGTACGAACGAACACATGAAAGATTTGCTCTGCAAAATCGAAACAGCTGCTCACCTACCGCTGTAAATGTGAAAAGACAAAATAGAAGTGGAATTAAAGGCCTCGAAGTTCTTCTAAAGGCAAGTATTCTTTTCTTGATCGACAAAATCGAGTTCTAGTTTCGTAGTTTGTGGTTGTTTGTCATTTCGCAATCATTTTCACGCCATTACGGTAAGCTGCACAGGTTTTAAACTTCAATTTTGAGTAAAAACTGTCTTTTTATCGGCCACTTTTTGCCAAAACAAAACTTTAGTTGCTATCATTCAAGAAAATGAGATTCTTAATTGCAAAACAGCCAAAATAATTCTCGCAATATTGTGCCGTACGTCCAAACTACGCATTTCATTCAGTTTCACTTTCGCACTGTTTATCACAAAGAAGTTCTGCTGGGAATCAACGCAGAGTTTATTAATTCGTTAAAAACAAGTATGTATAGCTGTACCGAAACTGTCTTTCAGTCAGATAATAATTTTTAGTCCGAGAATTACTATCCTTCGAACACAGTTCCTTTCAAAACATTCATCGGGAAGCCGAAATCGATTTAAAATGGCATACATTTACATGTATGCCATATTTAAGGTGGCTCGATCGGATTTTTGAGTGACGATACCTTTCAACTTTGAGCAACTTGTACGCCACCGTAAACAATCCGACTGAAAATCGATCAGTACAGCTGTACTAAAGAAAGATGAAAGTTTCGAATGACATAAGTTTCATCGAAATCGGAGTAACCATAGCAACATAATGACGTCACCACCCATTTTACACGAGACCGATTTTCTTGTAATATAGGGATAATTTTGAAAAAAGGCTTCTAGATCTTGGACTTGACATAGTTTTCTCAACGTCTGCGAAATTTGAAAAATTTCTATGAGAGCGTTTTCGAGAAAATTTTAGATGAAGTTTTCAGGTGCTTAAATACAACAAAAACAAAGCAGTCTTAAAACATTCTTGAGAAAACGTTCACAAGGCCCGATCGAGTAACATTTTGGCCTGAAGTGAATCTTGTACTATCTAATTACCTTGGGAGAAAATCTTAGAGAAATCGTTTCATTTGATTTCTTGAAACATCGGCTTGAATATGAACTGGTATGAAGTGTTATTTCGCTCTTTTATCGAAAAAGGGCCTTCGCTTACTAAAATGATCGCAAAATAAAAAGCACTCAATAGAATTTTTTTAAACTTGGCAGTCAAAAATAAGAATAAGTATGTAATGAAATGTGTGATTTTCAAAATAATTGAAACATTTTAAGGCAGTTAATTTAAAGCCTTAATTCAGGTAAACATTGCGCTGTTTTTCACCCTACATCGGATCGCTGCCTCATTATCTGTCTCCATTGTCTCAAGCCGCGTGCATTTGCAAATTTCAGCACATCTTGAATATGTATAACAGCCGCTTTTTTTTTCGAAAACTGTACAGAAACAAGCTAATTTAACAAGCCAAAATACAATAACAACGAGGAATAGGCTAATAAAGCACTTGTAATATCTTCAGTTTCCTAACAGTTTTAAGGCCAAGGCAGAAATGTCACAAAAATCTCCAGTTAAAAATAATTAGTGATTCATGATCTACTGGAATTTGCAAATGCACACGGCTTGAGACAATGGAGACAGATAATGAGGCAGCGATCCGATGTAGGGTGAAAAACAGCGCAATGTTTACCTGAATTAAGGCTTTAAATTAACTGCCTTAAAATGTTTCAATTATTTTGAAAATCAGACATTTCATTACATACCTATTCTTCTTTTTGACTGCCAAGTTTAAAAAAATTCTATCGAGCGCTTTTTATTTTGCGATCATTTTAGTAAGCGAAGGCCCTTTTTCGATAAAAGAGCGAAATAACACTTCATACCAGTTCATATTCAAGCCGATGTTTCAAGAAATCAAATAAAACGATTTCTCTAAGATTTTCTCCTAAGGTAATTAGATAGCACAAGACTCACTTAGGGCCAAAATGTTACTTGATCGGGCCTTGTGAACGTTTTCTCAATAATGTTTTAAGACTGTTTTGTTTTTGTTGTATTTTAGCACCTAAAAACTTCATCCAAAATTTTCTTGAAAACGCTCTCATAGAAATTTTTCAAATTTCGCAGACGTTGAGATAACTATGTCAAGTCCAAGATCTAGAAGCCTTTTTTCAAAATTATCCCTCTATTACAAGAAAATCGGTCTCGTGTAAAATGGGTGGTGACGTCATTATGTTGCTATGGTTACTCCGATTTCGATGAAACTTATGTCATTCGAAACTTTCATCTTTCTTTAGTACAGCTGTACTGATCGATTTTCAGTCGTATTGTTTACGGTGGCGTACAAGTTGGTCAAAGTTGAAAGGTATCGTCGCTCAAAAATCCGATCGAGCCACCTTAACGACTTCAATTTTTTGTTGTTGAATCTCTTCAGTGTCAATTTAATATGCTAAACCTTTCTGTTAGTTCGGTTCATTTAAGCGAGGCTATTTTATTCCGAATTAAATAACAAACATTCAGCATTTTACACTCTTGGTATTCCGTCGATCGACACAACATTGAAATGACGCGCGTATACAAACAAAGATTTTGTGACACAATCTTCCTAGGTTTCTTTTAAAAACAAATAAAGTAGGAAAAAAATAAAAACGTTATTCACCAGCCTTGGTCGGTCCGTATTGGGAAAAACTGTGCCCTCGGTCTTTTCCCAATACGGACCTCCCGGCTGGCGAATAACCTATATATATACTTCAAGATGCGAGTGGCGAATTGCTGATATCAAGCTTTGGTAATAATAGTATAGTAACCCTAAATGTTACCTCTACGTATTGACTAATTTTACGATGAATATGACTACGTTTGACTGTCACAAGGTTCGACTGTCACAAAGAAAATTGGGTATTACGCTGGAAAACAGCTGTGCAATGATAAAGCTTATATAAACTCGAGGTGAAAAAAGTAATCAGCTCTCGTAACAAGCATCCTGAGTGGTATAATCACCCTGTATAATGAGCACATTGCGTTTATATTGTACTGGAGACATAAGGTACACAGATACGAAAGAGTGACATCATTTATACTATCATAAAAATGAAAATGTTTTCGCTTTATAATAGGTCCAAGAGGTTATGCAAGAAACAATAACAGAGGAGACGGCCAAATCATTTAACGTCGAGAAGAAACTGCTTGATTGGTGCAAGGAACGACTGAAAGGGTTAGAAAGCAAAAAATGTCATTTTATAAAATTTTGAGTATACTAACGCTTGCCGCGATAAGCCTTGTAGTTGTTTGCACGAGGCTATAAATGTAAACACAGTGATGACCTATCATTGTATTTTGTTTCCTTTACTTAAGCAGTTAAGAAAATTTGAAAGAATTCGCAAGTAATTACGTAAACGCTATTGTTTGCCGCGGCTTCCAAACGGTTTCTTCATTTGTTTCTTATGTTGGTACAAAGGGTATTTAATACTCGTGCCTTTTGTATCCTCTCTTTTTGTTTTACTGATCTTACATGTTCGGTTTTAAACTTTCGTTTTCAGGTACGAAGATCATGTCACCATTTCAGATTTTTCTTCGAGTTGGAGAAATGGTCTGGCGTTCAATGCTCTCATTCACTCGTACAGGTACGAAATCACTGGCAGAATATAATATTAATATTGATTACTACGAATGCAATTAAAATTCCATACGCTGTTAGCGCAAGAAACGTCTCTCTCACAGTGTCTCTCTCCACCCAGGTGACTTAAATGCTGGGTGGTAACCCTGCGATGAACTAGGGTTCCATCCAGGGGGAGTAGAAATACTCCAAGTCGCGATCACTTCACTGCTTAAACCGGGATAAGCTCTTGCCTGCCGATAGTAGGCCACTAGGCTCGTATGCAGACTTTACCTTTCACCCAGTCCCGAATTCAACCTTTACACGCTTTTAAATTAACGTTGACAACCATACGGGAGTCAATAGCTTATATCTACGCATATTTATAGAGAAGTAATTAACAGAATATATGACACTGTTTGTAGACCTGAGTTGTTTGACTTTGACGCCTTGCAAAACTCGTCAACTCGAGCGAGACTGGAGAACTCTTTCAAGATGGCAGAGAAGCACTATGGAGTTCCTCGCTATCTTGACTCCTCAGGTCTGTTTTTGTTTGTTTGCTTTTTTTGAACAGTGCATGAATAAACGTGGAATATGAAATAATTGGATAGTGTCCATTTTTAACCCCGCGGTGCTACTTCCGACGTTCCAACCCGTGAACTTTACCGATTACGATCACGTTTTAATGATATCGCATACTTATAACTGGGATAACTCCCCAGTAGCTCTTATCAGCGAGGTAGCCAGGTCTGACTCAAATGTAATAATCAGCGGCAAGCAGTTAGGCCATTATAATATACTCTTATACGGTCTTGTTTCATGTGATTGCCTCCTACAATCGCAAGATAAAATTGACACAAAATCGTGAAACCGTGGAATGGTTTAGCAACCGGGAGATATATTACTCTTAATACATATAAACTACATGTTAGTTTGCGTGGGTGGCGCTTGTGTAGTCTTTTTAGCGCCCCTGTGTAGTTTGTGTAGTTACATGTGTAACAAGTGCTGGAAAGTGACCATATAGTTTCTTCCGTTTTGCTACCTCACAGATATTGATGTCGAGAAACCTGACAAGAAGCTGATCATCATGTACTTAACGGAGCTGTACAATTATCTGGAGGGAAACAAGGCTAGAGAGCGGGTATGTAGTTGCCCCAGCTGCAGTTAACTGCATGAACGGTGACACTCTTCCACACAGAAGTCATAGTGGCCGTGTGGTTAATTTAGGGCGCTGGTGTTGTAATCGGGAGGTTCCCTCCACCCTGCCACTAGCTGGATTTGTTCTTGGTCGTCCCAAGTTCAAATCTTCAGTCACGCTTTGTATATAGCCAACTGGTCTGCCTCCTGTTAGTTGGGATTTGTAACCTTGTTATGTTCATTTAAAATATAACTTTGTTTTCTCTGTTTCCGTGGCATACCTGTAAACTAGCTTTCTCGAAGATATATAAAGCTAAGTGCATGACCAATATAAACAACATTTACATTATATACATTGACATTTACTGGAGGGAAAGCACTACCGTTTTGAAGCCATGCCATGTGAATTTACACTGTTACGGAGTATCGCACGATTGAACAAAAGCACGAGTTAAGAACGTCATGCCATTTTTACTTTGTTTTTTTTTTTCTCTCAGGCGGCTTCAATAGCTCCGACTGAGGAGGTCATCACTATTGACAGTATGGAAGCTGTGGAGGGAGCGCTAAATGATAGCTGGGACCAGCTGGACAGTGGTAAACCAGCCTTCAGGTAAAATGCATATAACTGGTCGCTTAAGAGCGGAAAATGAGCCCGGAAGTGCAATAAAATATACTCGTAAACTCATGGTTAACTCAAACACTGAGATAAAAAAGTAGAAGAAAGTGGTAAAACGCATGTCAAAATTGGCCCATGTGCGCAAGCTTCTAAGAAACCCCGACTTCCATGTATGCGTAAAGGATGGATACAATGTTTTTCATATATTATGGTAACGGCAGGCATGTGTTTATGCTTCTGGGAAAACTACCCCTTTCTCCGGAACAAACGGTGGTTTATACCTAATTTTTATAAGGCAACGTGTGCGGTACCTAGCAATTTATCCGTACCCATAAACCTAAAACGGGATATCTTGGCAGTATTAGTCGATTATGGCAATCGCTATATTCGAATGCTTTTAAAATTTCTTTGTTTAATACCTCAATTAAAAAATAAAAAAAAATAATAAAAAATCGACTTTGCAATAGCTCCCTCACACCATCACATTTTTGAACTGTTTTTTGTGTGCTTTGTATGAATATGACTTTAACTTAGTCGACTTAGTAACTTGAACAATTACTCATTGCAGGCCACCTTGCGGTCAGTAATAAAGTGACCACATTATTCGAAATCTTCTCTGACATTTGATTGGTTTGATTTTTCAGTCAATCAGAGCATGACCAAGCGGTTGCTAAACTCAACAAGAATTTAAATGAAGTGGAGAGTGGCCTGTCAGATGCGGAACACAACAAACCTGCCTACGATGATAAAGATTCTGTGGATTTAGACACAGTGATACAGCAGCTGGAAGAACAAAAGGTCAGTGATTTGCTATGAAGGTCTATCTGGTAATAATCACATAATTCTGGGAATGTTGTCACTCTGGTCGCCCTCCCCCAATCACCTACCTCCTCTCCTCCCCCCTTAAAAAAAGTTTTTAAATAACGGCGAAAGCTTTGTTTTAATCATTTGAAAACATAATTACCAAATTATTTAATAAGTTTTTATTTGTAAATGAAAATGTTTGAAAATTTTATTAGTAGGTCCAGGAGGAAGCTACTAACCTCCTGGACCTAGAAGAAAGTACAAGAAATTAAAGGCGGGAGAGGAGATGACGGGCAGGCCGGGAAAGGTAGGGGAGTGGAGCGCTTTAAAGGGAGTCAAAGTTGATCACCATTAGTTTTCTCTCAGGCAATTTAAATATTTCTTCTATAATCAGTTGGTTCATGTTCTTGTTTAATTAACAGAAGTTTCGTAAGGATCTGGAGCCCCTGAAGTCTCGTACATACGAAGTATTAAATGAGGGTAGAGCCATGATAGGCGAAGGGTACTTTGACAAAGGAGAAGAAGAACACTTTCAAGACAGAATGGATAACGTCGACAAAAGAATGCAAAATCTTCTTGAGCAATCTCAAAGAGATCAAGAAAAGTAAGCGTCTTATCTGTCTTAAATTTTGGTGTAAATTATCACAGCAAAATCTTCCTGTTGTTGACCTCAACGACTGGAAAATTATCACCGATGATTTTCTTTCAACAATATAAATGTAGCTCCTCCAGACGGGCAAGTCCTACATCAGTTCATAAAAATAGAATAAACAATAATAAGTTTAACACAAGATTATCTATACTTAAAATCGTCTCATAATGAACCCATTGTGCACTTTTCCAAATCGTAGAATTATTACAGCTGCTCAGCAAAAGAGGAAATTAAAACAGGGGTTTGGACCAGTTATTACTTATTGTTCTAAGAACTGTTCCATATAACACGACAATAAATTACTTATAACGTTTTTATCACAAGTTTTACTATAAAGCGAAGCTAAAACTTCTCCAAAAATGGAGTCATTAAAGTTAAACGAAGCGAATGGCTTTGATAAACTTTTATGGGTTTTGATAACGTTTACAAATAAAAAAAAGTCAATGCAAGTACCTTATAAGCGATTAGAACGTTAATGCTGAAACTAGATGAAATACGGCTAAAAAGAAATTTGCAGGACGAACTTCAAGCACAATTTTTTAAAGGTGAATATCTTTTTTTACCGAAGGCTTGCTTTGGAAAGATCGGTCCTTTTGAAGCAACAGTTGTCTCGAATGAACGACTGGTTGACAAAGGCTGAACGGAAGATGGAGAAAGAAAACAACATCGGTACTAACTATGAGTCTGTTAAGAAGCAGTTGGATGGCCACCAGGTATTTTATAAGAACAAATTAAAATACTTACAGTTATTCCTTGTTATAATCAGCTACCGATTTTAAATTACAATTTAGGCCCAGGATAAGTAATGAGCTAAACATTATACAGCAATAGTCGAGTTTGTCGCAAAAGAAAGCACATCATATCATCTTCAAGTGCCTTTCTTTAACTTTTAACTCAAACCTTGAAAGTGATTAAGGTGTTACAATCAAGCCTTTTCCTTATGTGGAATATTATGGTGATTTTTCCACGATTCTTTAATAAAGTCTCAGAAAATTCGTCTTTCAAATGAAAAGTTTGTTCGAAAGACATGTCTAATAAATGATTTTTCCCATAGAAATTTCAGAAGGAGGTTGGGGACATTTCCTTGGTAGCATCGGTACTGGCAACTGATTTATCAGACCCGGAATTGGATGATAAAACCCGTGCCAAAGTCAAAGACATTAACAGCCGCTGGGCAGGAGCGTGGAACTGGAGCGAAGATCGAAATCAAAAGTTGACAAAAGCGATGATTGACTGGCAGAAATTTCGAGATGAAGAGCTTATTTTACTGAATTGGCTGGGTCAGAAGGAAAAAACACTCAAGGAAGTGGCAAACACTGATGTTGCCGACGAAGAACAAGTCAAAGAAAGTCTGGAACTCCTCGAGGTAACGCTTTTAAAATGTTTCTAAACTGATAAATTGCTAAACTTTTCCATCTCAGCAAAAGTGGAAACACTGTTTCTTGGCGATGGACATCTTTGGTTTTATTTGGGTCTCATTTTGTCAGATGGTATATGTATCATAAATAGTCTTTTATGTCTTTTGTTCTGCGTCACTGATGATCGCAACACCAAGACATTGCCAAAATCTTGTTATTTTAGTTTGAAAAGAAAACCCATCATCTTAAAAAATATTGTACTATAGTACCGTTTCGTGTTTTTATTGGTGGGAAGCATTCTGTTGTGTTTTTGGGCAAGAGTCTTTATTATCAGATTACATTTTAATGTCTGAAGATATGACGTCACATTTTCGGCATAAATCTCACTTTCTGTAGATATGACATTCCAATAAGACGTAAATAAGCTGTATGCTCTCATTCAATGACAAAAAAGGGAACTGGATAAAAGGCATGATGAAGAAATTTACGAAACCTTCGAAAAGTAACTTAAGTTTCGGCTAAGAGCCCTTTCTCAGCACAATTTCTCTAATGTACTAAGTTGTCTTTTCACTGATAGACCACTCAAAAGGAACTCGAGGAACAAGAGCAGAGATTGCAAAGACTTCATAAGCTAGGTGAAGAGCTTATTGAGGAGTCTGGCCGTGACAAGGAAACGAAAAAGGATATCGAAGCACAGTTACAAGACTTTGACGACTGCTGGAACCACGTGGCCAAGCGAGTCATTGATGAAAAGGAAAAGGTTGGAGCGAACAATTTGTGTTTAAATAATACTAAATTTTGCCAATTTTACATAAAGCGTTGTTGTAACCTTGCCTTGTTGATCTAACCCTCAATCGATGATGAAAAGTGACAGGGTAAGTCCGTTCTACTAAAAAAGTTCAATTTGCTTGAAGACTTGAAATGTGAGGTCATTATTGTCATGCACCGCCATATGCTTATGCAAGTGTGTGAATGTGTGTATGTGTCGCGATTTGTTAATCAGTAGTGTATACCGCAAGGTTCATAAGAAAAGGTGTCGTTACACGGGAGTAAGATTACCCATGTGAGTACAACTCCCGGGGGGAAGAGGTACACGAAAAAGTTTATTCCGGGAGGTTTCACCCCGAGGTCAAACCCTTACACTTTCAGGACCCTTTTCGACCTAGTATAACCCTTTAAATATTTAAAAAAGTAAATACTTAAATGAATTGACCGTTCAGTGGGTCCGGCTATTCACAATTATTTTGAAAGGTCATTTGTAATAACTAAATGACATTTTACTCTACCTTTTGTATACTCCAACTCGTAAAATCCCTTCCCTTTTATGTACTTACAGCCTGAAAAGGGTTCCTCTTTCGAGAAGAGGATCCCCGTATTGTTTCTTAAAACCATGACAGGTTAAAGTGGTATGGTCTATCTTTGCAATAATATACTGGGTATTTTAAAATTTTACAATGAAAGGCTTTCAAAGCATTATTTCCCACTTTGTACAGTTGATTAATGCGCAAAATAAGATGAGAGAGATGTATGACCTGATGGATTCTGTCAATCAGTGGATCGATGATAGCCAGGGGATAATTAAAGAATACAAAGAAGATATGCCTTCTGAGGAACAAGAAAACCTCAAGAAAAGAGCCGAGGTACGTACCACGTGTTGATTCACCGCGCAGTTTAAATATGAATAATAAAGAATGCACTTATGTGTTTTATTTCTTTTCTGTAAACTCTTAGAGGCCTTGTGAAGCGAATATTCAGTGCTGTTGACATCATTAGAATAAGACAGTGAATAAATCTATCTTATTAGACAGTTTGTTGCAATGCGTATCGCTGTTTAGTTTTATGAGTCTTGCAGTACTTTGCATAAAATGCACAGCGATACTACACAGTTTAATATTTAAGGTTTGTCTTTCTCTAAAACAAGACTATGAAACTTGCTTTGCGCAATGGTGCGATCAGAAGAAAATAAAAATACGACACTGTGCAAATAAACTGTTAAACCGCTCTCGTAGAGTACAAATATTGTAGAATATTTGTATTTGTTCGACGCGTTCTTTGTAGTCGACTAAGTGGAGTTAGATAATGCTACATACTTTTTACTTTATAGATAAAATTAGAAGAAAAGCCTTCCATGCAAGTCAAGGTAGATCGCATCAATCGTCTTGGTGGAGATGTCTGTGACATTCTTGATGGACCGTCACAGAAAGCCGTGAAAGGAGAACTGCAACAATTTAATGACCGCTGGCAAGATGTGACCGCGGCCCTGGAGAGCTACAATGACAAGGGTTACCCAGATGTAAACGGAAACGATTGCTGTATTGTCCGGATCATCAAACGGAAGTTTAAGACTTTTTCATAGAGGACATCCATGAACTTTGTATTAGAAAGTTTTAACTTGCAATTTTATGGCAGATCCCCTTCAATTTCGGTAAAAATGATAATAAGATAAGAAAAGGTTTGATCATAATTTTTTAGTACAATAGTGGATAAGTAGTAAATAGGATCATGTAACAATTGTTAAGACAAAAGCAAGAAAAGATCATCAAATCATCGAGTCAAATGCTTAGCAGCTTAAGTGGAGCTTACGAGACAGTTTAATTCAGAGCTTTTTAAAAGCAAATACGAAATAGTTCAGAACAACAAAATAGTAAGTGAGTCTAGAGCTCGGGCCAATATGGGATAAGAGCTGTCGAGAATTGGAAGGAGTTGAACCCTCATCGAGTGTCATTGAAGCACAGTCAAACAGTGCAGTGCGCGAGCGAAAACGTTCCAATCAAGAGAAGGGGTGGTGAATGGTTCTTCAAAATATGCACGTCCCACAGAATTTCAGGGGCCTCATCGTTTCGAATTTTTCTAGGAAGCATTCTCAGAGTCAATTTCTTTTGCAAGGTCAAAAAGGTCTCAGGTTCGCGGAAAGATATTAGTCTCGCCGTCTTGTAAAGTCTCAAATTTACCATTTGACACCCACTAAAAATGTGAGCCTGTTATTTTTGCTCCGGTTTGGCTCAATTGGGCGTTCTCGTTTGGCTCTTACGAGTTATGGTTCAAAGGAGTAATTTGAGCTAGTTTTATATGGGAAAAAAGTTATGGTAATTAGAATTAGCGTTCATTTAGGTTTCCGTGAATACAGGAGCGAAAAAGCTGATATATATAGCTCTAAAATGAAATACCTAGAATGGCATATTCAACTTTATGACGTCACCAATATAGATAGTGATGCAATTGTAAAGATAAATTTTCAATCATATATTTCAAGTTAGATTAGTGACGGGAGGATTATAAATTATACTCGGAAATGGCTCAAGTATATAATTGTTTAAAAGGGTAAAAATAATTCGGTTTCATCTGTAATCCATGCCAGTGTAAAATGCTGATCACGTCAATTTGTGTTCAGTAATGAATTTACCAGTATTTTGTAAGGAGATGGTCAAGAAAAACAAATTCCTCTGTTACGTTCTATAACGGCGCTGGCAGTTTATTAGAAGAAATAAAGGTAAGAAAATGAGCGGTTTTCTTTAGATGTTCTTTCATGGGAGAAGTATAAGGTAAGCTGGCCCAAGGATAAGTGCGTCAGAAATCACATTCACTACACAGATGTGGGAAGCAGTATAGCCATTGTGTGGTGTTGCGTTCTCTATCGCCAATGGTCTGTTACCTCATCCAAGGGACGTGTCAATGATAATAGCCCTTGGGAAATGGTAACTTTTCTCATAAATTTACTAAATGGCCAAATAAAGGATGCTTTAATTTTGAGCTGACTTTTGTTGCCTTTTTGTTTATAACTTCTTGCGTTTATCATTGCGTTGCTTTATAGTTGCCCCTAGTGAATTAAGAAAGACCTTTCATAGCTGTTTCAAAATACCTTGGAAAGGTACTTTGTTGTCACATATACTGAGTATAGTATGCAAATTAAAAGCTACCTGCGTTGTTCAGAATTCTCCGCAGAATTTCATGAAATCGTTCACGCAAAATGAGTTATTTGAACCAAGAGAGGATATCCCATTATCCTCTCTTGTTTGAACTGAAAGCAATTTTTGTTGTCTCGTCTATGTACGTTTATATAAGTCATTTTATAATATAGATAGGAGTCTACGCGCGCTCTGATTGGCTAAAAACCTATGTTTTATCAGAGTTTAGAATATAGCCGCTGTATACGCGCGATGGAATTCTAGCGGGCATTATTTTTAATAGAACATAGCTGAAAACTATAAAAGCCCGGTACCCCGGATGTGCGAATTGTTTGTCGAATTTCGCTGAACGACTTCGTCGCCTTCGCATCTATTCTCTTCTTTTGTTGTTTAAATGATGCTTTAAAGCAGCGAGTTTTTTTTATCAGAAACGTTTTACCTGCTTAAATGGAAGTAAGACAGTGCCAAAGGAAGCGACAGATGAAGAAAAAATCGTTGAAATTTGTTGTTTTTCTTTGGAGTTGTATACGCCACTATTTTGCCGTAAACTGCCCGGAATTGATTGGAAATTATTTAGCAAAACAAGCCGGACTCTAGAAACGCTTTGAGGTAAGAAACCTACCTTTTTAGCCACAATCTGAAGACAGAACACTCCACTTTTGTTCTTTTTAAATCGAAATAAGACACGAATTTGAAAAACTTGCTGCGAAACGAACGCTTGAAAATTTTTCATTTGAATGAAATCGAAGTAGGCTTAACCAAACTTGAATGCGTAAATATTTCAACTAGATTTGTCGGCTTTGTGAGAATCTTTTGGTAGTTAGAGAAAGGACTATATAAATAGGAAATATGAATGAAATGATATCTTGGTTTATTTATAAAGAAGCCGCCAAAGAAAAGAATAAACTAAACTTTCACTTTTACTAATGTTGCGTGCGTTTGTAAAATGCCGTGAGCGGCCGCGAGTCTTGTAAGTTCTGTGCTCTTTTTAATGCTATATTCTAAACCCACTAGAAGATGGTTTTCCTATGTCCTATAAGAAAATAATGCACTTTTGAGGTCTAGAAAAGCAGCTGAATGCCCTCGCCTTACGGCTCGGGCATCCACTAGCAGCTTTTATAGACCTCAAGCGTGCATTATTTTCTTATAGAACATGGAAAACCATCTTCTAGTAGGTAAATAAAACATAGAAAAATCATGTTTTATTGTTTTTCGTCAGCTTTCCTCGAGTGCTTCGCGCGTCGTTGACTGTTCGTTGGCTATAATCACTCGTATCCAACAAGGGCGAATGGAATAATTGTTTTATTAAATTCCTTTTTAAGTATAAATCCACTGGACATTTCATTTTGATGTAAACGAAGTGAGGCGGGAAAAATTGTGGCGCGGTGTCCACTGCTTGAGTTGAATGAAACTCGCAAGGAAAGCGAGCGAGAGAGTTTTCTTTCGAAGATTTTCTTCGACAATCTCCTCATAAATCGTCTATTCATGCTGGAACTTGATTGTGACAACAACTAAGGTTTACGGGAATATCCGAAGCAATAGCTTTTCTGGAAATTATACGCCTTGTTCAAGTCGAACGAAGCAAGGGACGGATGTCATCGAGACTACTATATTATGCTGAGACGAAATTGCACTCGGTGCAGTCGGTGAAGTTTATCGAAGTTCAAAAAGACAAGATCAAGATTAAAAGGTAACAAACTTAATTACCTGAAATGCTTAGCCTTATTTTACGTCGAATACTGAATGAAATTGTGTCAGTTTTCTGGTCTTCCCGTAAACTATTTTCTGCTTTTCATCTTTGTTTACTCGCTCTTGTTGTACATATTTTTAATTAAACTTTTCACTCGCGGTGTCTAAAATCTATATCATAAAGCAAAGAAAGAAGCCTAAGCCATGTTTTATACTGTCATAAAACACGACGGGCATTTGAGAACACTCGAGAAATGTAGAAAACATTCGCCTGCGGCTCATGTTTTCTACATTTCCCTCGTGTTCTCAAATGCCCGTCGTGTTTTATGACAGTATAAAACATGGCTTAGGCTTCTTTATTTGTTAAATAAATCGAGCTTCTGTACCAATATTCATTGAAATCCTGCCAAGAAAAGTTAAACACCATAGAAGAAATAAAGCAGCGCGATACTTTGACGTTCCAGGCACATCACATGAAAATTGAATACTGCTTCATGAATTGCTCAATATTTGCCAGAAGAAGCCTCTGACATCGACTAGATTTAATGATACTGTAAGATTCGCTAAATAAGCTTCGTTGATTTTTTAGCTTATTTCAGGAAAGCAGGATGAGACCCACAAATCAAATAGATCCAGAGTGGATCTTTAAGCGTTGTTTTTCCCAATGATTGGCCCTAGACACCTTGACGTTGGATTAATATATCCGTTCCCCGACGAAGAGGTGAAATAATAAAGCATTTGTATCTCCATAAAATAGGAATGGGGGGGGGGGGGGGGGGGAAGTCGGCCTTTTTCTGTAAAGACATAGCAGTGCCTGGAAACAATGAGAGTCTATGTCAATCAAACCAAAGGTTTGTTATCTCAAAAAGATTTAAATATCAATGACTGCGTGCGTGTGAATTGCTAATAGTCAAGCTATTTTTTTTTTTCAGGTTGTACAATTTATTAGAGTTTAAAGCCCAATAAACACCGAGGAAAAAAAAAACATGAAAACTGCTGAAAACTAAAGACCTTGAAATTCCTGCTGTTTAGTTGCTTGAGTTTTTTTTGAGAGAATTTACAAGTTGCAAGTCTGCAAAGGAGCCTGACTTTTCTTCCGAAACGTCAGACACGCTTACACAAAAGAGAAAAGGTGCAACCCATGAAAATTAGCTAAAAGAACGACCGACTCGTTTAGGGGTCTGCGAACCAAGCGTGGAGAAAACTGTTTTTGGCAGTCGGGGTATTGTAAAAAGCTCTAGACCCAATGCAAATATGGCGGCAGTTAATTTTCAGCTCCCAGAAGAATCACTTGTCAACAAAATTAAATTACTCTAACTTATAGATAAAGACAAAGTAAATCAATGTATGAAGTTTAAAGGCTATACCTTTTCATCTAATGGAAAGTTACAGGGACATTTAGATGGCCAAAAACATGAAAACGAGGCTAGGCGGGCCAGGGTGACTTTTTCCATACAAATCTCTTAAATTTGAATGAGTCATAACTTTGCAGCCATTTAACCCATAACACTGAAACTTCTCAGAATAGCATAGTATTTCATATAATATTTAAGTGCCACCATCAGCGTTTTAAGAAACTTGACCAAACAACAGAAATGAATGACAACCATTTTGGCATAAGGTCTATGGCATGAAGGTAATGATTGGGGTATTGGTTTTATGCAGTGCTCAATTTCATTTGACGAGGCTACTATTAAAAAAAGTAACCAACTAAAGTAATGAGTTTTCAATTCTGCTTTATTTTTCCATTCTTGTAATAATTAAACCGTACAACTGTAACATTCTTTTTAAGCCTCAGTTGGGCCGCCATTAGCCAAACAGGCAGCAAAGTCAGCAGCACACTGTGCTTTGTCCATTAAGCCTGAGGCGTTTTCGTAGCAAGTGTTGGCTTCCTTCTTGCACGTTTCCTGAAAAAAAAAAAGATATGGTAAATTATTGCAAATATGGCGGCTGTTAATTTTCGGCTCCCAGAATAATCATTTGTCAACGAAATTAAATTACTTTAACTTAAAGATAAAGTCAAAGTAAATCAGTGTACGAAGTTAAAGGCTATACTTCCATCTAATGGGAAGTTACAGGGATATTTATATTACCAAAAACATGAAAACGATACTAGGCAGGCCAGGGTGACTTTTTCCTTACAAATCTCTTAAATTTTAGTGAGTCACAACTTTGCAGCCATTTAACCCAAAACACTGAAACTTCTCAAAATAGCATAATATTTCATATAATATTTAAGTGTCACCATCAGCGTTTTAAGAAACTTTACTAAATGAATGACAACCATTTTTGCATAATTGGGTCTATAAGGTTTGTCAACGCTCTCTACAAGTAGCACAAAGTGTAAGACAGTTATACAGCATTATCAATTGGAAGGCTGACAGTTCACTGCTATTTATTTTTGTAACTCTAGTAGAAGAGGTTTGCCATAGAGTCAATAACGCACCGACGACAACGATGTAATTTAAAAAAGAAATGAAGTAGATGTCTGTTATCTGGGGAATTCAGGCCCCTTTTCAGTTCTAATCGCCGCTGGCGTCAGTTTCACAAAATGCCGTCGACTGATGTCTTTTTATCAACAGCCATCGCTGTTCTCTTATTGTTACATCCTCGGAGAGCCAGGGGCAGTTAGTGGGGGCGGGGGATTTTCTGAGCTAATTTTTTCCACCGCTCCCCACTAACTGCCCCTCGGTCTCCAAGGATGACTCTGTTATTATTAGGCGTTTGTTTGAGCTTTACAAATTTGCAAGCGATTCTACTACTTTAGACAGATACTTACCACGTAAGGAGGAATCAGCTCAACCATACACTTCTTGTAGTCGGTCAAGCACTCCATGGCTGTCTTATCTCCCTTGTTGTTGCAGTCGTATAGATCGATCTGGCATTGCTAAAATTGATGAAAATATTCATATTTTAATAACTAAAGAATAAATAAGTAGATTTCAGTGTTTTTTGCTTATTCCCAAACAACAACAACAACAACAACAACAACAAGCATTATTTGCATGACCACAAATACATACAGTATTGGAAAAGCATAAAATTATCTCAGTAACTAAAGCAAAATAGATAATAATCGTAATCACGTAACAATGAAAAAAAAAAACGCAATTACGTTACAAAAGTTTGATTTGATAGAAGCTTACTACGTCAAAGCTAAGCATGTCACAATGAAATTCGTCAGTTAAATATAAAAAATAGTTCAGGCGCCAGATGAAACCACTAACAAAGTAAAAATTAAAGGAGTGACTAGGTACGTGTTCATAAACTAAAGCATAAACTGAGCTCATACAAGAGCTGCCAAACATACCGCAAATGGACCACGAGTTGGCTCATCCCTTGCGCGGGAGTCTGGGGCATAGGTGACGGGAGTGGGTCCTTGGTTCTTCAAACATTTGGCGTAATCGACAAAGCAACCAGCCTGCGCTTTAATTCCCTGTGCATGACTAACGCACCAGCTGAGGTCCTTCTTGCATAAAGTCTGCAAAAAGATATGACATGCAGTTAAGTTAAACAATTTGGTAATACGAAAAGTAAGGTAAAATATACACTATAAGAAAGATCGTGAGTTTTATTTTGCTGGAGCATGCATCTGAAACATATTTTGCTGTAGAATCACAGGTGCGCAAGTGCTGTAATGTTATGTGGTAAATAAATGTTATGTTTTTCCATTGTTTGGTTTACATCAGCTGCCTGTTTTTCATTAAAAAAAACAAGCAAATGGTATGTTTGGTATTAATTATTACCACTGTTGGGAAGGGATAGTGGGTAAAACAATAAAATGTACAACAGGATTAGTTGAGGTTAACTTTGTGTAATGCTTATGGGACTCGGTGGAACACACTTTAAAGAGTAATATTGATAATTAACCTAGGCGATTTTCGTAGTATAAGAGCGATTTAATGTTGCGACCGTGATTGCTAAATTACTAGAGCTTTTTATGACACTTGTATCACGGCGTCAAAATTCAAGAAGAGAAACATTACATCCCGTATAACCTATCGATAGTCTCTTTTACCAGGATATATTAACATTAGCTATATGTAAGGTACACAATGAATGTATTCGTTTGGTCTTCCCTGGTGAAAAGGTCTCCGAGATCTTATGTGATAACAAGTATCAATTGTCACATTGCGCTAAAAGGGACGATTGCTTTAAATGTAAACGATTCGTTAAGCTTTCCTTTATACTACACAAAGAAAACAAATCCCAGAGTTGGGGCAATGAAATCCTCAGGCGTACTAGAAACACGATGTAATTTATAAATGAAAATTTTTCAAGTGAACTTACCACAAAGTAAGGCATAGTAGGGATAAGTGCGGCCATGCAGTTCTTGTATGTCATAAGGCATTCCTTTTTACTGCTGTTTTCAGTCTTGAAGCAGTTGTAGAGGTCCTTATGACATTGCTGAAACACAGAGAATTAAACAAATATATGTTTCAATAGAGCATCATAACAGACAAGCTATCGTGTTGATTGTTTACGTTTCTCGTTTTAGAACTTTGTATCCTAAATTTTCGTTTCCTTTCGCTGAAAATTGTATCCTTCCTACCTATAGACTGACTTGATAATCCAATAATCAATTCGTCTTATTTAGTACCTATGGCTTGAATACAGTGCTTGGCCTTTTTGTTCTGAAGTTTTAGTTATGAAAAGACAGGCAGCATCAGGCAATATCCCTGATGATGCCATGGATTGGCGAGTTTTACGATTTTTAGAATAAGAAATGTTTAAGTTAGGCCACATTTGTATCTTTATTATATTGTTTAAAGGAGCTACGTCACGGAAAACGCATGAAATTTTTTTTTTTTCAAGTTTGTCAATCGTAATCTCTCTTAATCTTCGTTAGTCGAAACCATCCTTGTTTATTTTTGGGTTTTTATTACTCCGTTGTTTTTCTACATTAAGAAACTATTAATTTGAGATTTCTTCCAATTTGAGAGTAATCAGAAAAATGCCTTAAATATCTTTATATTAAAGATTACTTACAACAACACCAACTTTTCCGGGCTCGTCTTCCAACTTTGCCAAACCGGCGCTAACCATAGCCACGAAGGCCACATACAGTGAAGCTGCAAAAAAAGTCTTCATTTTTAACTCGTCTCGGCTCTGTACTATAAATGAAATGAATGTGTTTTTCCTTCGGAAGACCACTGCTTATAAAGACGGAACAATCAGATCATAGTTTACTCAGACTTCCATCGAACACAAAAGTTCGGACGTTTGTGGAGCCAAAGAGGTGTTATTCCATAAAGGAGCTCAGTTACAGCAGACCTCACTATTCAATATCGGTGTTAAAAGAAACAAAAGGATAAAAGAGTAAATAAAAGTGTCATCATCTGAGTAAAGTGAAATGTATTGATCTTTATATACGCGTGTTAACATCTGATTAGGGAAAAAATGTTGTAGTTTATTCAATAGGTAAAGGCTACGTGCCTATTGTTTCTGGCAATTACTTATTGCTTCGTAATGGTGAAGAAATTATTAGCTGGATAATTCGTGAAGTGTTCGAGAAATTAATTTATAAAAATTGCCGTTTTATTTGTTTGAATATTTTAAAGTTTTAAACAAGAGTACTACTCAAAATGTTCTAATATAACACGAATGTACATAAAGTTGAGCAATAACGTGTTTACCTTTTCAGCATCCAGCAGTTGACATATTGCAGATTTTTGTCCAATTACAATTGTCCGGTTACTAGCAGTTTGCACAGGTGTAATTGGACACCTGACCATCTTTTGGGTCATTAAAGTGACAAATATGGCATGCAAAGAAACAATGGGATTCGATAGTATTTTTCCTAGTATTGATATCTTTTTTTATGTATTGCTTAATTTGCCCTTCACAATCACTCCCATCTGAATATTATTGTTATTTTTACACTATTTGCGTTTTCAAGTGTTATCAGTGTGTGTAGTCTGTGAAAACGGGAAAACCCTATTTACGATGGAAACAAAACCTTGATAATAAATTACTTTCTATTTGTTAGCTTATATTGCAAGGGGACTGTGATATTCTTTTTCATTTTGTTATTCCATTCTAAGTAAAAAGAAACCAATTGGTTGTCCCAGTCCGATATTTTTTCAAATAAATTACAGTCGAACCCCTATAAGGCGGCCACCCTTGGGGAAATGGTAAGTGGCCGCTTAATAGAGGTTGGGTTTTGTCAGAAATAAGCATAAGGAGTAGTAGAAACATCACTTTATTACCAGAAAGTCGAAAGGCCATCACTTAGTTTAGTGACAACGGAATCACATCAAGACGATAATAAATGTGTGTGTTGAATGATGTTATCAGTCGCCAATCTACGTGTATTAAGTTTTTAGTGGCCGCTAAATAGAGGTAAAAACAATAGAAGAATTCTCATTGGGACGGACGGAAAGTGACCGCTAAATAAGGGTTTTCTTTACAGGATTATACCAGCAATTCGGGACTTTGATGACCGGCCACTTAATAAGTGGTGACCACTTAATGGGTGGCCGTTCAATAGGAGTTCGACTGTAATTGATTTGTAATTAAGGGCAGTAAGTCAGTAGCTATAGGGCGCAATGGAGTGCAAAGTACGGGTTTCTTGTCAATACCAGAGTGGAATGGAACTAGAATAGCTTATTTCAATGCAAATAATCATTTAATTCTACTTTCTTCCTACCTTTTGGTACTTTAGCTTTTATAGGATATAAGAAAAAAAAGGCCAGCGATCATTTTTCTAAGAAAAAAACAACAACAATCTACTCAAGAACTAATTTTCCCAATTGAATTATAGAAAATGTGTAAAGGTTGCCGGTATAAAGGAGAGTTTACATACCGACCTAGGGACTGAAGCAAGCTAATTAAGAGACTTTAATCAGATTTCATGATTTTATTTGCCAGTATTCCTAAGACGAAACAGGATATGCATCATAATTCCTCCAAGTGGTCATTATATTCAAAACAAGGAATTCACAGGAGTTTTAGCGTAGAAAATTACTTCGTAGCCTGGTTTTAAACGTGCATCACAGTGGCCATTGCTTGTCAGCTTGTTTGTGCAACCTGTGTTTTGTCATTAAAATAAATTCTTTTTTTTTGTCAAACAATCGTTGAAATGAAAAGCATAATTCTAGTGTTTTAAGTATTACGAATTGAATAATAAAAAAAAGGATTAGTGGTAAAATGTAAGGGCCTGTTCGCAAGGGCAAGTTCAAGTTGAAGGCATTTCATCTTTTTGACAATAAGACTACGAGCCCAAGTTTTCAATGAGCGAATAGTCAACGAGGAGCACTTTATGCGCGTAGGCACAGCGTGTGAATGAATTTAATTCGCGACAAATCTGTATGAATGAATTGAATAACCTTTATTCAAACACGATACTTTTTTAAAGCTTCAAGCTTGTAGCGTTGTGTGGAAACATCAACAATAGACAGTTCTGATAAAGAAGAAAGGGAAGGATAAAAGTAAACAGAAATAACACAATGATCTATTTTTCTTTTATTCTTTTCACATCTAACGTGTTGGAATTCTCCACAACAAATGTTTTTATCAGAAGTTCAAATATTACCACACAGTTGTGGCTACTGTAGGAGCCTTAGTGGAAACGCCATTTTTTAGGCAGATATCAAATTCTTTAGCGCACTCATTCTTTTCTTTAATACTGTTGACACTTGAAAAACATTCTCTTCCTGTACGATAGCACTCCTTCTGCAAAAATATCCAAGCAAAGCATTCCAAATTAAACAAGTTTACAGTTAATTTTTAATAAAATAATATGGCAAATTTATACAATGAATGTGCGAATTTAGGATGTTATCGAGTGGGATGGTTACAAGAACGTGCCGTATATGCATCTGTAGTGCACGTATTTGTTCATGATCGAAAAACAAGGGTAGTTATGTACATGTTTGGGTCCTACTAAACAAATTACCTTCATTGCTTTACAATTTTCAAAAAAAAAAATACAATCCAAGCAATCCAAACAAAACAAATTAAAACAAACAAGGCAAGACAAGACAGTACAAGATAAGACAAGACTATAAACGGTTGTTTTGTCAGACAAAGCTAAATTTCAAAATTTAAAATTCAATTAAAGATGAAACACATTCTGATCTTTTTCCTACCTTATATTGAGGGATCGGTGCTTCCATACAAGTTTTGAAATCATTTATACATTTCTTCTTGTCCTTGCCGTCCTTGATACACCGGTTAAGAATCTTCTTGCATTTCTGCGTTAATTAGTAAATATAGGACTAGAATAAGCAGTTGACGGCAACCTTGCTGGCATAGGGGATTGAAGAGAGTTTAAGTTCAAAACTCGTTGTGCTTGCCTCAAAATAGGTTCAGTTAGCAAAGGGTACTCGAAAGGGTGGACTAAGGATTAATAAATGATATAATATGTATTTAAATGGCTAAAAACAAATATCAACAACCGGATTTGTGTTATTTGGCATTGAACATGCAACGAAGCTCACAGAAGTCGTCAGTACGGTAGTCGATAGGGAGGGGGAGTCAGAATTAACTTTTTTTATCACTTTGTTATACGATCAAATTATAATGGGCCGTCAGTGGTCAATTACAAGGTTTCACTATTGGTAAAAAATGCTTCATGACTATGAATCTCTAAGGTCTGGGTCCACGTTACGAAAAAATCATTTTCTAAACTCTTCCTTACGAAAAAATCATCGAGAATTTCTCGTACGTACAATCAGTTTTGAACCGTTTTGGCTATGCACTCACACGCGGGCGTGTGAAACTCGCGCGCTTCGCGTGCGAGGGTTCACGCTCTTGGCCGTTCACGCCTTGCCAGAAGCGATATTTTATTAAAGAGAGCAAAAACTGACACTTGGTCCGGATAGTTAAATACAAGGATATAATTCATCTAATTCAAAGCAAGTTAGAGTTAACGAAAAAAAAAAGATGACTTACAATAAAAACTGTTTTGTCAGGACCGTCTTCTAACTTCGCCAAGTCATCGGCAAAAACCGTTGACATCAAGACCACAAACAGTGAGAAAATAAGATATGCTTTCATTTTGATCTCCTTTCTGTACTAAAGATGATAATTTTACTTTTTCGATTTCTGTCCAAGGCCATTGTTTAGAAAAAGAACAATAGGTCAACGCTTACTCAGACTTCAAACGAGCACAAAAGCGCAGCTAATGTTTGTAGAGCAACAAAAGATCGCCAACAATAGGTTTCGCTATTCAGTAGGGGTGTTAAACGGTAAAGAAAGGATGTAACTTACACAAACAGTGTTAACATGCATTCAGCGGAATAAAGCGTTTTAGCGTGAAAAAGTCATGGTTTTAGAGAGTATTCTAAAGGTGATGGCAAACAAGACCCCCCAAACAAGGATGTAATGTTGCGGATACAGTGCGACACAAGTGTTTCCCCGTTTGCCTGCACGCACAACATTTGTCGCGGACAATGCAAAATTTGTGTCCGAGACACAAAAAAAGTTTCTGATTTGTGTCAGAAACATTTTGTGTCCGCAACAAATGTTTTCCCGTTTGCGCGGCATGGACACAAAACATTTGTTTTGTGTCCCGCTCGTTTGCTATCCCAAGAAACATCATCAGTAACAATGAATTCGTAACATTGTGCCCTCGTTTGTACCATGCACTGGTAACAAATTGTCAGTTGTGGTGACTGATCATATGAAGTGTAAAATTCATCTCAATCATGACTGCTAACAAATTCAGTTCTTTTTGATTGTTTCTTTAAATGATTAGGGTTTTTGGTTGGAATCAATGTATTCAGTTGCGGTCACCGGGACACTTACAAACAAACTATTTATTGGTAAGATCTTTTTTTCAAAATAAGAGACCATAAAATCCGCCATGTAATGTCACTGCTCATTTACCATGCCAGTTTGCGGCTGTGAAAGCTTGCATTTCGGATCCAAACAAAAGTGAATCAAACGTATACAAACAGTAGTGGTGTTCAAATCTCACAGCTCTTTCATGGAAATGGGAACAGTAAAATAATATCTTTATATCGAAGAATCGTTATATCGAAACTCCCGATATAACGATATAGCCGTAAAATAATTAACAATTATTCGCCGAAGTGGAAGTGAATAGTTCGCGGCGAGGTAAATATCCACAACATTCACCGACACTGAGGTGAAAAATTGTTTTAGTATATACCACACATGTTGATAACTAGCGGACTAAAACATCACTTTCGGTAAACAAAGCGACGCGCGAAGGCAGTTTGTTTCTCTTTACTCTTTAGCTGCTCGGAGGTGAATAGTATCATTTTCGTATATCATTGTACAAAGCTGTTTTTAGAAAAGTTAGAGATGACTCGATTTCCGTAATGTTATTACATTATATTCAATGTTTTGCAAATAAAATGTGACTGTGTACTGATAATATCGTTATATCGGTAGGATTTTACGCTCGGTCTGCTAAATTCTCATCGTTTTATCGGGAATATCGTCATATCGAAGATCGTTATATCGGGGTTCCGTCCAATACATTTTACTGTAACTTTTGCTGGGACATAGAATATTCATCGTTATATCGAGAATATCGTTATATCGAGGATCGTTATATCGGGGTTCCACTGTATTTTCTTCCTTACAAACACCTTCACCATCGCAAGGGGCCGATTACATGGCGAATTTCAGCCCGGGCTGAAATTTCTACTCGGCTTCCAGAAGAAATCTTCTTGAAAAGACGATTGCGATTGCATGAAGAAAGTTTCATCTCGGGCTGAATTTTAGCCCGTGCTAAGATTTCCAGCTAGGCAAACGGGCTGAAAAACCTCATGTAATCGCATTCAATTTCAGCCCAGTCGGAAATGTGAGCTTAGGGATGCGCAGTGATGGTTTTCAACGAAAGAAAATGGCGGCCATGATAAAGTTTTTAGTTTTAAAAGTGTTCAACTTGAACGGGGGATGAAATTCGCCCTAGTCTCCCTCGCGGGTAGCGACACTAAAACCGGCTGCGAGGGAGACTAAAATTCGCCATGTAATCGCAACAAAATTCAAGCTCAGTTAACCATTATAGAACACGAGCACAAAGAAGAGAAAAAAAATCAAGAACAGTAAATGATGGCGAACGGCAAACCCAATGAAACAATGTTCAGCAGCGGCAGAGGGGGATGAACTGTTTGCAAAAAAATTGTGTGAAATACGTTTGTTATAACTAGTTTTGTCCAACATTGTAGATTATGCTGAAGGTCGGGACACACTATGCGACAAGTCGCTCCGTGTGTACTGCTTAAAAACAAGTCGCTACGACAAGGTGTTTGGTGCACAAACGGCGAATTTGAAAGAGTGGGAATGCGAACAAGTTTTCCATATTCAATAGGGCGAAAATACATGACGTGCTCTCATTGGTTAACTCACATTTTGTCGCAGCGACTTGTCGCAGACGTGTACACACGCTGCGACAACGCTGCTATCGCTCATTTTGTCGCTGCGATGTGTCGCACGAATTCAAACCATTTTGAATTCGTGTGACACATCGCGGCGACAAAATTCTGTCGCAGCGACATAGTTTGTCGCATGTCACACGAGGCGAAATGTCGCAGCAATATGTCGCCGCGACGTTTTGCAGCGACGTGTCGCCTAGTGTGTCTCGACCTTAACAGCTAAGCGTTAGCAGCAAATTGACAAAAGCCAAGCTCCGAGAAAGAGATAAGTAAAGTATAAGCAGAAAAACACCACAGTTGTCTTTTAATGTTCTTTTTATTCTGATCTATTTTGCTATATTGACATCTACAGTTTGTTTCGTCTTTAATGTTTCATGTCCACCACAACAGATTCATCCAGTACGCGCTCAATCAATCATTTGAGGCCACTTGAATAGCCTAGCTGGAAGCGCCATTGTTTAGACACTTTCCAAGCTGCTTAGCGCACATATACTTTTCTTTCATGCCGTTTGCACTTGCAAAACACTCTTTGGCTTTAGCATAGCACTGCTTCTGTAAATGAAAAGGATATAACAAGTTTCAGCAGCAACCTCTATTAGTATAGTTTTTGCGATATAGAAATGTATATTATTATTATCATTATACAGCTATTTCAATTAACGTTGTCCGGATCAAAGCTTAAAGACAAGACTGAAGGGCAGTATGGGTAGAAGAAGAGGGCGCAACTGCACGTGCTGAATACTAAAATATATAATGACATGACAAACGCGAATTTGCACGTTTTCTATTTCTTTAGACATGTGAAACAAGGTGGTTTTAGCCACACTGAATTTAAGAAGAATTTTCAAAACTCAGAACCAAGCGACAGTGAAGGTAAAGCTACAGAAAGTCCTCCTGAGAGGAAAAAACAAACTCGTGAATTCTCCACGTGCGATGATGCTTAATGAAGCTTATATGCAAATTTGTAGTGAATACCCAGAACGCCATACGGTCTTGCCTTTTAGCTTTAAGCTTTGAACCGACAACGTTTATTGAAATAGCTGTATATCGTGATCAGAACTGTTATCGTTATCATGATCATTACCATATTAAGCAGATTATTTTAGGATAAACTATCGATGTTATAGAACGGCAGTTTTCCAGATCAGAGCGATATTTCTCAAGTAAAAACTTCCTAACAAAGACGAAATCGATAAAATTAACTCGAATTTTCATCACATTTTGTTCAGTTTAAGTTTTGTTTTTGCATTCTAGTGGCCGCGTGTTTGCTTTTGAGACAAAAGACCAGAACTATTCATCTTAACCCAGTTGTGTAAAATGTCGCGCTTATAACCCTGAAATCTGTGGCAATTAAGCTAACGCCATCCTGCGGAACAACAATGTGTATTTAACCACTTATTTTGGAGCCAGTAAGCTAAATTTTCGAGGCTGAAGAATCAAGTTGATGATAAGACCGAATAAACAGAAGCATAATTGCTATCTTTTCGTACCACATAATTTGGGATCAGCGCTTCCATACAAGTTTTGTATTCGTTTTTACATGTGTCAATGTCCTTTCCTTCTTTGTAACACAGGTAGAAGTTCTTCTGGCATTGCTGCGTTAAAAAAAAAAGAATATAAATGGTAACGATTGAGCTAAAATTGTTCAATGGTTAGCAACCTTGGGGGACAAGGGGATACAAAGGAATTGGGAGTATTTGATGTTGTTAGTACAATTCTACAAGTTTACTTATGCAAATGCTGCAACCTGATTGGTTAAGCGTCTATTGGCAAAACGCACTATCTGATTGGCTACACCACACAGGTGCCTTCTATAAATTAGACGGGAGTTGAGGTTTTGTGTTTTGGGGGGTTTGGGTTTTTTTTTTTTTTCGATCGATAGACGGCTCTCGGAGCGCGCGCCCAGTTTTTCGCTGAATTTTATCAACAAATTCTTCAACAAATCAAACTAGCCATATTGTGTGTTAAATAGATCAGCCACTGTGTCATGCTAAATCAATTAGACGGCTCATTCTCGGTTTCAACCGGCTTTTGATAGTTGCCTCGGGGCTTCGCCCCTCGCCAACTATCAGCCGGTAGAAACCTCTAGCTTGCCGTCTAACTCTTAATTAGTGTGCAGTGGACGAAGGTCGTTTTCAGAATGGCGACATTTTCTCTTTTCTGCGACGTTTTGGAGAAAGTTTCGAGAAACATTATTGCATTATTCAACCCCCAAGAAGAAATGAATTTAAGAAATAAATTCACCATTACACGAGTTTGAAACGCCAATTACAAAATGAACTGATGAGCTTGCGTACACAACTGACAGTTTTAAATGAAAATTTAGTCCGCGCGCGATTTTGCAAAAGTTTGTAATATGTAGGAAAATGAGTTAGAATACTGCTACTAAAACAATTAGATTATTCGCTTATGATTTCTATGATGTAAAAGTCGAGTAAGTCTTCGGCCTCATAAACTATCACCTCATAGAAATCTCGAGCTGATATGCATAACCAGGGTAATCATGATTATGTAACTAGGTTAATCGTATCTATAACAAAATTCTCGATTTTGACTGGTTCTGGCGCGCCTATTTGTCGCGTAATCGGCGCGCGATCACGTGGGTGTCCAATAACAGGCATCATTTTTGCCGAGCAACCTCAAATTGGATACCTGTAATTGGACACCTACGCCATCCGCGCGTCAATCATGCGCATTTGATTGGGTTTTTTCTTGCTGTTTTCTAACTTTTTGTGCATCCGATTGAATTTACCTTTGGCTTTTTTCTTACAGAAAAGGTTCCTTAAGACTTCCTAACCTCGAATTTTGTTATTGACACGATTAATTAGTAATTGAACCTCGTGTCGTACAATTCAGAGAGTAATCGTGCTCGTAATTTCGAAATGACTCGCCCGATAACTCCTTGAATTGTACTCCACTCAGTCCAATTACTATTACTAATCATATCTGATTGGTTCTAAGCACGGCCTATTTTCTCCAGATTGGCGCGCGCAGTTGAAATGTCCAATAACTGTATCCAATTACAAGGTGTTCAATAACAGGGTGTCCAAAAACAATGTTCGAATACCGCGCATGCGTGCACTTTTTATTTAATTCCTTATTGTGACTGAATATTCATTGATATTTCTAAAACCTTCAGTTTTAAAAATGGCATTTTTGTCATAGTGAGGACTAAATCCTCAACAAGATTCGCTTGTCTAATTTTTTCCTCTCATTTTGTTATACTTATGATTAGAGGACTTCTTGTCGTCCAATTCTGTCTGTAAACATACTTGTGATTAAACAAATCGGACTCCGGCTACGCGGTCGTCCGATTGTGTCAATAATTCGTATGATTACAGACCCTTCACCTATGTGTAGTATATAGTTTCTTTATATTGTTTAGTAAAGATTTCCACCGCTTCTTATATTAATTTGTAATATTTCTGATCCGTTGCCACTGTATTGTGAATTGTAAATAGTATTTTGTAAATAGCGTTGTAATATTGTAAGTATTTTTTTTTTGTGTGGGGTGTTATTTTCTAAATGAATACAAAAAAACAAAAAAAAAAAAACAGACCGAATTGGACTACACTCTTTGCTATTACTATTATATATTTATGGTAAAAAACAAACAACCAAACAAACAACAACAACTAGAATGTTACTCTGCTTATATAGCTGTTAATAGACTTCTGATAATTTTTTCTCTGATGTCAAATTGAGAACTTGAATTTCTTTCAGCTTCTAGCATATACGTAATAGTTATTGGACTCACTCACTGCCCATTGTGCCCACTGGCACGTAGGGCAGCAACAAAGGTCCTCCACTGCTGTCTGTCTTTGGCCAGCTGTTGGATGGTGTTCCAGCTTTGGTTTAAGCCCCTCAATTCTGTCTCTACTGTATCCTCAAAATCGCCCGAGCGCGACGCGCGAGTCCGATTTAAAATTACAAGCACGATTACTCTCTGAATTGTACGATACGATATCCAATTACTGATTGATCGTATCAATAACAAAAATTGGAGGCTAGGAAGTCTTTGAGAACCTTTTTGTGTGGAAAAGTCAATGGTAATTTAATTGGTTGTACAAACAGCAAGAAAACAACAAGAAAGAAAGAACCCATTTAAGTGCACGTGATTGACGCGCAAATGGCGTAGGTGTCCAATTACAGGTGTCTTCAAATTGGATACCTGTAATTGAACACCCACGTGATCACGCGCTAATTACACGACAAATAGGCTCGCGCAGTGCCAATCAAAATCGAGAATTTTGTGATGGATACGATTAATTATATTACACTCTGTTCTTTATAAATTTTGTCTTTTTTTGTATCCATACGTTTGTTTATTGTAAATCTTACCGCAAAACCGTTCACATCCTCCACTTGCCCCATGTCTTCCATCGCATCCAGCGCAACTTCAGCGGGTCCTTTGTTTTTGAGACATTTGTAGTAAGATTTTAAACACCTCGTTTTGTTTACAAATCCTGGACTGTCTTTAACACACTGCTTTAAGTCATTGGAGCAGGCAACCTGTTAAAACACCATCCATGCGTTATTTTCTAAAATTAAAAAGGACGCATACTCTTAATTCTGGTTCACACTTGCTGGATAAGCCCAATCATAAGCGCGAGCATAAACTCAACGATGTTTTCACTTGAGATAACACAAGCAAAGGACGACATACTAATGATCAGTGGTTTGGTTATCCTGGCAAACATTGAATAATGGAACTCATGTGAACAGCCAGGGGGCAATTCAATAAAACATTTACACGTGTAATTTTGCAAGTGCAGCTATTGTTTTAGAGGTCGAAAACAAAAGCTACACTTGTGAATGTTTTATTGAATTGACCCGAGCTCTTGCGCATGGGCCAATTCTCTTGGAAATAATCGACAAGGGATCCCGGAAAGGAACTTCATTTTGCTTAGTTATGCTTGTGCTTTTGCTTGTGCTTGCGCTTATTTTACAAATAGGCACTCACGTAACACAAGCATAAGCAAAAGCAAAAGAACAATTTTTTTTTGCTTTTTTTCCTGCTGGTTCACATACGAGTTTCTTTATGCTTATGCTTGTGCTTATTGCACAAGGGTGTACCAGGCTATAAAAACTGTCTTTTTTATGGAAGGTATTTTGGTTGGTAAATAAAAGAATAATTCATATTGCATTTTGCTGTAAATTAAAAAAGTAATAAGCATACTTAAACTACTTCTTAACTGCAAATGTAAGAAAAACGCTACCCATACCACTAAAATAAGAATAATGATTATTTTAAAAATATATAGACGCGTTATATGGTCATCTCTTTTTGAAATTTTGAAAAGTTTGAGTAAAATCAAAGATGGAAATGTAATAAAGTACTTCAGTGACCGTGTTAGACAAAGTCAAAGTTCGTCATATGCAAGTGTAGCCTGCACGCGTACCGCAGCTGGCTTACCATTCTCGTGAATTGTTTAGGTTTTTTACCCCGTTTACTAGTTGTCTGCTTATGGGCAAGATGTTCATGTAAAACTTAACCCCCCTCCCCCCCCCCCCTCCAACCACCCTTAATGTAACTGTTTTTAATTATTGATGTTTTTAATACCTGGTTATTTTCAAACTTTTCTTAAGCTTCCTTATATGAATTTATTATATGGAGGAGAGTGTTTTACTGGGAACTAAACCACTCGTTGATTCCATACGCCACTCCATCCGGGACCCGAGTGGCGGTTTTTGTTTGGTGTTTTGGTATTTTCTATGAAGACGAACGCTGATTTGTAAAACAGGCTCGATTATTCGAAAACAATGAAATAACAATCGGTAACATCAGCTACACCTGGTCTTCATATAATAAAAAACATTACACGTTGGCTCAAAGATACGAATTTTATGTTCTCGTGGCAAAAACGATATCTTACTCGCTCGTTTCGCTCACTCGTGAGATATCGTTTCTGCCACTCGAACATAAAAAATTCATTTTTTCTCGCCACCGTGTAATACCCTCTATATATTTGTGTAATATAAACACTATGGAGTAACCTGTTGATGATCACTTTAAAGCTACATTCCACTGAAGTTCTGGACTTACCACAAATGGTGGTATGGTCGGTAATGGTGGTAAAGTCGGTAATGGTGGTAAGGTCGGTAACAGCACAGCCATACAGTTCTTGTAATCCTTCAAACATTCGAACTTTCCTTTAATACCAGCCCTAAAGCAGTCACGCAGGTCGATTTTGCATTGCTAAGGATTAAAGAACAGACAATGTATGGATTTGTGTTTAACATTGCGAAAAATGCACAACACAAATGACTTAGAAACGCGATGTGATAAAAAAAAATTAAAGTTCAAAGCAATGATTTAAGTTCTGTGATCATATACTGACTATTTAAGGGCTGTAAGAAGACCTTTGCCATAAACGAGGCAAGATTTTGATAGTGGGTTCTAGGGCACACCCGTCAGAAAATTTTGAAAGTTAGAAGCTCTGGATCTCTTTCAGAGATATTTTTATGAGGTATTTCTTGAGAAAATTCAATCTTCATCAACTGGGGATTATTGTCCCAACTGAACAGATTTAATTTTTTAATTTTGGGTAAAAATTTAGACGAGGCAAATGCCTCATCTTGCCTCTTGCTAGTTACGGCCCTGTATTTATGCGTTTCCGTTCGTCGCCGTCTTTGTTTCTTGTTTTCTTTTTATCTTGATAGCAGTTATCATTAAATAAAGCACACAAAATCACATATCAGGTTTTGTACTGCTTTTGTACTGCTTTATGTTTCCTTTCACTTCATTACAATTCATTGCAGTCCAGTTCTTTTTCATCGATCATCGTCTCTTCCTTTACGTCCCGTTATGTCACATCACTCCACATCCCTTCACGCCACTTCACGAAACTTGTCGTCACTTCTCTTAATCATTTCCCTATTTCACTTCACTTCCCTTACGTCACTCACCTCATTTCAGTCACGGGAATAAAAATTTTGGCAGAGCAAAACAACCAGTAAGATAGACAAACTTGGGCTTTTTATCGCAAATAAAATTTAAAAAAGTCCACTGATAAAACAAACGCTTGTCAAAATTCACCCTTTTTCGGGTAATGGTAGGAATCATTAACCTTTTTCGAAATTAAATACTTACCACAAAAGGGTGTCTGTCGTCTTCAGCGGCATCCATCACTACAGCCTCGCTGGGTCCTTTGTTCACGAGACACTTGCCAAATTCTACAAAGCACTGTGCTCTGGCCTTAATATTGATTCCAGACACTCCGGCTAGACACTGTTTCATATTATTTTTGCAGGTTATCTAGCAAAAATGAATTTTAAAAAAAGTACAGAAAGGTATCAGTGGAATGTCCACAGTAAGTTTGAAGGAATTATTTCAAAACTATTTGTATTAAAGTCACTTTCAGCGTGAATGACTGGTAAGGCAAATTAAAAAGAGATCAACAGACTTATCAGTCTTTTAGTATTTTTTCAGTATTTTAGTTGGACAAATATTGAGTACCAGAATAATTTATATCACATTTTGTAATTTTCTACCCGTTTAAAAAGCTAAAGCTGTAATAAATTATTCGTGATAACACCAACCACAATTTTTTGTAATTATCAGCGGCTCAGAAATGAATTTCAAAGTTCACAAGAACTATGTAAACTACAGGTTAAATCTAACGTGTAGCTATTTTGTAGTGGAACTTCAGTCGAAATTTGTTTTTGATGTTTGGTGTTGCTAGAAATGATTTCTTTTAATAGGATATTTGAAACAGTAACACAAAAGTTTGCAGCGAGAGGTAAAGAATTTTGGAACACGATTTGCCCAATCAATACTCGATGTCCTCGCGGATTCCGTTAAAATTATTTTTCTATGCAGCAGTGCACTTACCACAAATGGTGGTATGGTCGGTATCAGCACAGCCATACAGGTCTTGTATGCCTTCAAACATTCAAGCTTCCCTTTTACAGCGTTAACGCAGTCATACAGGTCGATTTTGCATTGCTTAAGAACAAAACATGTGCTTGTTTGGGTTAACCTTAAAGTCCCATAATTTGCCAACGCAGAATTTTTCCTTTCTGATTTATGGAACTCATTTAACAAAATATCATGTTCATCCATTCCAACTTCACAGAACTAACATTACAGGACATGCATGGTTACCAGTAGGAAGAATTTGTACTTCGAGTTTGGGAATTAATGGGTTAATTAACTTTTAGTTCACTAATGCGGCATAGAGTAAAATCCCGCGAGTAAGAACCTATTATTTTTTAGGTTAGCCTAAACAGGTTCTTACATAAAGGGTTATAAACACAAATTTAGGCTAATTAGGTTCATAATAGGTTCTTAATCGGAGGAAAAAAATTCAATATTGTTATAGAGTTTTTAGTGGTATTCGGGGGGGCCAATTCCTTGTATAAAATTTGCATACCACATAAGTACTTATGTAAAAATGAAGCACTAATCACTAAGAATATGACATGACAAACATGCACAGTAATGCTTTGTCCAAAGGGTTTTCTTATTTCCCAAAAGTAATTACATTTTTAATCAATTTTAGAAAATAAGAACCTGTTTCCAAATTTGAGGCTAAATAGGTTCCTATAAAAATGGTATCTAATTTGCAAATTTTAGCCTAACAGGTTCTTAAATGTTAGGTTCTTACTCGCGGGTTTTTACTGTACTTACCACGTAAGGGTGTCTATCAGATTCTCCGTCGTCACTGGTATCCATTACAACCTCACCCACAGATGGTCCTTTGTTGACGAGGCATTTGCCATACTTAACGAAACACTGTCCTTTGCCAAGAAGCCATGGCGCATCTTTCAGACACTGTTTTAAGTTGGCATTGCACGCTGTCTGTAAAAAGAAGAAAACAAATCATACGATGATGTATTGTAATGTAGTTTTGAAGTGATGTACTGTTAATGTAAAAATAGAAAATGAAAAGAAAAAATTCCAAAAAAAAAGGTGAAAGAGAATTTATCGCTCTTTTAGTTGTTCTTTAAATTATAATAATTTGCACATCTACGTCCGTACTAATGTAAGTAAAGTAAAACTTTATTTAAGTAGGGTAGCCCATTTTTTTCAGCTCATAGCATCTAAACAAATTAATAAAAAATGTAAAAAGAGAAAAGCACTAAGATAAAAAAAAAGGAAAAACGAAAGAAAGCGACGAAACCAACGCGGGAACCAGAAATATGAGAAATCAACCAAATGCTTATTATTATTTTCACAGTTCAGCTACACTCCTACACTCCTACTTACTACAAATGGTGGTACGGTTGGTACGGTTGGCATCAGCACAGACATGCATGATTTGTACTTCTTCGCACATTCGAGCTTCGGGGTGCCAGCCTTAATGCAGTCATACAGGTCGATTTTGCATTGCTGAAGAAAAAAAACATGAACATGTTAATCACATGTGCTTTAAAAGGAACCCAATGGAAGTGAAAACAATTTTTTATCGAGTTAACAGCTCGATGGCATCACGTTTCTCCTCAGGTTGCAAGATCGAGTTAATGATCAAGGAAAATACATGTATTTAAGAGATGACAAATGCAGTAAAAACATAACGTTTCCCAGCTGTGTACTGACTAGTGATTTTCTTCTCATTGAATGTCTTTTTGGCGTGGCCTCCTAAACACTTGCATTTTTGTCGCCTAAAAAGACTTGAAATTATACAGTTTGAATTCAGGTATTTTACTATGTGTAACAATCACCCATCGTTAAGCTCCGTCCAGAAGTAAAAAGGTGTCTATGCGTCGGTACTTTCTTGATCAAGCAAACAAGCAATATATTTTGTCTTGAAATGTAACTTTTAAGCAGGTAGCTTAATGTTTTTAAAGAAGTGAACAAGGCTAGACATTTGAGACCTTTGAAGCTCGAAATATAATATAAAGGTTCGTCTTGAAGTTAAAGGCGTGCATACGTACTTTCTTAATCAATCAAGCAATAAATATATTCTATTTTGAAATGTAAATAGGTAGCTTGATTTTTTTTTTTAAAAAAGGAAACAACGCTAGATATTTTTGACCTTTGAAGCTCAAAATATAATCTAAAGGTCCGTCTAGAAGGTAAAAGGCGTGCATACGTACTTTTTTGATCAATCAAGCAATCAAAAAAGAGAAAAAAAAGAGGTGAACAACGCTAGATATTATTTACCTTAAAAGGCTCAAAATTTCATTTCAAAAGATGGTCTATACTTACCACATAAGGGTGTCTATCAGTATCTCCGCCCTCAGCGTCATCAGCCAATAGAAATTCTTCAAAATCATCGGCACGAAGGCCAGCGATAAAGGCCAACACGAAAATGGCCAGAAAAGATTTCATCTTGGAATTTCTCTTAGCTCTGTAACTCTGGGTTTGAGAAAGTGTAATGTACCTTCTATAAAGCTCGACCTTATATGTGATGTGTTTTGTCTTTGCGTACAAAAGGAAAGGTATTGTCTTTGTGCACTTAAATATTACAGTTTGCTCAGTGAGTTTGCCCATTAAAGGTGCCAACATTGTTTCATTTATGCGTATTATGATGAACTTATTCATAAAGAACAACAAACAAAAATTGGCAAACTCAGTGTTTGTTAATCTGAGAAAGCACAACCTTGGAGAAAATACCGCTTTTTGTTACACTACCACAATACGTGTTTACTGATCGTTTGAACGTTTAGGCAATTTATTTAAACAAGAAACAAAGAATATACCTTTTACTATGAAAGAATATTCCATAGAAAAGGGATATTTATGTTTGCAAGACTAGTTACCAAACATTGAAGTAGAGAAAAGAATTGATATAAAATACGTTTGATCAGCTCAGCTGGAATAAATAAAAAAGTTCCTTTATCTTGTTTTAAGCCGGTAAATCAAACAAGCTCGTTTTCATTCGGCGACAAAAGCTGTTCCGCAATAGAGTGCTTACAGTAGTATTCAACTGAAGAAGTTTTGTGACACCTCGACGTATAATCAATGTATAAGTTTACTGGCTTTAATCTTAGCCCATATAGCCATTCAGTCTTATAGTCTATATCATATTCAAAACCTAGCCGATCACCCGATTCATTCCAGCTCTTGAAATTTATAACTTGGCCGTGGACTAAAATGCACGGAAAGCTTTTTGTCCATTTTATTTTTTGGGGGGGGGGCGACATGTATTGTCTTTAACATTATTTGCATAGCATACTGAGTTGTTTTTTTTCTTAAGCTGAGAAAGCACAGCCTCAATGGAGACAATAATGCCTTCTGTGTATAGCAATATCAAAATATTAGTACTAAAACAATTAACAAAGCAAAGCAACACACACCCCTTACAGACGCATTTGAAAAGACAATCAATGATAGCTAGGTCTACGTCTACGATACTGCTCTCATTATTTACGGTTGCATTCAACTTGATTTTTTTCGTGCTACCTAACAAGCGTTTAGTTGTGAGATTTTCTGTTATATGACTGTTATGATGGAAGGTTTTCATAAACTATTTCGGCAGTGGGCGGAGGTCTGTTGTGAATGTCCGATTTTCCATCATAAGGTTTCACAAATAACATTTTTTTGCGTGTCTTTTTAGTTGTTGAAGTGTTGACTTCGTATTGTAAAATATACTGACCTATTTTAGTGTAACGTTAAACTTTGCAGCAAGCGAACATGCTACCTGTTTTAAGTTTTTTTTGTCATTGTTTTGTTCAATATTATTGTTAAATATGGTTTTAGAATCTTTAGAGTCTATTCCGAGATATGTTTTCTCTTCTCTCTGTTGTAGGATTCAGAGAAAGAGATCGTGAACACGGATAACCGTGTAAACTGACTTCTTTGGGGAGGGGTAGGTGAGCAGTTTAGTTTGTAACAAAAGGGCTCAAAGTATGGTATTAAATTTTGGGTCATTAATTTTCTCATTTATTTCTTTCGCTATCTTTTTGCAAAAGCGAAAATTAAGAACCGCAAAAATAGGCAACGATAAGCCGCATTGTCTGATTTAATAATGGATTACGTTTAAACCGTAGAGTCTGTTTACGTGGCATATAATTCCACTGCTCAACAAAGTAAAGGCATCAGTTCTCAGAATATATACAACGTTACAGGACGTTTTTCCTGTTTTTAAAGCTCTACGGAAGTTGCCAGTGCAAGCTTGTTGTACGTATAGTTGTGACACGGGAACAGAAACGTAAACAATAATTCATAAAGATATTTATTTCTGTTCCTATGCAATGGTCTTCTGTGGGATCAATTTAGGTTTCTGGGAAACTGCTCACCTACCCCTGCCCCAAACCTAACATTAACCCTTACTTATCGCTTTGGGCAAAATGTTAGGTTTGGGAAAATGGGTAGGTGAGCAGTTTCCCAGAAACCTAAATTGATCCCTTTTGTGTACTGAATCTTTTTGCCTCAGTTCTGTCAAATATGTGACTTTTCTTATATCCGCCTTCATATCTTGTATGGATTTTGTACAAACTCACAAAGTGACCAGCCCCCAGTTGGTTTTATAATCAGTTGCAATTGGTAGAGTACAGGCAGCCCAAGCTTTCTCGTTGAACAACAAAAACAGCATGGCGACGAATTATAAAGGTTTGTATGAAATTTTCTTCATGACATCCAGGGAGGAAGTTCAAAGTGAAAATTCTCAATACAAATGGTTTACCTTATTCCATAAGTATGCTGCTTGCTGTTGGTATGGTTATTTTACCGATTTGACTTGATTTAAGCGATTTTTTAAATCTCATTTTTCCTTCTTATGAAGAGAAAACGGGATTAAAAAAATCGCTTTAATCTAGTTAAATCGGTAAAATAACCACACCAGAAGCCGGAAGCAAGCCACACGCTTATGGACTAAGGTAAGCCATTTATTGAGAATTTTCACTTTTTACTACCTCCATGGATGTCTTGCAGAAAATCACAGTCAAACCCATAAAATTTGACGCCATGTTATTTGTGAGGTTTATAGTGAAAACTAGGGCTGCCTGTGGGTAGAGTACTGCACCGATGTAAGCGGAGGTCAAGGATTCGAATCCCGTTCAAGCCTGGAAATTTCTTAGGGCCTGTTTACTCATGGAAGGCGGGTGCCCCGGCTAACCGAGTTACCCGGCTAAACGAGCTACCCTGGGCGAGCCAACTTTTCACACGTTTCTTTAGAGAACGCATCGAAGCGTTTACATGCAAGACGGGAAACCCGCCTTGCCGGGGCACTCGGTCTGCTTGCCCGGGGCACCCTTCTAGGCGGGATAGCTTTTTGCCATGTAAACGGTTATGCCCGAGCTATCCCGGCTTGCCGGGATAAGTCTTCGCGCGTGTTCTTAAATTAAATTTGAAGTTAATAGCATAAAACGTATAAATTCTGGACCCAAACAGTGCTATTTGACCAAAATTAGATCAAATTAGTTTTTTCTGTAGACTGGAAAATTTTTCTTTGAGCAACAGCTAATTAATTCGAAAGTTTCGTAGGAATGATTATCCGAACTCACGAAACAACAAATTTAATTTCGATTTGGCGGCCAAAGACTGTTGAATTTCGATTGAATTCCCCCATAAATGGACGTACTAAAGTTCTAAGAGCTTGCACATCAAAATAAAATAGGTTTGAAGACGGCTAGCCTTGATTATTTAGTAAAAAGTCATATTTTTCTTCAATCATTTGGAGCTGCTTGTTTTTCCCACGCTGTGACACGCTTCAATGACGCTGTCTCAACTCGGGTATATATTTTAGATTTTCACTTTCATATTGATAGAATTGTTGAACACAAGGATTGCGGTGATAACTGAAACAAAAGTAACATTAATTGGAAATATGAGCCTGGTTTATTCTTCTGAACTAAACAATATCGTTCGCAACTCAAAACAGATTGATTTTTTTGGTTATTAATAACAGATATATGTTACAAGTGACTGTAGCTCTAGCATCTGCCACGACGGTTCAGTCCGCTTTATCACTATCAGAGCCGTAACACTGAATAAGCGTCTTTCGACACGTAGCATGCCCCAGCAGATTGTAACACGCAGTCGATTTGTAAAGCTTCCTGCATTTTCCCTGTAAAAGAAGAGGATATCCAAAGTGGTGTTACATTTTGGCTTGTGAAAATAAAATTGACTGCTAGCAGTGTATATATTTTTAAAGAAAAGTTAAGGATTTAATAGACATTATTAATATTACAAAGATATTTACATTGTTGTAACTATTCCTCACCTTTCACTCCTTCTGTTTCACTAATAAAGATGGCACTGCTTCTACTGAAATTTGTTTCGTTCATTTCACCCTCCTCCCCCTCTTCCGCTCCGCATTTTTTTCGCTCGTTCGCAACTTCGTTCGCTTAAAAAGGAAACGACTGCTACGCAGATTAATAATCTCTTACATGACTTTCAGCAAACTCAGTTCCCTTCTTTGTTGGAGAGAAAGTTGCCATGTTGTGTATTCATTTTCATTTTCCATAATTTGCATCTTTATACTTATTTTAAAAGCGTGAAATGCTGTACGTTTTGCTTCTCTATTAAACTGATGTTTAATCAGTTGTGTAGGACCATAATCCTTTGTGACCCTTGCAATTGCTCATGGAACAAAAAGCGTAGGACAACCAAGTTAGAATTTCAATATATCGAAATTTGTGGGCCTTAGACAATACGTAACCCTAATTAACAAGAGAAAAAAGTGAACTATTGCATGTGATTGATTCATTGCAATACAATTTCCATGACGAGCTTCGTCAGTGACTCACCGTGTATTCATTTTGACATTGATAAAATTGCAGTAGGCATGCCTTTTGTCTCTCCCATATCTTGCAGCTGTTTTGGACGCATTCGTGATAGTCCTCAAGACATTGCTATGAGAATACAACAACAGCAACTTTATTTGTACTCTTTCTTGCCTTTACAAAGATTATTACCAAAAACTATAACAAAACAATTTTCAATCAAAATATATTGATCTCATTAGTATGCTTGCGTAACAGCTTCAAATACTCCTTCCCACGAGAAAGCTTTGTCGCTCAGAGAAAAAATGCCGCACCATTTCAAATATTTTGTCGGGACCAGCGTGCCTTGTAGTTGTAATATTGCATATGCGGTTTTAAGAGACATTTATCATGTAAATAATTGAAAATTTAAAATATATTTACACAAAATAGCTTACGGTACATTTTACGTTTGAATATTTTCCTTAAACATAAATAATGAAAAAATAAACAATAAAATGCTGCAATACCTATAAAGAGTAAAGTCTACATTCGACTCTTTTGGCTTATCATGAACAGGCCGAAGCTTATCCTGTTTGCCGTAGCATGAAGCGACTTGGAGTATTTCTACTCCCCCCCGGATGGAATGCTAGTCCATCACAGGAATGCTAGTCCATCACAGGGTTACCCACACGACCCCACAAGCTATGTAGCTTTTTATCCCATCGTGTCTAAATAAAGGTTTTTTGTTTGTTTACACCCAGCAGTAAATTCGCCAGTGCCCATTTATACATCTGGGTGGAGAGAGGCAGTATGAAGGCAAAGTGTGTTGCCCGAGAACTCAACGCAGTGCCCCGGCCAGGGCTCGAACACGGACCGCTCGATCCGTACTCCTGCGCACTAACCGTTAGGCCACCGCACCTCCAAACCTCAGATATATTGTCCAAATTAAAAAAAAAACACAAATGAAATAAGATTTACACAAATTTCTTACCTTGTATGGATGTTTAGTGGGCTCAACACCAAAAGCGTCTTCATCACCCTCTTCACCATCATTATGACCTTCATCACTATCAGTCATGAACTGCCATGTCTTCATTTCTTCGTCTGGTACTTTGGCTTTGGCCAACGCCAAACTCACCGCGAACAGTAGACTCAAATAGATCAGAATCTTCATACCTAAGATTCTCGACAGGACATTACGATCACAGAAACGTTGACTATTTTAGATTCTCGTAGATCAAAGATCATGTCAGATGCATCTGTTGGTGAAACAAACAACTGTATCCACATGCCTTCCGACATGTTTTTGACAGTTTGACATTTACGCTTACATAAGCGCAGCAGGCATGACCAAATGTCTCTGTTGTTTCTTTTAAAAGAATGAAATTTCGCCTCGAGTTGACTACAGTGTAGAGCTCCATTCATAAAAAAGCTCGACTTCTTGTATATGACCATTGGAAGAAGATAGTATTCTTCACGAAACCACTAATGGCTATAGAAGGTTTTTAACTGAATACTCCTCAATCAAATTGCATTTTGCTTTTTCTTCCCTGTTAGTTTTAGGTTTAAACCTCGATGACATCTTGTTACTATGTGTTGTGGTCTATTTGATTAACTGTAAAAATAAAAGAGGGTCTGCATCGGGGTGCATGCTTTGATTCTCAGTTATCATTTAAATTGTTGGCGATTTCTCAACTATCAGTAAATTTTTCAGGTGTCATATCTCAGCCAACAAATAAAAAACTGTGTCATTTCTCAGTTGACAGTTAAAATTTTGACCAATTCTCAGCTATCAGTTAAACCCCATGCAGACCCTAATAAAACCATACGGCAGATTACTCAGTTTCGATCCAACAAATAACATCAGATCAACTCATTAAATGGATACACCAGAGTCTCGTATAGGGAGGGAGTAGCGTTCCCAGGAATTTTGCTAGGAGATAAGCTTTGAAAAGATGCTTGGCGGAAAGAAAACCCTCACTCAGTCCCTGCGCAGGTCACTGTCAAAGACAGTAGTTAGACACCAGCTAAATTAAATTGTTTTTTTTTCTCCGACCTATTTCCTTTCTCTGTACTGGCCTTGGATGTCAATAAGCAAATCGTGGCATGATTTTAACAGTCTTCCTGAGCATGTAGTAAATACGATTTTTATGTTGGGGCTGATTGACGTGATGCCATTTTTTAGGAACGTCACACATAATTATATGTTACATCTCAATTTCATATTTTCTCAGCTTCTCATGGTTTTCAATATTAACGCCCTTCTACCCTGGCAAATAACAAAAGGGGACATGAAGTAATTAAGGTAAAGTGCAGGATCAAGCCTAGTGGCCCATACGGCTTCAGCAAGAAGCGACCAGGTTTATCTTCCCCCCCCCCCCCACACACACCTCTCCCTTATTGGATCGGGTGCTGGTTCATCGCAGAGTTACCCATTAGCATTGAATTCACCTGAGTACTATTTCGAATGATAAACATTTTTTAAACTCGCTTTTCGCGTAATTTCGTGATTTGTTAGTGTCTCGTTTGATCTGCCCACCACTGGCAGGTCGCGATATGTTACTCAACCTCTTATTATATATGTTTAATTGTTGTATGCTGGGGGGGGGGGGGGTACTCCCTATAATGGCCTATATGGGGAGGCTCCGCCCGAAAGGGGTACCTTTTTCAGGTTTCAGGTCAAAAAGGGTAGGGATTTCACGAGTTTAAGTATATGAAAGCGTATGGAAATCTGTCGTTTGGCTATTTAAAAGGGCCTTTAATTAAAATATTTCGAACAGACGCAATAATGGCTGTATTATTTTAATTTATTAAGCGCCACATAAAAATGACAAGAAAACGTCCTATTTTAAGTCCACGCCATGTCTCTCAGGTATATGAGAGGGGTACCTTTTTTCAGTTAAAGGTATACGAAAGGGGTACAATTTCTGTCAAAAATGGTGTATAAAAGGGTAAGGGGTTAGAACTTGGGGCGGAGCCTCCCCGTATAAAACTTTTTTGAGTACCCCCCCCCTCCGGGGGGGGGGTTGTATGGCAGTGATTGTTTTTTACTTCTCTTATTTGCGGCAACAGGTACTTATAAAATATAATACCAAGAAAAATCAAGGGATTGAGAAAAACTAGGTAAGAAGTCATGTCCCGGGAAACTTCAGTTGCAGTCTTTACACTAAGCAGGAGGGCATTTTGCGTGCGCATGCGTCGATATGGGCTAGTGCGCACGACAGAGAAGTTCTGCTATCGATTGTTTACATATTTTTCACAATTTATGGCCTAATTTTAGCTCAAAATAAGAGGTGTTTCAAGTTTTATTTGCTGTATACGATACTAAGAGTCCTTGCTTTATCTTCTGACAACAACAAGCATACTTTGGTGTCGGCGTGCCGTTTATCTGATCGACTTTGGCTATGTGTATTAAACATTGCGCGTGGACAAAATGGCGACCGAATGTCGAAAACCTAAATACCTTGCCCATGTTTTTAATAGCCGGGAGATCTAAACGGACAAAGCGCTACGGCTACTTAGTACTAAAATATAAAACAGCAGTTTTAACTATACGATGTTATAATCAAGTATCCCGGGTTTGAGTGAATGATCATGATTTTGTTCAGATTTTTCATAAAACTGCAATTTCATCGTTCTCACGATGCGAAAATCTCAAAATCTAACCTTGATCTCCAGCGTCTACCGATGATATATGAAGCCTGAAGTACTTGAACTATCGTCTAATGCTGCGAAGGTAGCGTTAAAAAATGGTCTATTGTGGTAATTTTTAGCTTTCTTTAACGTACGTTCTCGCTGGTTTATTCTAACAGAAAAACTATCGTTTGTGAATATTTCCTTAAACTTAAGCATTGGTCAAAATAACTTCACATTTCGATTTACCACAATTATTCCGTTAAACAAGAAAAGAATTTCTGAGATCGGTCTTAATTTTAAAGTGTTATGGTAATTCTTTGCTGGTAGACTATTTGTTTACATTTTACTATGTTAATTAGTACATTTTTGGCTCCTTTATCAAAATCTAGCCTTGATCACCAGTCAAAAAATAGCATGAAACGAACAAGCGATATATATATTATTCAGAAACGTTCTAATCACTGCTGCATAAAATGTCTTAAGAAATAATTTTTAACTATAAACAATGTTATTTTCAATTTTTCATTCAACGTTTATTTCTTTAAGATTGATGTTCGTTCTGTTATAACGACTGTTTTACTTCTGTGTCGCCTAAATGTGATTTAAAGAACTGCAGTTTTTGTTCCAGGAAACCCTGTTTGCCAGTCGAGGGCAAGTTGGCTTTGCTTTAGAGTCATCAGTGAGCTGCATTATTATGTGCAGAACACCCAAACATGTCTTTCCCCTCAGGGAAAACCCTTTTCTTTGGTGGCCGTCCCTTTAGGCAAAAAATCTCCCGTAAAGCTATAATATTGCTCGCACTCTGCCTGTATTACAGCAATTGATTTGATGTGAAGTTTTGATCCTAATATATCACACTCCAGCACACGAATAAATGTTTTCCCCTTTTACGGCCTGTTTGATTTTTGTCGGTGAAGGCTTTCCTACCTGTCCCACATATTTTCCATTTATTTGCAACAACGATCCCGAAGCAGGCAGGAAAATCTGCTTTATAAGAGCCTTGCCACACACAAAACACTTTTTCTTAGCGAAATTTACGTCTATATTAAATTATGTGACGATAAACAGTACAAAAAACAAAGTTTGAATCTTCCGCGCCATTTTTATTCCCAAGATCACGCGGTCTTTGTACAGCGGTTGCACGCATGCGCCCGCAAAATGCCCTCCTGCTTTTACACTAAAGTATGAAATCTCGCAGAACGGCATGATAAAATATTTTTATGATCGTTATTATTTTCAATCTTCTAAATAACAACTTCTAGGGTTTGTACGCAATACAACCGAAACCCGATTCAGAATAATTGATACGCGAAGTTTTCTTTTTCAACTGAACTTTTATATTTGTAGCTATTTGCAGGTCAAGTGGTGGGCTCTCGGCCAATAAAAATGAAGCAAAATTCATCAATGACAATGTATTTTATTCATGCTCAGGTAGGACAGGTTCTATTGAACATTATCATTTTAATGAGACAATGAATCATAACATCAAACTCTCTCATTCGTCGCCATTGCTGGATCCATAACACGCACGCAGTTTCTTCCAGCACTCATCCTTTCCGAGAATTTCGTAACAAGCCTGGTTTCTGTACAGTTTCCTGCATTTTCTCTGCAAAACATAAATAACTTTTTGGTTATCGTAGCAAGAATAAATACAAATACGTACAAAAGCAAATACAGCGACGATGATTTTAACAACAACGACGACTATAATTATGACGCTGTTGATCTCACGGCTAGCGCTCCACTGATATGGCTAGGCTTATTGAAATGGATCCGTAAAAAACAAAGATTGAATAGACTTACTAGGGTGCTCACCATTAAATAAAAAAATCCGGACATCTCGGTCGAAAAGCAAATGGAGCAGTGATTTTGTGGTAATTTCGGCTAGAAATTGTGGACTACGTTTTGGGGAAGTCTTTTAACTCTCATTCCGATTGACACAAACATTGATTGATTGATTGATTGATTGATTGATTGATTGATTGATTGATTGAGTTCTCGTGATTTTATATATTGCCACTTACCGTGTAGATATTTTGACATTCATAGAATCCCAGAAAGCAAGCTTGCTGGGGCTCCCATTCGTCGCCGGCATTTTGAACGCATGTGTTGTAAGTCTCCAGACATTGCTGTAAATGAATTAAAACAATTAAAGTCAGCAAAGAGTTTACAGCATTTATATTAAAAAAAGCTAAGGAAAATATCTCCTGAGAAGACTTTTTGATATCCCATGGGTGGCTATTATGTGGTCATTACATCTAATTTTTAATAATTTTGTTTTAAAAAATATCATTTCATAAAAATCGTAAAATAATGCGTAGAAACGACTTTCAAGGCTTTGAAAAGAGGAGTGCTTCAACGTCTACAGAATCTTTAAGAAGGTTCAGATGATTCGCCCTTTCAGCTTGCAAGCCGCAATTATAGGCAAGGGGGGGGGGAATTTGAACTTCTCGAAGGGGTGAAATGACTCAATGGCCCTAAAGTGTAACTTGTACCGCCTGTAAGTAAGAATCTACAGCATACTTTGCATTTGAAAAAAAATATATCAAATATTTTTAATCTTACAACACTTCCTTTTGACTCACCTTAAAGGGATGTTTGTCTGTGGGTGGTGGCGGTGGTGGCGGTGGGTCTTGTGCCAATACAAGGCTAGCAGTGAGGATAACACCAAGCAGTAGCAAACTCTTCATGTTAGGAGCGTTGAAAAACTGTTCTTTACTTACTAGCAGCACAAAAAGTCTCAGTCAGGAACAAGTGCTGTGTTTCAGCATAAATACATACTCATTCCTGTATTGACCAATTAGAAAACGGCACGAGCACTTGCAAGTTTCTATCTTAGATTGTTGCCTTGGAGATGCATTACGTCATATAGTAACATGCACAGCGGCCCAATCAATTTTGGTAGTTACCTGTCATGTATGATGCATTGTAAACACCAAAACATCTGTTAGAGTGTGAGCAGTTGTGTCGATAAACATACTGCCAGCAGTCCGTATGTTTCTTCCTCTGTGTTGTTGTTTTGGCTTGCATTTTTTGTTTGTTTTCGGTTGTCATTAATTTTGTGTTTTTTGTTATTAAGAAAAAAAATGAGGTGTAGGTGTTTACCAAGAAGTCCAATTTTTTTTTCATTGTAACGAAAACATGAAAATGACGAATCATTGGTTTTTATGTGTAACCTAAAACACATGATCTACGAGAAGAGCATTCAGAGAATGGTAAAAGAAATTAAAACAAAAGGAATGCTAAGATTCAGAGAAAAAATGGCATTTGATAGTAAAAACAAATTACATTTTATATACTTCCCCGACTGCACAAGCAAACAGGCTTACTCTGTAAAGGTGTCTAAACGTTTCATACAAAACTGCTTTAGTTTAGTGATTTGTTTATACGTTTTGACTTTGAAGGTAACATCTGTACAGAAACGTCCAAAGTTGTTTACTTTATGATATAAAGTTATGATTTTATCTTTGCTCAGTTGTGTGAATGAACAAACCCAGCTTACGCGAGTTGCAGTAGGCCTCAAGTCAATGTCAGTTTAGGATTTTTTTTCTCACAAGAAAGAAGTTAATGTATTCTAAAAGGTGTGAATTTTATTGCCATTTGCTTGTTTTTTAGATGTATTTATTGCAAATTTGATACGATATAGCATATTAAACGCAGTGACGTACTGTATTTGTAAAATGGGATTTTGCAGCTTTGCAGCTGACTAGCTATGAAATTATCACATACACCGTTCTTCGGGTAATCCTGGTTGTCTTGCAGTATTTTATAATCATTCTGAAGGGTATAAAAAGAAAACGCCAAAAAATGCACATACATTTTTAAACTTTATTTTCTAGATCAGGTAATAACACGTACTTATAAGCTATACAGTCAACAAGATGGTAAATATTGTTCATATGGTTCTGAAATTTAAATGATTGAACTGAACGTGAAAGTAGTGGAAGAAATTTGCTTTGTATATTTTATATTGTGGATGGACAGAGGGTTGAGAGGGGAGAAGTAACCTTTTTCAAGGATCGCAAAAAAATCAAAATTTAAACGCAAGTTTCGTAACACACGTCATGCGCTTATCTTTAAAACTAAATCGAACGAAGTTTGCCGGGGACAAGAACACGAGGGCAAACCGTAAACCTGAAAACAAATTTATTTCATCTTTTTAAACAGGGAATTTCTAGTGCTCTTTTTTTTTGCTAGAGAAATGGACTTGGTACGTACGTATTGCTGTCGATCAAAAGTGCTTCATTAATAAAATTTGTTACCTAAGCCTAAATTCTTTTACCGACACTATTTAACAAATGGTAAACGTCACAGCGTGCCAGGAACTTGTAAGAGTAATTGGCCAGATGATGAAAGGGAACGAGCTGGTCTTTAGGCGTTAAAAAGACAAGTTAAGTAGGTCGGTGAATGACGGTTAAGGGCTTTGAAGATTAAAAATAGGATCTTAACCCTTTAACCGGCAGATTTCTGTGACTTTCTTAAGGGGTTTTTTGGGCTTATACATTCTGTAGAACTTCGTGATTGCATATAAGAAGTCCAAGTAAAAATGTGTGCTGTTTCGAAACACCGAGGGCTCAGATTTTTATTGTGACGTCAGTAGTCGGCAGTTGCTTCGTTCGTAGGCGAGCTGTTGGGCTTGTATTTGGCTCGTTTTGTGTTTATAAGTGATTTTTCGAGTCATTTTTCACTGCAGAAGCCCCCAGGCTGGCATCATTAAGCTAGAGTGGTGGGTAGAGGCCAGCATCTGAAAGAAACCAGAGGTGAGAGATGATTTTGTCTTGATTGGAACGCCAGAAATATTCGAATCGAAAGATGGCGGTCCATGGGTAAAGTTGTCTCTCTGGCCGTTCTGTGGGTGGATTCCAAGACCTGCCAAGGCATTTTGGACGAGTTCTGACTTCCAAAGAATGCAATCGGTGCAACATTTTGCCGGCAGGATTGGACTGTTTTTCCCAAGCATCCCTTTCGGTCAGCAACGAGGAAATTACAGGTTTGCAAGCATAGCTCTAATCGAATAGTAATTGCTGAGTCTTCTGAATGATTGATGGGAAATTTCCTTGGTGAACGGAAGGGAATAGGGTTGAAGTTTGCTGCAAATGTATATTTTTGAAGTCAGAATTATTTTTTTCATTAAAAAAATGGAGGCAAAGATGTGTGTTTTTTGTTGTTGTCCTGTTACGGGCATTTTCAAATTTGCTGCTGAACAAACAACCATATGCAACAGAAATTAAGAGTTGTAGTCAGTTAGTTGGCTTTTAAAGCTATGAAAATTATCACTTTGCCATAAAAAGCAGTCATTAACATCATGTGCCCAGATATGTAAAAGCTAGAGTGTTTTCAATCACTGCTGGTGTTTTTCGTACACATATGTACGATTGCCGGTTAAAGGGTTAAAAACGATGCGTGATTTGACATGGAAGCCAGTGCAGTTCCTTCGGTTCCTTGAGGGCAAGAGCGGAGTAATGTGTTCTTTCCGCTTAGTTCCAGTAATCAGTCGAGCCGCAATGTTCAGTTTTCGCTGCAGTTTATTATACTCAAGCTTAGGGAGGCCATAGAGTATACTGTTGCAGTATTCCAGGGGGGGGGGGGGGGAATGACAAAAGCGTTCACAATACATTTGAGACTGGCCAGAATGGCATATGGCAGATATTTCCTCATCCGACTTATTGTTCGTAATGACTCGGTACTGCCAAAACCACGGCACCGCACGCCAATTTATGAATGGAACTAGCTAGGTGAATGACATCAGCGCCAGTGCCAGTTGTGGAAGATTTTTTTATATTATTTTTTATTTATTTTTATTGAATTCAATTACACGTACACTGACTTACAAATCCATTTTATTTTACATTAGTTCTGTATATAATTACATACTAGTTTACATGCTTACACTTACGCTACAATTACATGGATACAAAAAACAAAAACAGAAAGAAAACAAAACAAAAACAAAAACAAAGGGAAGAGAAGTGTACTTTTAAACTCTTCCGAGATCAAAGTTCTTCATCTATATTTACAGAAAAACGAATGCTTACGAGAGCTTGCCACTTTTTGCTATGTTTTTTTTGTCTGTTGTTTCTAGTCGCTATATTCCATTCTATTTTTTCTATCGCTTCTAGCTTATTTTTCAAGTCAATAAGTAAAGGTTTACATTGTTTAAGACGACTCTGATATATTATTTGCTTTCCAATAATAATAATATTATTTAGAAGAAGAAAATGTGGTCTTGCACATGTCAGACCAAAAAGGATATCAGATTCGTTTAAAGGATCTAAATTTATACCTACATGGAAGATGCTGGCGCGTAGTTTGTACAAATGATTTCGGATTCAGGATAAACATTTGTGGGTTAATTTTGGCAGAAAATTATTTCCCAATAACAAAATGTTAATAACTCATATATAGTTTCTTTCTTTAATGGAAAAAGACGATATTTAAAAGGATCGCAAAAACAAGTATATGATTCACAAACTTGAATGGATTTTTTACGACATGAAAAATAGGCTTTGAATGCAAGGAAACACGTTTTACGAATGTCCAAAGAGGGTGCTAATGGGGGGTACCCAATTGTCAGTTAACTACTAATTTTTAGGCTAATTGTCAGTTAACTGCTATTTTTTTGGCCAATTGTCAGCTAACTACTAATTTCAGTTATCTATTAACTTTCCTTTTCTTACAGCGAAAATTATTGCGTCATAACCTGAATTTTCTTTACTTCAGCATGTCAGTGATAAAAAAATAAAAAGACAGGCATTCACGACTCTCACGCACGTGTATTGGCCATTTTCATAATTTCGATCTTACGAGTATATCTTTAAAAGACCTTCCCCTTTTGTATAATATTAGGGAAGGTTCTTTGTATTTTCTTATGCAATGGTTGTTGTTCAATAAAATGCCAATTTTTCATGAGAATTTGCTTCAAGTTCGTATTGTGTTTGGTACTGCAGGTTGGTATTGCGTTACAAAAGGCAAGATTTAAATTTTGGTTGGAGGGTCTACTTCCTGTGTTCAAAATTAACTTCCGCGAGAGTTCTTTAGACGAGACTAGGCTTTCTGGGTAACCTCTCTCGATAAAATGTGATTGGAAGTGCTTGATTTTTTACAACCTCGTTCCCAGGGCTTTTCTCTTGGTCGGATATTCTCATCAAATTTTGTTTGAGAGTAATTTGTTCTAAGCAGTCTCAGGCGTCCCCATTGATAAAACCTTTACTAACTTCTGGTGGGTGACCCGAGGAGTGATGAGTGTACTCAAATGTTTCAGTGGGCTTGTAATGGGTGCGTATGTCAAACACTGATTAGTATGATGCGACCGTCATGTCAGTCACAGTGCCCAGGGCAGGTCCGTGTGTAGGTAACAAATTTAAGTCAAATGCACCGAGTCCAATTTTTTCCTCTTGTCCATCGAGTTGTGATTTGCCATTTCAAAGAGTACGCGACCTCTGTTTTTGTTTGAATGTCGATCCTTCGTCAGCATCTCGATAAAAACTTAGAATAACTTTGACCACGCCTCACTTGACGCCATCACGGAGATCAACATGTGCCTGGTACGATCCTGGTACCTTCCGCATATCAGTTAACATGTCACCTGGTCACGCAGCGGGGCAGGTAAATGTCACGAAATAGCTTTGGTGTTAGGAAAAAACTTGTTGTTTTTATTAACAGCAACAACCGTATTCAGTATAATTAAAAGAATGTCACTTAACTGTTAACTTTTCATTTATCAGTTAACTGCTAATTTTGTGGCCAAATATCAGTTAACTACTATTTTTTTGGCCAATTGTCAGTTAACTGTTAACCCCATTAGCACCCTCTCCTAAGTTTGGTGATAAACTATTATACTTGTCGTTTTAGCCATACATTTATCAATTTTTCGCCGTCTAGATCTTTTTATTTACAGACCCCGGAACCCCGGGTTTCCCACACCCCGTGTTTTCTACTGACCCCGGGAACCCGCGTTTTCCACACCCCGGGACCCCGGGACCCCAGCCCCGTGTTTTTGACTGCGCGTCGCGTATCCTTGTGCGAAGTACTGCCACCCACTCGACTAACCCTAAAAAAAAAAAAAAAAGACAAAGCCTTTCGGGCAGCCTCTGTGTCGCTTTCGAATGATGAAGGAACTGAGGAATAAGTTCTGTAACGGAATAATAAATAATGTGTATGTAATGTTTTGGACAATTATTGCATGAGGTAAGTTCGTGTTTGATTTTCTCAAGCGGGCCTCTGCACTCAGTGGTTACTTAGAACGTGGAGTATTTTGATTGAAACCTTTCTCAAAGTGGGTTTCAGGTTTTGAATAAACTCAGGCGCAAGAAGAGCGTCTCTTTCTTCTCGCGCCTTGGTTGGGTTCATTCCCCTCCCCGGAAGGAAGAGTTAGGGAATGGACTATTGCTGGTTTTCACTGTCACGCAAGTAACGATACTGTCACGCGCTGCAAAAAAATAAATCCAAAGCTATTGAGTTAAACAAATCAAGAATTTTACAGGTTGTAGAAAATAACAAGATAGTCTACGTATCCAAGTCTCAGGTCTGTACGGTATTCCGTACTCGAGTTATCCGTCATAATGTTAAACACAAATTTAGAGAGCACAGTATGGAAACGCCATGTTGGATCCCATGTGAAAGGGCATCAAGATGGCCGCCGGAAATCAATGAAAACATCTGGCATTCACTTCTGCTATAAAACGCGGTCAGTTCACCTTCGTGAACACGTAAACATTCATATAAACACTTCTTGTAAAGCCTCAATTGTTCAGATCGTTAAAAATAACAGAATGAGGCATTCTTTTTAAGCATACGTGACAGCCTTCAGGCGGCCATTCTAATGTCGTGTGGCGCAAAACTCCGAAATTCAAAATGTTATTTCTCAAAGACGATGGATGCTATCGAGCTGAAAACCTTCAATAAGATATATATTAAGGACGTCTAATAGCTAGTGAAGGATAAAAAGTCAGAGGGCTCGCGATTCTGGATTTAGAATTTTGATGACGTCACGTGAGGGGTGACCGCAAAAAAAAGTTTGAATTTCATATAACATAATAAAATTATTCCGTCGTGCTTAAACATAATCTATCTGAGGGTGTAGAGTAAAAATAACAAAAGATTTCATTAGAGTAACGGCTGGTGCACTTTTCTAACACAAACCTCGGACTTTTATGTGACTGGCGTGACAGGCCTGATTGACGATCAAGCGTCCAGGCCCAGTACTAGTTAGACTGTCCACAGCCTCTCGATTTTTAAACACAAAAAAGCAAACGAAGCGAGCGCGAAGCACGAGCGCGTGGGAGGAGGAGGGGGTGGGGGGGGGGGGGGGAGCGAGCGAAGGAAATTTTTTTTTCGCTCCCCGCCCCCCACCCTCTTGCTTCTTCCGTTTTGCGCTGGCGTCCAGTTCTCTCACCGTTCTCGCCACGCGCTCATCGATCGAAAAGCGCGAAAAATAGAGGGCTGTGGACAGTCTAAGTACTGGTACCCTTCACAATACGTATTAGCAGAGCTCGCTACATGAACACAAATTACACATCACAGGTTTCTAATTTCGATTCTCGTTAGTTTTGTTGTCAGGTATACCTTTTCCTTTTTTATAAACCGTAGAGCTGGTAGAGGGTAGAGAATTTGACGCTCTGTGTAAAAGCCCTTACGGTTGATATGGGCCATTTTGACCTTGTAAACTGACAACACGGTCAAGAATTCGACCGAAGGTTTTCAGAAAAGAAACTGAATGCCCAGGGTTTGCCCGAGGAGGATGGGCGCTTTTAAATTTGAATGATACATTAAGAGGAGAAATGAGAGAAATAGTCAGCTTATTCCAGTGTATTTAGGCTTGGAGGAATAATAAGCCACAGCATTGCAGATTAGGAAACAAAAAAACACACGAATAATAAGAAAGGGCTAACGCACAGTAATACCAAAAAATGAAGTGAAAATTTCATCATCTCTTCACGTTTAATTGTAATTAAACATATATTGAAGTGCAATCGTAATGCAAATCGCGTGGCAATTGTCACGTTTTTTAAACTTTATTTCCATTTCACAAAAAATAAAAATAAAAGTTATCACGATTACACGAGTTTATAGCCTAAAGAGACCTTTGATTTATTTTATTGAATCTTATGAAAAACCAGCAATGCAAACATGCGAAAGTGACTCATGTTCATTATTAGCCTCTCCCCAGTCCCCTTCTTTTTCACACATTTTCGCCCCTCCAAGATGAAAAATCAATGACAACGAGTTCTAAAAAATACTATTTATGCAATCCAAATCATAATAAAGTACAATTCAGACAGCTTTAGATACAGCTTGCATTTGTTTCCATTTGATTCATGACCTTTTATCTGTTACAATTTTTGAGTATTTTGAATAAAGGATACTAGATACACTGTAGGTAAAAGGGTACTAGATTTATTGGCCTGGTAAAAATCTAATCAACAAATACCCCGATCAGGAACGACCGTACTTACATTTAATTTTAACACGCATTCACGAGGAATGTGCAGCTAAAAAGCTAGTTTAGTCTGTGACCTCTTCAGTTGGTTGCCATGTAAGAGTTGAATCTGGAATGACTTCATGTAACCACATATGAAAAATAATTACATGTACCTATATATATCAAGTTCCAAAATGTTTTTATTTATTTTTAATTTTAAATAATATTGTTTTATTGTTATTTTAGTTTTTTATTTCTAACAACTTAAGATTTTGAATAAATACCTTAAGATTAAGAGGAGCACTCAAACTACATATAAGGTTTTGATGAACATCTTACCCTGCACATTTACCTTTGTAAAATTTTCAAATGTAAATGTGAATGGCATGGTTCATCAAAATGTTATGTAATTTTATGCCCATCTTTCTCTTCAAGTATTTATGAAAAATTATATTATTTTCTATTATAGTTATCAATGTTTCTGTTGGTTATTTTTTAAACAAAGTTGTCATTTGGAAGCTGATAATGAGGTTTACTTTCCATGCATGGATGCATGAAGTCATCCCAGATTGACATCTATTATGGCAACCAACTGAAGAGGTCATAGAGGAAACTGGTTTTGTAGCTACATGTATAGTCACATATATTACATAAATGTGTGTTGAAAGTAAATGCAACTGAGATCTTTCCTTATCAAGATGCTGTTTAGTTACGCATTCTTTTCATTTCAGCTCTCCTTACTTATTCCCATACATCTCTTTCAATGTTCATTGTGAGAAAATGGTGGTCCATCAAGACATTATCCCCTAGCTGATAAATGTCTTTGTTCTCACCACTTGACTGATGGACAATAGACTAACGATGTAAGGAGAAACCAGTTGTTGATCACTTGATCTCAGTCATGTTTGTCAGTAGAGACAGAATCTCGTCTGGACTCCATGTCAATAAAGGCTTTGCCTTCTTTTAAGGATTGTGTTAAGATTGAGATCCTTTGAAATAGTCAGCCTGCAAAGAAACAAGAATAAATAACTTAAGATTTTCAAGCAAACGATAGCTAGAACTGACGTTTAGATTTGTGTGGCTACTTGAATGGTAGCCTGCGAATACAGCCGCCTCTCATTCGCGTCCCGCAAGAAAGAGCGAAACGCGAAGAGAGACGTCTGCGATTCGTGGCCAGAAATTCCATACTGATGATGTTAACCGCTAATTAGATTTCCCCACACCACACGCAGTTGGTCTTGCATAATTATACTTTCGTTCTCAGCCTCTCATTACTTGCTTGATCAAAACACTTTCAAGGCAGTCAAGGACACGTTTACAGCGGATAACTTCATCGCAAAAATTAGGAATCCCTTTACGAGTTGTAATATTTGAAAAAATAAGCTGTGAAATCACTAAATGACATTGATTGTTTTGGAACATGAGCGCATCTCTCGGTGGTAATGGGCCATAAATGTACTGCAACGATCATAACAATTCTACTGAAAGACACTTAGTTTCTTCTTTCCCTGTTCTTCATCAAATTCTGTTTTTATGTAGCATTTATTTTTTGATTGAGAATGGTTCAGGTTATCTGTATTTCACATTTTTGTTGCTTGTTCGTTTTGCCGGCTGACTTTACGTCGACAATAAATGTTAGGTGTCAAAATTGATCTATTTTTAATGGCCGCAGTGGCGCATCCTTTCTGTACTTTGAGGTCGTTCGTCTGGTTCATAAAGCAGTTTCTTATGTTTCCCATTTACATATGAAGCGAGAAATCATAGAAATTGTAAGGTTTAGCTTCAGAGTAGCTTCACGATCCTTCCCCTGGTCAACTTTCAGTCTGCAACAACATCCGGTGTTTTTCCGTTCGTGTAATCACATGTGTGGTAATGAAGTGTTATATTTTGCATACATTATGTAAATTAGCTAGCTGACCAATCAGCACTCCTGTCCGGATTCTGAACAGATTTACGTCATCAGTATGGAATTTCTGGCCGCGAATCGCAGACGTCTCTCTTCGCGTTTCGCTCTTTGTTGCGGGACGCGAATGAGAGACGGCTGTATTCCCAGGCTACTTGAATGGGGTCACAAGGAAAAAACATTTATTGAGAACAAAGGACAGCAACCTTTTTTTGAAAATGAACCAATAACATTGAAAATTATACAATTACCTGCACACTGGCACATCACTGAGTTCCTTGCTGAGCCCTCGCCTCCTTCTCTTGAAAACGCATGTGTAATTCCTTAAAGGAAAGTTAAATGTTACTTTTAGTGCACAACTACTATAAAGCTTGGTGTAACACTAACATTCAAACCCAAACCAAAACATGTTATTTAATTTTGATATTACATGAAAGAACCCATTCAGCACGAAAACTTACATTGCAACAGTCGATGACCAACAAATCCACTTATGTTCTCCTACACTCTCTGAAAGGTTCAGTCCTCTAACATCAGACACACCTACGCCAAACACATTAATGCGAACACAATGTTACTCAAGTATTTCAACCAATAATGCTAAATATTACTGACAGACATAAATGGAGGAAATACTGACACAGAAATAACAATGATGTTCCACAGCTAGCAACAAAGCTCAATATTTATTCTAGGCAGTAAAATTTGAAGGCACACCTAAAGTCAGAGCTTGAGACTAACTTTTTTGCTAGCTAGCCAATTGGCTTGTGACAGCTTTGACTTTACTAGCCGAAATGTACTTATTAAATAATAATAACAAGCTACAGTAACTAAGGTTTGGTGCCATCTTCACTGGCTCTGTTATCATTATCTTTAGGGTTAACTTAGTTTACTTTTTGGTAATTCCAGCTTGTCCACAGTCTTTGATAATTTTATATGTGACAACAGTGTACTTGTGAGTCCTGTTCTCTTGGAGTCGATTTCGATGTATGATTTTTTTCCAATCAAATTCCTGAAATTTTAACTAGCCATTTCGGCTAATGAAAGGCTAGAACCTACTAGCCAAAACTGCATTTCTACTTAGCCTGTCTGGCTAGTTTGTATGTGTTAAGGACATCTATGTGTAGAGATTTTTGGCTCTTTACTTCTCCTACTTCAATATTGTAAAAATTCCCATAACAAGCTCCTTGGTTCTTTCTCTTTGAAAACAAGTTTCATAAATTTAGAAGTAACACAGATTGCAATTAATACCATTTTTTCTAGGTCCTCTATCTTCACACCATGGCATCATCTCTGCTATCTAGCAAGGAACCTATTGACACAGCAGCAAGTCATTGGTCCTTGTCTGTGTACACTGGAATCCAACTAAGAAAGAGCAGTCACATGATCAGTAAATGTAAATACCGGGTAATAGAAACTCCGACAATATAGGCAAGCTCTGAAAATAACATTATAATAATGTTGTATACCACTTGTAATAAATTGTTAAGTCAAAAACATCCAAAGGGCATAACTAGCTATTAATACTACATTTCATTTTATTATGACTCACCCAGAAGAACACTGGTGTAATTGTCTTTTCCCTCCACATTGATCACTCTTTGGAAACTTGCCCTGCATAAGTCAACATCCAGCATCCCAGTCTGGAAGATCAAAGAAAACACAATTAAGATTGACCACTTGTAAATAGATGGATCTATGTTGTTTTGCTAACACATTCTTGAAGATACTTAACCTCAATTTGATAATTTATGTACAGTGAAAATTTAATGCTCCATGTTGCTGTAATGTTCAACACATTCTCAAGGGTACAAATTAATCTCTGACACGTAGAGGGAAAATGTATGATTTTGTTTGCCTCTTTGTGGTAACACTTGTAAGAGACAGGCTCCAGGCCATAGACTAGCTCCCCTGGATTCAGTACAAGTTAAGATCTACAAGGAAGGAAACCCTCAGATTTGACACCGGATTTTGTTCAGATCACACACACACATCACTGATGTGATCACTTCCATTAACTCAGAGACGGCGGAGCCGGGGGGGCACTTTTTCCAAAAAAATAAAGACTAACTAAGAGAAGGGTCTTTTAAGCCCCCCCCACTTTAAGTCACTAGTCAGCCCCCCCAGTTGGAAAAATGCTCCGCCGTCCCTGTAACTACAGTACAGGAGAAGTTCTGATAATAAGCTCCATGGTCCTTCTAATTGAAAACAAGTCCCATAAACACAAAACTTAAATAAATACCATTTTTCTTAGGTCCTCTATCTTCACACCATGGCATCATCTCTGCTATTTAGCAAGGAACCTATTGACACAACAGCATGTCATTTGATCATTGTCTTTGTACACTGGAATCCAACTAAGAAAAATTATTATAAACGATCAGTAAAATGTAGCATTTATAAAACTTAATTCTTCTCGAAAACAAGTCTCGTAAAATTGAAAGTAATACAGATTTTAGTAAATACCATTTTTTCAGGTCCTCTATCTTCACACCACAGCATCCGTCTGCTATTAAACAAGGAACCTTTTGACACAGCTCCAAGTTATTTGATCCTTTGTCCATGTAGACTGGAACCCAACTACAAAAAAAGGTTATTATAAATGATCAGTAAAAACTAGCATTATAAAAATTAAAAGCCACTGATAACAACATTATCATGTACACCACTTGTAATAAATTGATAAGTCGAAAACATGCAAAGGCCATCACTAACTATACATATACTTAAGATATAATTTTATTTTATTATGACTCACCGTACCCAGAAGAACGCTGCTGTAATATTTCCTTTTCCTCCAAATTCATCATTCTTGGAATACTTGCCCTGCATAGTCAACATCCAGTATCCCAATCTGGAAGATTAAAGAAAACACAAAGCAGATTAACCCTTTATAGCATTAGCATTTGCTGTAACAACACATAAAATATCTGAAAATATGCTCCAACACAGTATTCTCAGACACCATTTAACCTCAATTACCAGCCGGATTTCCGAAGGGAAAACTAACATTTTTTTCTGAAAAACTAACAAGAAAGTAAACTGGTGTTATTTTCAAAAGTTTCAAAACAGAGTTAGTCTCCTCTACTAACTCTGTTAAAAATAAGCTTGTAAAAAAGTTAGTTTACCGTCCGCGACACCGTCCGCCATCTTTGAATATGAACGTGAAACTGCTGGACATCTACCATTTGTACTGTTGTCTCAAGAGACTCACTTCCGCCCTAGGCTCTTCTCTTCTTTTGAGGTTGCAAGCTGTAAGCTATCATATTCCAACATAGCCCTTCGTAGCCATACTTTACACATACCAGTGTTATTTGACCAGGAATAGCGCTACAGGTGGACATAAATTGTCATCCAGGTGATCCATGCGCAAACCTGAAAAATTAAAAGAATAAAATACAAACTAATCTGCACAGCAAAGAGAAGAGATCGATTAGTTGAATACGGGACAAATATGTTCGATTTTTAATATCGTTTTCTCTCAATCTCTTTTTCGCTATTATAATTATCAGTTGTTACAAAATAGAGGGAGGTCGACCGTACGGTTAAGATGATAAACCGTAATTTCCAATATTTCATCAGACATGGCATGACTTCTTCAGTGATGAACTGTGTAGTTCATTCTCTGAAGAAGTCAGAACACAGCCTGAAAACTGCTGAATTCTTTGGGGAGTGAACTCTACAGTTCATTCCCCGAAGAAGTCAGGCCTTGTAAGGCCAAGTCAGGCGGTGCCGCGACTTCTTCAGGGAATGAGCTTCACACTTCATTCCCTGAAGAAGTCACGGCACGGTCTGACCCGCGTGACTTCTTCAGGGAATGATTTGTTCATTCCATGAAGAAGTCAGGCCATGCCTGATGAAATATTCAAATATAAAGGTTAACATCCAATTAAAACCGCTTTTGCTGAGTAAGTTTTTTCTTTTCTTTAGGACCGTGAGATGTTCTGTATACGATGTACAGACAATGCCGAAGATGTCCGAAGCTTTTCGAAGTCATAGTAACCGGAGTTTTTGAAGATGTTTCCGACGTTTTTCGATTATACTCTGAGTTCAACGATTGTTTGATCATTTATCCTGTTCGTGTCCAGCCGTCCCACAATGTGTCTGGACTCGGTTTGGAGGATTCGATCATTTATAGATTTTTTTCTCGAAATTTAATCGAATTAGTGATGCTCGGTTTAGGAGTTACTTGTTCGAATCTGTGAGACAGGCGTTGGATGTTGGCTTGTGCGAGTGTGATAGACGTTTTTAATCAGCAGAAGTGGAAATGACTGAACGATTTTTTCAGATAATATTATTTATTATTTATCATTGCCGTAAGCCAAAATGGACTGTATCCTGAAAAGTAAAAATCTTATTCATCTACGCTAATGAATGTGATATTTGCACACCATGACTTCCTCTCTTTGTAACGTCGATATTATTTATTTAGTCATTACAATTCAACAACAGCAGCAGGAATTGACCACTGAATTGACACGCTGATTTGGAAGGCACGAATCATAACCACTATACCATAAATAGACCTACATAATCATACATAGTGATACATGACTTTACAGAGTCTTTCATCAGCATTATTTATACACGAGTTACATAGCCATACATTGTTAATGCCCCTACATAACCTAACAGAGTGATACATGTTTATGACGTTTTTAAGTATATTCTAAAATGTTCGGTATACGATGTTCAGACGATGCCGAAGAGCCATCGGTTACTGGAATTTCGAGGATGTTTCCGGCCTTTTTTCGAATGTATTCTGAGATGTTCGGTATACGATGTACGGGCGCTGCCGGAGATGTCCGAAGCTTTCCGAAGATTGCTTTGGCAACGATTGTTTGATCATTTTTCCGGTTTTTGCCCAGTCCCTCAATGTGTCTAGACTCGGTTTGGAAGATTCCATCATTTAAAGAATTTTTTCTCGAGATTAAGTCGAATAAACAAGCATGCTGATGGATAAGGAGTTAATAGTTTGGATTTGTGAGACAGTTCGATGTTGGTTTGTGCCGGAGTGAACGATTTTTTCAGATAAGATTATTTATTATAGCAAGTGGACTAAGCCAAAATGGGCTGTATCCTGAAAAGAAAAAGTGTTATTTATCTACCCTTATTAATGAATGTAATAATTGTACACCATGCCTAATACTCCCTTTGCAACGTCGATGTGATAAGCGGCAGTAACCATATAATGAATACAAATACAACATTAAAAGTGAGATAACAAAATGGTAAAATGAAATAAAGGATACCAGTTTCCTCAACCGGATCTAAAAAAAAGATTAAAAAAAAAAAGAACAAGAAAGAAACAAAGAAGAACACAAAAGCATGTACCCGCGGTTTTGATACCAAATTGACACACTGATTTGGAAGGCACGAATCATAACCGCTATACCATAAATAGACCTACGTTATCAAACATACATAAACTTACAGAGTCTTACATGAACATTATTTATACACTAGTTACATGGCCATACATTGTCATAAATAGCCCAACATAACCTTACAGAGTAATACATGACCATACATGCGGTAATACATATTGCCCTATATCCCTACATACTATTACATAGCCATACTTTGTCATCCATAGGCCTACATAATATTACAGAGTAATACATGACCATACGTACGGTAATACATATTGCCCTATATCCCTACATACTATTACAAAGCCATTCTTTGTCATTCATGGGCCTACATAATCTAGCTTACAGAGTGATACATGACCAGTTCTAGACTTATATTTTCCCCTTCTATCATGCCTTCATGGCCATACTTTGTCAGTCATACACAGCCCCACGCAGCAATTCATAGTCATACTTTACTCCCATAACGATCTGGCGGGCAGCCACGGTATTCTACCTGTCTAATGTAATAAATAACTAACAAGTTAGTATACTTAACAATTATTCCACAAAAGCGCGTGTTGGATATGAGATGGCCGGCTATTATCATCTCATATCCAACAGGAGCAAGTGGAATAATTGTTTTACTAAAGCGATTAAACGCCTTTGAATCCTACCTATGCTGCTTTGTTTTCAGTGATCAGTGTATTTTTGTTTAGAAACATCCTCAGGCATATAAATGAGTGAATCAAATGGGAATCACTCATGCGCTGTTTCCATCGTGGCTCTGTAGCTTAGATGGTAGAGCAGTAGACCTGTAACGTGAAGCTTGTGAGTTTGAATCCCACCGTAGCCACTGATTTTCTTTCAGTGGTCAGTACAGAGTATTTTAGTTTAGAAACTGGTCGTGAGTTCGAATCCCAACCGTTCCGATATCATCTACCTATATGTTATTTAGCCATATCTAGTATTTTGTATTTTAATTATACTTCAGTCAAACTGACATAAATGACAGTTCGTTCTCCGACCAAATGGACAGAGGCACACGCTCAGGTTCTTGCACTAGCACTGGCATGGAAGCACCACACAATGGTAGTCATTCTGGCACCGGCTCTGTGCCATGAGGTCAGACGGAAGAAATAAAATACCGCAATATTTAGAGAGGAAACCACATCAGCCGTAGCTGGTTTTCCTGCGGGTCCTCTATCCAGATCGTAATTAGAATTTGAAAATGTTGTTTTTTTTTGTTTTTGTTTTTCTCAGAATCGAACTCACAGCAAAATCAGCCAAACTACTTAGCCATTTATATTGATACTTTACCGCACATAACAGTCTTGTAAGCAGCCACGCCTTCTTCCTGTCTAATGTGATTCATAGCTAACACTGAGTTAGTATACTTAACAATTATTCCAAACGCGCAAATTGTTGAATATGAGATGACCGGCTATGGTCGTTTCATAGCCAACAACAAGCGTGAGTGGAATAATTGCTGTACTTACTATAAACAATCATTTCATAGTTATTAGTAATGTTTGTGTTGTATTGTTTAGTTTAGATTTATCCTCTGGTCTATTAATGAGTAAATCAACTGAGAATCACTCACGCGCTGTTCCCATTATGGCTCTGAAGCTCAGATAGTAGAGCAGTAGACCTGTTACCCGAAGTTATGGCCTGGGTTTGAAGCCCAAATAAGCCTCTGTTTTGTTTTAGTGGTTATGATTTACAGTTTTCCTTAGTTATGAATAATCCTCAGGCACATAAATGAGTGAATCAAAAGGGATTCACTCACGCGCTGTTCCCATCATGGCTCTGTAGCTCAGATGGTAGAGCAGTGGACCTGTAACCCGAAGGTTATGGGTTTGAATCCCACATAATCCCCTATTCTCTCATAGTTTCTAGGATATACAGTTTATTTTAGTTTAGAATAATCCTCAGGCACATAAATGAGTGAATCAAAAGGGATTCACTCACGCGCTGTTCCCATCATGGCTCTGTAGCTCAGATGGTAGAGCAGTGGACCTGTAACCCGAAGGTTGTGGGTTTGAATCCCACACGTTCCTTAACACTAAGAAGTACAACACGCTCTCGTAAACCCTAGATCATTTAAAAAAAAATGGTCGTAGAAGATGTAATCCCCGCTTGCATACAGGCAGTCCTCTGGGGGCTAGAGCCGGTCGATTCTGCGGTAAGTACTACCTGCTGGGTGACCCACCCTACTCAACATTCAGAACTCATGAGGGGCTCATGATCAGTCCTGATTTGACTCGTATGGTACTCATGATACCTACGTGCAATATATGAAAAATAGGGAGTGGCTCCAGACAAGTACATAATCCCGAGTCCGTGCCGGCTGTACCGTTCCTCGGGAGCGATGCAAGTAGACAAGCACCAAGTGGAACGCGCGAAACCCTCCACCCAGCTTAGGATTACGTAAAGTTTTGGAATGATCTAGGAGTTTTACGAAAAACGAGTTGTTACCTGAGTGCCAGAAATTATCCACGTAGTCAACAACCAGTATCACAACCTGGAAGATCAAAAAAATTAAATACCATGAGGATTGACTGTTTAGTTGTTTTGCTGTAATAACAAATTCTCAAGGACACTTAACGTCAATTTGCAACTTTTACTGAAAGCAAATCCCAGGCTAATTTGGTAATTATATGAGAGAAGAGTTTTCAACCATCAATTTACCTCTATAAGGCGGGTATTTTCCACAGATCCTGTCTTATCTGTGACCATGCACGCTTGTACCTTGTGACCGTATCCAAAAACATTCTGAAAAATAAGAAAAATGTCAATTGTCCACCAAAAATTGCAGTACAGTAGCTGAAAGAATTGACGATTATGAGAACCATACGAGTAAATGACACCCTAAACGTTTTTGCTTACGCTTAAAATTCTAATAAGTGAACATTTTGAAATACAATTGACTATAAAAATGAGCGAAATACTAGAAAGATAACGGTTGCAGTTTCGAGTAAAAATACAAACGAAGGTGACAGAGTAATTTGCGGTCATAAGCGTTCAAAGTGTCCGTCGGTAAAAGTCCTATAAAATATAATCTATCTGGTGATAATATAAGACGAGTTTTTAACTAAACTCTAAAGTTACCTTTATAATGCGGGCATTCAGTTTTTTATTGCCTTTCCTGTCTAATCTGTGGCCACATACTTGAACTTGGAAACTGTTTCCAAAGATCTTCAGAAAAAAATAAAAGAAATGATATGTTTGTTGTCCTTTGAAGTTCAGCTAACACAAATAGAGAAGTTCCGACGAGCTGAAATGCTGGCAATTCTGAAAACTACACGAGTAGATAACGCCCTGGCCTAAAAGAATAGAAAGAGCGCCGGGTCTTTACCGGCGCTTTCAATTACTTGTAGAGCCCTGTAGTTACTATTTTTAGATTAGTTTTTACCAAGTTTTTGTTTAGACACGTCAAACTTTTCAGAAGAAGTCTTGTTCTATGGCCTCAAAAATGGTTTAAGTTACCTGTATGTATAATCCGGCTTTCAGTTTTTCATTGCCTTGCTTGTCTTCTCTGTAGCCACATCTTGAACTCAGTGGCTGTATCCAAAGAGTCTTCAAAAGTTCGAATTTTTCTAAAAACAATAAAAATAGAAATGTACATTATCCATCAAAGTTTGACGGCTACCACTTAGGAATAGTGCAGTTCAGTAGCTGAAATGTTGAAGACTCTGAGAACCGCACGAGTAAATGACGCCCTGAAGGGAAGAAAGATTGGGTTTTCGCGCGGGGGGCTTTAAATTACTGTATAGACTTTATTATAATTCTGAGATTAGCTTTACCGAATTATTGTGTTGAATTCTATCATGAGAACAATTCAAAATACAATTGACTATGTAGGAAAAAGCGAAATAACACTACGACGTTTTGGAATTATCTTGACTCCTGTTCACAGGCTATTATCAAATAGAAAGACAACACATGCATGTTCGATTGCAGTCTAAATACAAAGAACAGAGAGCAAGAGTATATTAAAATGATAAGTGTTTCGCGGTCATTAGCTTTTTAAGTGATAGTAAAAATGTTTAGAAATAGTCTTGCTTTTAAGTTACCTCTATAAGGTGGGTATTCAGCTTTTCATTGCCTTTCCTATCTTGTCTGTGGCCACATGTACTTAAACTTGGTGACTGTATCCAAAGATCTTCTGAAAAACAAGAGAAATATCTATTGTCCATTAAAATTGTTGTCTACTGAAATGCAAAGAAAAGTGATAGAGTATGTGTTAAGAATATTAACAGAGTGTTTCGCGCGGTCATTAGCTTTAAAAGTGTCAGTAATAATGTTCAGAAATAGTCTTGTTTTTTTAGTCTCAAATCAAACTTCAAGAGTTCTAAATTCAGCTCTTAAGTTACCTCTATAAGGCGGGCATTCAGTGTTTCATTGCCTTTCCTGTCTTGTCTGTGGCCACATACTTGAACTTGGTGGCTGTTTCCAAAGAGTCTCCAAAGATCTTCTGAAAAAATGTGTTTTGTCCACCAAAGTTTGTCAGCTAACGGCTAACACTTCGGAATTATTCAGTTCAGAAGCTGAATTAATGCTGGCGATTCTTAGAGCCACATGTGCAAATTACGCCGTCAAAGGAACGTTCGCTTACCTGCCAAGAAAAGTTTTGGTTTCATGGTAGTGAACAACTTTTAAGAAGCTTGTTCCTGAAAGCGGAGTTTTTGCTCAAAGTCAGCAAAACTCGCTGTATCCTTTAAGAGCGGACTCGTTAACTTGAAGTTGGCGGAACATCGGTAAACGTAACGCGAAGTAGATCTAACTTTGTCCAACGGTTTCAGTAGAAGCAAACTGAAAGACGCGGTTGCGAAATTTAAAATCGCAAATGGGCTGAGGTGCGCATAAATGAATAGAATGGCCTAACTATAAATTGTGAATTATAAACAAACGTGCAAATTTCTCACGTGCAGCAAAGCATTTATTTAACAATACTGTACGTTATTGCAAAATTCCCACATTGGCGTATGTTTCCATACTACTTATTTACATAACAGGTATTGTTTTTTTTTTTCAAGTGCGGTTACACGGGACGGAATTTTATTCCCCAGGCGTTGGTTTCTCTGTTTACTGGTCAGGCATTTTCATCACAGGCATAGAAATGCGGGCATAGAAATGCGGAGGCATCTGATAGGTAAATGAATTTTACGGTAAATGCATAAGTGAGACTAGATTTCCAGTTTCACAATTTTTTGACTGTGCCGAAACTAGTGGGAAAAAAATTTAAGAGCTGATATTTTTAACAAAAACTCAATTTTAAAATACTAACAAACTGTTCAAAAAGAAAGAAAAAGAACATTAAATAACTGATATGCTCGCGGGTATCGTTCTCATTAAAAAAAGATGGAATTTGATGAAGATATACTACTTATTAACCGAGAGTGAGGTCATTACAGGGGAATCTCAGACCGAGGCCTTGATGTATTGACCGAGCGATAGCGAGGTCAATACATCAAGGCCGAGGTCTGAGATTGCCCTGTAATGACCGAACGGACGAGGTTAATAAGTTATTTATTATATGGCCTTTTAGCGCTATTCTAACTGAAATATCTAAAAAACACCGAGGTGAAACTCGCTCTCGCTCTCTGTGGCTCTCTTCGTCGCTCATACTAAAGAAGTATCGTATGCTAATATTTTTCTTTCAGTTGTTGAAAAGATAGTTACATTTTGTCGGTATTTATTGTCGTTCTCGCAAATGCGCTAGTAGCTTTTACTGACAACTCAAAAAACCAAATAAAAACCGCCGAGCCGAGAAAATTTTTCATAATGCCCGGTCATTACAAGAAAATAATGCCCGCTCAGCAGCCAATCAGAGCGCGCGCACTATTGTAGCCATATAATAATATCTGATCATGGAACGTGTTTTGCTTCCCCGAATAACTAAAGAACCAACGCTTGCGGCTTGAAAATTTCCCTCGGCATCACGAGACTGGGGGGGGGGGGGGGGGGTAAATAACATATCGTTGTTTAAACGTTTTATTGGGGGGGGGGGGGGTAAATAACATATCGTTGTTTAAACGTTTTATTGGCGTAAAGAATATAAATGGCCAAATTCAACTTTGGAAAAAAATACGTAGGATCGCGCGTTTTCCACACCCCGCATTTTCCACACCCCATGTTTTCCACTCCTCGGGACCGTCGGCCCCATGTTTCCCACTAATCCAACAAAAAATAGTTTTGAATTATTTTAAACTTGCGTTATACCTCAAAGTCGTTCAGCATTATGGAGAAATAGTTTTTCTTATGTTTAGCTTTTCAAATTCACAGGAAAGTCGAGAAAAGTAAAAACTCGTGAAGTAGTGGCACTTTCTTGTGCCATGGCGCAACAGATCAGCGCGCGCGCTCAGGTTGAAGCATACGTCAGCGTGCACCCATGGGCAAATAGTAGACGCTAAATTAAACAATCAGAACGCGCGTTTTACTTTAGTTGTGCTATAAATAGATTTATATATGGGTGTAGTGAAAAATACGGTGAACTTTAAAAAATATATATAATTTATTTCGATCTCATGGACTAATCCATAAAAGGCTTAAAACAAATAAGGCCAAGGGAATGTTTAGATACAAGGCGCAACATTGCCTTATCGTGAGGGTTTAAGATACGACGATTGTGATTGTAAACTTAAGTAATTGTAACTGCAAAAAACAAATGTCATCTCTTATAATACTCTTTTTTAATAAGGAATCTTTTTACAACGTGAAAAATACAGAATGATGTAAATGCGAACACGCCATCGCACGTGCCAGCCAGCCCTTTCTGACGATACACCAAAAGAGAATACACCCGGGCAGTGCATTTTTACATTGCAAGATGGCGGCTACTCAATGTTAAGTATATTTTTAACCATCTGAATGCAACAATTTCTTGTTTGGTGTTAGATATTGGGTAGGAATTCAAGCAGCTATTTTAGAGAAACGCAGTGGCGCTTAATTTCCCCAGTAAAAGTATCTGTTCGCATAGCTAGTGTCTCAATTCTGTGATCATGGGAAATCAGGTAAGGTAGTCTCGAACCAAGTTAATCAACTCAATCAAGTCCTTTTATTGTAGAAAAAGTGTTATATTATTGAGCAAGATTCGGAAGTCGTGCGAGACCAAGAACTTTTCTGCATTTCAACATTTCCTTGACTGATTGTCAATAGTCATAGTCTCCTTGGGAGCGCTGCGTGACATCCCACTGAAAATGACAGCAAAGGAGACTAGCCATATCATGGCTAACTGAGTCCGCAATTCGACATAACGCATTATTAATTGTTTTCTTAACAAAAGCAGTACATTGATCTAGAAATTAAAATCAAGAAATTACAAGCCTCAGTAAAGAAATACATTATAATTTTAGACATTACAATTATCACCTAGTTTAGTCTACATCTAGACCATCACGGTATCATTATATTTAATGATTGAATTGTCTATGATGTTGCCTTTCATAGCAAGAGCCGGTTTCGCTCATGAGATCCCCTTCTCTTTTTCTGTTTCCACATCAGTCAACGGTATGCTGTGTAACGCCCTATTTGAAACATCGAAAATACAAAAATCATCTTTAGGAAGTATAACAATAGTTATTCTTTAAAGTTTTTAATCTTAAATTCGGTCTCACAGTTAGCCACAATCGACCCCCGCCTTTTGACAGGTTTAGATATTAAAGTTAAAAATATCAAAACAGGATCCCAGGGAAGGGTACGGGGGGTGGGAGGGGGTGGGGGGGTTTTGAAGTGCAGCTCTTAAAATTTTCCAATGGACAAGCAGCTCGATCATTTTGCTGCTTGAGCCCGAATATTATTTTGCAGGGCTGGACACTAGTCTCTTGGGGAATTCACGGAGCCCTGGAGCCCTTTAACTCTTTTGGGACCTTGTCAAAATAAATCTGTCCTGCTAATTGGTTCATAAATTGAATAGAGCTGGCCATTAATCTCTACAGAAAGGAAGCAGAAAGTTCTGCTATCAATTTTGTAACTTTGTTTCCATATACAGCTATTTCGAGAAACGTTGTCGGAAAAAAGTTAAATGTCTGTTTTTGGGGGGTTTTTTTTTTTTATTTTGGATATAAAAAAAAAATTTTTTTTTTTTTTTTTAATTTATTTTTCTTAAAAAAGAAAAAAAAAAAAAAAAAAAAAAATAAAAAATTTATCTTTTTTTTTTTTTTTTGTCATACTGTCTGCTTTGCGGATTATTTGTATTGGGGGCGGCGTTCATCTTAGTTCATCAATTCATGATCACTTTTTCCAAGTTTTATGTAAAGCCCCTGGGCTAAGGTTAAATCAAACATTCTGAGACATACAATGTAGTTTTGATATTTTAATCGATCAAAGTAAGGAAATCCGTAGGCAAAAAAAAACGCATAAGACGTCTAACAAACCTGTTACACTGGCCATCAGTAACAGACTTTACACGATTTAGGACAGACTCTTTGAACGGACTGGGAATCAATGGTATCATTTCCTTTGTCACAAAGGTTATCTGCTGCCCACTGCCCACACAGGCTATGGGTGTCTTTACAGTTAACACCTAGTTTGAGAAGATATGAGCATATACGCCATTAGTAATGATAATAGCATACATGTTATTTTGTAGTGGAATACATTGTTATGTGATTGGGATGTATAATTTGAGGCTCAGGTACACCAAATTCAGGCTGCTACGTCGAAGATCGACACTGGAGATAAAGGTAAATATTTTCATCCCAAACTAGCTCGATCGTATACAAATGATATATGTTTGTTTGGAATTGGTCTCATTTTACGACTGCATGAGGCAAGACAAATTAAGATGGTTTCCGCCGAACATTTGAGCAATACAGGCAAAAATAAAGTTACCAAAGAAATCTCGTAGCGTGGTAACAGTTTGAGGACATCTAACAAAACCAACTAAAACTTTACCTCTCAAGCTGACCCCGCCAGGGAAAACATGGATTTGAAATGATCTACATTTCAGTTAAAACGGACGTTTTGTTCCAGTTTAAAACAAAATGGCGCGCATTTTAAACATTTTAACGAGGTTTGACTTTAATTTTCTCGAGAACGCTTTAGAGTTTTATCACGGGGTCACTAAGAGAAACGAATTTCAGTAAGATTTTTTAAATAGTATATAAAATGTTACCGAACTATAAGTAGATTTTTGGCACTTTTTTGTTGCACTCACTGCTCGAACTTTCAGCGGAATCCATCTTAACTATTTCGACACAGGAGGCGGAAGCTTCTGAGGCCAGCTCCGACGTTGAAGAGTATGTGATTTTCAAGTCGATTCAAACAATAACCACCAAGCAAGTTTGGTGGTTACTTCTCGAATACTAGGCAATACGATTGCATGTACAAAAATATATATAAGTAAATGCGTAGTATCTTTTAATTATGAAAAATAAATCAATAAACATTTTGACGTTGTATTCATTTTGATGTTGAGTTCACGTACCCACCAGCTTTGGAGTTTCCATTACAACCAGACAGCTATGGTTTTTAAATAATTTATTCTATGTGTTCTAATTGCGTTTGTATCTTTGACACTTAATCTGGCAACTTTTATCAAATCAAAAAAAAATATTAGTGAAGACAATGTTTGTTTTAAGCTGCACATTTTTTTTTAGAGATAGCGGATCGAATGTTTCCTCTGTTATTATATTATTACCTTATATATTTCTGAGTATAACTATTTCTCCTTACTATCGTGATGTCCATTTATGTTGTAGATTATAGATCTGTAAGCAGCTCTTATGTCTTTCTTCGTTCCTCCAAGCCGACGCAGCAACGAGTAAAGTTTGAGCCGGATGTCCTAAACAGAATGTGATATAGATTGTTTGTTTTATGACAGAAAAAATATAAGCGATATACCGTACTGTACCGTTGCACTAAACCGATAAAGAGTGGATCGTTTTCTTGTTATTCTAAGCTAATCCAGGATTAGTGTGAAGTTTGATTTCAGATTTTTAATTTTTTTTTAGTTTTTTTTTTTTTTTTTTTTTTCTTCCTTTTTTGACTTCGCCTATTCTCAACCCCCCCAAAAATAAACAATAAAAAAATTTTTTTCCAAAAAATCAACCCTCTATAAAATTTTTATTCGGGTTGTTTTAATCCGCCTTCCCACCACCCCCCCCTGTACTTTTTTTAAAACTGTGGGTTGTCGCAGCAGTTAGCAACAAATAGCGTTTCTACCGTAACGATTAAGACTGCGAACTGGCTCCCTTGAAAAAGTCGTGTGTTACCCAGGAATTCGTATCTGTTTTCTGAGGGAAATAAGGGGTTGGTAGTCGTATTGGGAAAATGTAATAATTTTGACTCGAAGAAGGTAGTACTAACAACATAATCGAATGCGCCTCAAAACAAATTGTTACCTTCCTGATCTTTTCATTTTCTATCTCGTCGTCTTGCTGTTGACTGCTCTCTTCTGAACTGCTTTGCTTCTGTATCAGTTTGTATTGATCCAGTTGTTTAAGGGTAGCTGCTAATTTATTTTTTTGTGCTTGTGTGTCTGGATTTATCTGCTTTTCCTGCTTTACTTGGTTACTTTTTGGTAGGTGTTGCACTTTGTTCGAGTTGATGACGGGTTGCTTGTCGACTGTATTTTGAGTGTTTGGTACAATCGGAGGCTCGTTTTGACTTTGATCTACAAAATAGTAAAATAATTAATATTCAATCGCCAAAGCGTATATAGATAAATAAATATAAAATAACTCAAACTAAGCAGCAAAATTTTGAAAAACACTTCATTTTTAAGATGTCAAATAATTATAGTAATATCTAACGCTAGCGCTATCGCGAAGTCTATAGGGCACTGCATTGTTCCAGAAAATATCCATACCCCTCCCCCGGAGGTTTTTTTTTTTTATCCCTTTACCCCCCTTTATTTTTTTTTCCCCTTTTTTTTTTTAAATTTTTTTTTTTTTCCCCCCCCCCTTTTTTACACCCCCCCGGGGGGGGGGATAAATTCTGTCCCGATCTGTCGGATTTGAACGTGTTTACAATAAAAAAGAAAAACTTTAAAAAAGTAGGGTTAAACAAGCATTAAAACAAAGTCATACCAGAAGTTGGTTTTGAAATGAGTTTTCCTCCAACAGCTGTGAAAAAAAAAGTCTGTTTAAGAAACCCAAATCTTTGGCACAAATAGAAGTGTTAATACTACTGTTACCTAAGATCTCGGGGTCAATGACTTATTTAAAACACTCAAGCTCAAGAGATTATTTACGTTTTTTTCAGACAGGAAAAGGGTGTTTCTTCCATTGATTGTATGCTAATTATTCTATATCTAAAACATAAAGCGGAGTAACTGACAACTGAGCTTCTATAGCTTCAAGAGAACCCAACGAGGAAATTCAGTCAAGAGTCTTGGAACGACGTAGTACTGTTTTCCCATATCATTTAGGGCCTTTTAAGTGGTGTTTGTGTTAACTAACACAGTTAAAACTTTTTTTGGATTTTCTAAGCTGAATATTAAAGAAGAAGAAACTTTTAGGAACCAAAATCTCATTACCCGAATTTACTAGATCGATGTTGTTACTTTTCCGAAAATCGTAGCTGGCGTTTCCCCCGTACCCAAAATTACATTTTTACCTCTTTAAAAACAACAAGTGTTATATTTCCTATATTTAAATGTTCGAGCTGACATTCACTAAAGCAAATCTCAGGGGATAACAGGCCTTCCGAACAGATATTCACCGAAATGATTCGTTGGGTACCCCTGTTTATTTTTTTTAACGATTTGGTCTAACCCAAGGGCCATATAGAGAAGCAACCTTTAAAAAATGACCTAAATATTCCTTTGAGTTCCATATCTTAAACACAGCAAAATTTTTGGGCAAATTGCAAGTCAAACGTCTAAGCAATGAAATTAAATGGAAACAATGTCGTCTGGTTTAAATTATACCTCTACACATTCTAAAGGTCAGCAGTGGTCTGATCATGGGCAGTAAGTCAAACTTGGATACAGCCATCACGTGATCTCGTGCAGGATGTGTTGCCATTTCTTTCAGCTGCGCGCCATTAAACCCTGTTCCAATCCCCACGCTCTCAATGCGAACACCTCGGTCTCTCATAACACGCGACGGAGCAACGATGTCATCAATAGATGAACTGGTAGCGAGGACAAGGAGAAGTTGAGGGATACTTTTGCGACCGCTGTTCTTGAACCAGCTTGTTTTCACGCCAGTTAAACTTGACCCTACATAAATCACAATATTGTGGTGTATGTTAAGGTAAAAATTGAAAAGGAATATATAGGCAGCACGAACTTTCGTAATATTCCCTTACAAAATATCTTTTAGAAATTGTTATTTAGGTTTGTCTGGCATTTTACGTATTAAACCTTTGTTTAGTAAATCGAAGAAAATGTCCCCAAATAATTAGTATGGGTAATCCCGAGCTAAGTGGTTATTTTAACACGTTGATAAAGTTTCTATCTATCTTAATGTTATTTTCTGTTGTCATTGGCGAGGGAAAAAGAAAAATGACCTAAATGAGTTCTGAGTTCTGTACGCGATTAGAAATCACGACCTTTCACGCACCGGCCGAATGCTAGCTAATGCTCTAGACACTCAGCTTCAGGGAGACGCGGGTTGTAAAATTTTTTATGGCGTTCTTACCCAATAAAAATGGTCCACCATTATATGATATCCGCGATATAGCTGTGGTTATGCTGGGCACGTCATTAAAGCCTCTGAAGTCAAAGCTCATGTGCGGTCCTCTAGAAGCCGTTGCCACTGCTATGTGGGTACGATCTTGGGACACTGAGAATGATTTTACCAAGCTGTTTGTGAAGTCCAACAACTTAGCAAACTTAGCTTGCGTCACTGAAGATGATCCATCGATCAGGATTCCAATATCAGCCTTTGCAGAACAAACTGTAACACGATTACACAAAATTTTATACAGTCAAAAGTGTATAGCAACTTACAAATCTCCCAAGTCATAAACTGAGTTCTTGCATTGAACTCCAGACTAGTTAACGCAATACACCAACTTCACGGGCGATGCCACGGTATTTTAAGTCATGTCTGAAGACCTGTCAAATGTACTAGGCAACCTCAAATAGGATAGTGGCGATGAATGTAGAAAAACACCAACGGGTAATAAAAACTCGAAAATAAACAAGTGTTTCCTCGACGAAGATAAGAATTCCTTACAAACATAAAAAAATTTTTTTTTATATTGTTGTCGTCTTTTTTTAAAATGCAACTTAGCTAACAATTGCGCTCTTGCATTTACGTAATGTAAACACAGCAATATCATCAACAAGGACAACAACAAACAATAAAAGGAAAGCTACGTAGAGTAAATTAAACAAAGGTTAAAGGATCATTTACGGCTTAACAAAATCATCTGCAAAACCGATAGTCGTGACAAAAACAGTTTCTTAACAATGTAACTTAACATGTAAAGATCGAACAGCAACAAAATGAACATAAAGGCCATTCCAATCGAGACAGTATGTCTTACTTTTATTTGCAAGGTCCTTTAGTCGTACACGCTTATCAGATGTAGATGAAGTGTTCTCTGAAATTTGACAGTATTTAATATACAAGAACATAAGCATTAGTTAGATCGCTATGAGTGCGACATTTATATCGAGAACTAAATCAAACCCCATTTCGTAACTTAATAATAAAATGAAGAATAAAGTGTAAAGTCAAAAAAAGAGGTTTGTAACTTAACTTGTATAAAAAGGAAGTAGAGGAAAAATGAATTATGTTAATTATGTTAATTATGAAGAACTGAGTTTACAAAAATGAGCTTTAAACTAGAAATACGTTTACAATGATAATGATATTCTTTTTATCTATTTTATCCCATCCAAACCCTTATTGAAGAATGGCAAATTACTTTTTGCTATCATTGAGCTGTTGTTGTCACTTGAGTTTTGTGTAGATGACGTGGATTCCTCAGCATCAACAGTTTCCTCTTCTACCCCTGCCCCTTCCTCGGGGGTTGTTTCAGGCTCCTCACTGTTCATGTCGGTTGTTTGGTTAGATACCCCAACTGTACCATTAGCCTGGCCACTTGCATTAGAGAGTAAATCAAAGATGTCAAAGTGATGCGAGGGTGCATCATTCATTGCGTCTTCAAAAGAGTCGGCATTTGGGGGACTGTCTTCCATTTCCATTCCTTTATTTTCTTCAGCATCATGGCTGGTGGCAAGTTTGCGAGGCATGTGGACTGCAAGGAAAGATATGAGGCATATATTCTACATTTACGGATCATAACTTTAGCTCAGAAAAGGGGAGGTGTAAATTAATTTTGAGAAGCATTTAACTACTAACACTCTCTTAAACACAAGTGGCAGATATGTTAACGTTCACAGCTTGATAAGCATGTGGGTAATTTAAGGTTTAAAATATATGACACCTGTGGAATAAAAGTAAATTAGTGCAAATTTTCATTCAAGTATATACACCTAATGGCAATAAAGTCATAGAAAAGAGGAAAAAGGAAAAAGTCAAATAGGAATTAATTAAGCGCATGCCTGAAATTTATTCGTACAAATGGCCTCCAAATGCATATAAATCAAATACGAATAAATCAAAATTGGAAGTGAGAAGATGGGGTGAAAATAATTTTTGCAGGTTAAAAATTGATGATGTCGTTATTTTAAGGGATTAAAGATTGTCACCTCTATTTTTGGTTTGTTGGCGAACAAAGTGTTGCATGGTGTTTGGTTGGAGGGTGGGGGTAGGGGTAAAATGATGAGGTATTTTGTCAAATTCTATTCAACAGAATTACAAGGGAACTTTGGTGAGGTTTAATCGCGCCTGCTTTTGCAATTTCACATCTTTTGCTTTCCATAGTACAAACACTTCATTTCCCCCCAGGCGCCTTAGAGTGAAATGAGACCCGAAATAAAAACGATATACACTTACGAAAAATGTAACAAAATTAAAGAAGACAGAAATAACAAAACAAAATAAACAAGGGTCCTCAATTCAAGATCGTTATCTACTTAACCATTAAGTTTCTTCTTTCTTGCTGTTTTCCTAAGTAAGAGTTTTTTCAAAAGGGCGTTTAAGCCTCCACAAAAATGTCTGCTGTAAATTTCAGCTACTACTTTGCTTGCAATTTTCACAACCTCCTTAAAGTCGCCATGGAATGCATGTTTTGTAGTAGGGAAACTTGCAATTTTCTCGAGTTGTCCAAGTGAAACTCTTTTCCCTAAACCAACAGCAAAGGTTTCTACTGCGCTGTCCATAAGAGCCTTGGCAGGTTGCGCTACACCGTCCACAGACGTCCCATCAGTCAAGACGATTAGCACATGTGGGACATTAGGCCGACCGCTCGGATTTATGACAAGATCTTTAACGTCTCTCAGTGCTTTGCCGAATTTTCGATCACCAAAAGGTAGAGGTATTAACCCTAAAGCAGCCAACAGAAGTGGCTTTTTGACAATCCTGTTGAAGTCTACAACAACGTGAAACGTTTTCCCTTCCACGACTAATCCAACTCTCGTTCCAGTCTTTGAAATGTCAAATGCATCAGCCACGTATTTCATAAATAAAACAGTTCGCCTCCAGTTAGCAACACCCATCTTTCCACTGCTTTCAACGAGAAACACAAGATCCACCTTGTTAGCCCGAGGACCTGCGAGGCAATAGATTTTGTTGGATTCCTTACAGTGAGACAGTTGGTCTCTAAACTCTACTTTCCAGGGAAATAAAATTATTTACTTACTTATTGACTACAACCTACGTAAAGATATTTACAATAAACATGGCTCACCTTCTTTAATCATCGCCGAAGGTTTCTGTGGCGCTGAAGGCATCTGAGCTGCTGTGGAAACGAAGTTACTGCTAAATTTTAATTTCCTCATGATTTATTTTATCACCAGCCTTTTTTTGTCATGGATCACCATACAGAAAAAAATGGATTTAACGATTATTTTCATTTTTTTTTAAAAAAGAAAAAGAAATCAGAAGGTAAACAAGATGATAAAGGGCAAGTATACGTTATGGTAAATATTTGTATTTTTTATGCCATTTTATATTCACAATTCTTACCATTTGGTTCTGAGATTGTGCTGGTTCCTGGACCCGGCTCTTCGTGTGGGTTCACTAAAACCAATTGCAGAAATCTTAACATTATATTTATTGACAGTCATAAGATTAATCATACATTATTGACTGACATTAGCTGACGTTTCTTTTTTACTCCCATCTTAACAACTGATATTATAATGGAAGTAGCATTATTTGTCTGATGTTGTTTGAATCTAAAGGGTAATAGACATGTGTCATCATAAAAGCAAATCTTACAAGTAAACTAAAAACTGAAAAAAGGAAATAAAGAAGGATTAGTAAGATTTATACTTGCTACTGCTTTATGTTTAGTCATCAATATCTTTGTTCCAGGCTCCCAGATTGTGACGAAAACGTATGATTGTGGAAGGAAAACTGGGGAGAGTCGATTAGTCTGATCTTTTCCTTGCACTCGCCTTCACTGCCTTTTTCTGGTCCAATCCCCACCCACCCCACCCAAAAATCCAAATTATGGTCATTTTATGGAGGAATGAAGGACGTGAATCAAAGCGTGGATTGCAAATCCTGATAACTATTTACAGTTTAGAAACAAAGGAACCAACCAACAAACAGGCAAACCAACCAACAAACAAACAAACAAAAGCTTACTTGGAGCGTCTGGATTGTCTGCTGCCTTACCCACTTCAGGCGCTAAGTAGGAGAGAGTTAGAAATATAAGGAAACCTTATTCCACGCAAAATATATGATACAAGACGGATAATTTATTATTATCATAATTCAACAAATTGGCAACGACAAATATTTACATACAGCTAAAAATACTGTGGCTATGCAGCGCTTTGCAAGACTTCGGACAAATCTTGGCAACCTACGTTTAAATTATCGTGGGATGTCTAGATCTGTTATATATGGACGACGGATAACAATGTCGACTGTCTCACTATTAATGTGAGCATTCTGGCAATTTGTCGAAAAATAGTTAACAATAAGACGGCAATAAAACGATCTAACCAGATAAAATAGTACAAAGCACTTTGGATATTATTTGTTATTATATTTTAAATTTGTAAAGCCTCCTTCGACTTTTTTTTTTTCTTTCGGTTCGGGAGGTGGTTAAAAAAAAAAAAAAAAAAAATTTGTTTTTTTTTTTTTTTTTTTTTTGGAGTTTTTATTTTTTTTTTTTTTTTTTTTTTTTTTTTTTTTTTTTGGGGGGGTTTCCGGGGGGGGGGGGGGGGGTTTTTTTTTTTTTTTTTTTGGGTGTCTTTTTTTTTATTTTTAGTGCATGATAAGGGACTACACCGAAAATTAGCAAATTAAGTGAGTTATCATTTCGCACCAAAAGAAAATACTTAATGGCTTAAGCTGGAAATAATTGTTACCTTCGCAAAGTTTGGGCACCAGTTTTGTCACCAAAGAATCCAAATTACTATCGTCCGATACAAACGTGTTCTGAACGTCAGATGCCATGTCACTCATTTCCAAAGGATCGCCTTCGCCTCCAATCCCCACAGTGTAAATTTTCACTCCAGCAGTTTTCAAAGCTTTTACTGCGTGATCTATGGTGTCTTCTGATCTTTTGGACATTAGTACAATCAGAGCCTTAGGCATCTCTGGCCGGGCGCTTTTGTCGTACAATTGGTCCTTGGCAAATGACAGCGCCTCTCCAATTTTGCTTCCGACAACTGGTGTTTTCACTTCTTCAATCGCCTCTGATAAACTTGACAAATCGAAGTATTCGTTGAAGTCAAATGCCATATAAGGCTTCTTGCCATATACGACGAGTCCAACGTGAGTCCCTGAATCGGAAAGCTTTATTTGCTGAGCCATTTTCTTAACAAAGTGTAAAGCCTTTCTGAATGTTATTTCGTTTTCCTCTTGAGGTTCATTGTAGCTGCCTGGTACAAGGAAACCGAGTTCCATAGCGGGAGTGCCGCAAGCGTTGTTATCGTCAAATAGTTTATCTGGTTAAGAAAATAGATGCAAATGTTTATTTACATTGCAACAGTGATATGATTGTTATTACAATGTATTAATATTATTACAATGTATTAAACTTAAGTAAAAGTTTCTTTGGCCACAAGAAATACGAATTTGGTATATAGGATAAATCGATAATTTCGTATTGAACATTTTAGTTTCCTGCGCTTTAAATAATATTTACTTTCTCGAATTGCTCGCGATATTCGCCTTACCCATTAAGCTGGTCACCTCCTGAGTTTCATTGATTTCGGAGCCTAAATCAGCAAATAAAGAAAAAAAAAATGATAATAAGGACGAGGAATATAGGAATGGAAAAATACAGACCAATTAATAAAAGACGTCTGCAGAGAAATCGTTTTCTTTTAAGTCTTTGCTTAAGGTTTTTTTATATCCTTTTATTTCAGTGCTCCTGGTCATGCTGTATTCTAATTGCCTGGAATCTATATTCACGATTTTGTTAACAGTTAACACATAAGTATTGAATACTTTGGTCAGTTTCATACAACTCATTGTTAACTAAGGGGTTTGAAAAAGCGTCAGAAAGATGTCTTTTTAAGATCGTTTATTTTTTAAGTGATTTTCAATTCAAAAGATGTATTTTTCAGATTTAACCAAAAGAGCTCATTGATGGTACGTTTCTGCGTTCAGTCTACAGTTTGGCTATAGATTTAGAAGTAAGAAGACGAATTACCAATTACCTTAATCTGATTAAACATACACTAATGACTATGTAGTCTGCGTCATTTCTAAAGATAAACTTACTTGTTCTAGGATTGGAACACTTAATCATAGAAAAAAAATGAAAGATGAGATTTAATTAAGAGCGCCATATAAAAAAGTATTATACTTGGAGACATCAATATGCTAAACCGGATATTTATATTTACCAAGATACAAGTCAGTTTCCAGTAAGTGTCGAATTAAACCAATTATCTGTTATCTCATATCATAATATAAACCCAATTCTTTCCACTTTACATTCATTTTGTCATCCGTTAGTGAAAGGTCTAAATAATCTAGTAGACTTATAGTTAAGAGAACAGAGATCAAACCTGACGAGCCAGCAACTATCCAGGTTGTCACAAGCAATAAATATCCCAGGGATCGACAGAATGATCCTCTTTCGTGGATAAACATGATGGATGAAGTTATAAAATCCGTTCAACTTAAGTTAGAGCAATGGAAATCATTACTATCGTCGAGAGACAGCAGATCGCCACATTTTGGTTTCCAAAATCTGTTAGATTTGAATCTCGTCGATATATTTTTTTAAACTTAGAACAAAGGCCCAGTACGGTTTTGTTGAAATATTTCAAGGTTCGCGCAACTTGATGTTTTGACTTTTCGCTGCAACCAGTGATTTGTGTTCAATCTAATTGGTAGCCTGTGGAGGACACCTAACTAATATCTGTTAATAACCTGTTGTAGTTTCCAAAATAACTTATTTTGCTAATTTATTGAAGCTGTGCATGGTAAGAGGATCCATAAATTATAGCAAATTAAAACCGCTGGAGGTCAGTTTCAAAAAAAGGATTAAAATGTCGTTATCAATTGAAATGTTAACGTCGAAGTTGGTTTTTGTTTCAACAGAGTTATGTCAAATGTTTAGACGAATCACAGCGCGAGTATTTGCATGACTTATTTTACAGCATAACGGAGTTCCATATTAAACGCTTGCGAAGATGTAGACTGCTTACAGTCCCCTATTTTTCTGTGAAGTCGTAGAGATCGATCGTTGAGTTCGACAGGCCGCCATCTTAGTTCATGAACGCGAGCGGAAACTGGGGAGAATGCAAAAACCCCGTGGGTAGGGATGCAGGGTGTTGCACTCTCCTCAGTTTTCGCTCGCGTTCATGAACCAAGATGGCGGCCCGTCGGGCTCAACGATCGGTCTCTACGACTTAACGGAAAAAATAGGGGACTGTGAACAGTCTAGCGAAGATGTGATTTTTAAAGATATCCATTGCGACTTCTGAAAGTCAACAGTAGAGAAAGTAAAATGTCCGCTTAAAACACAATGAATAATAAATAATGAGTGGTACATAGTGTTTTTCGATCTGAAAAAATAAACACATTTTTTTGACAAATACGCAACAAAATCGTACCATCTAAAGTTTGAGCAAAGACAACACACAAACAAACAAACAAGCAGATAAATTTAGGCAAAAAAACGCTGGACAACAACCTTGATCACGGAAATAAACGCCAGTGTTGCCATAGAGTTACTTAAAGACAGAGCGACTTGTGTGACGAACTGCTAACTCCGCATGCTTCCCGTTAACGTTTGTGTCGTTGTGTAGCTTTGTCAATGTTATCTGCGTGTATAAGACAGCTACTAACTCGATCTGGCCAAATACTGCGCGCTTTTTCTTAGTATTTTTTTTTTTTATTACTAGAGAACAGATTATTCCTTTTTATTTAAATTTTTACAGTGTATTCTAATAAAGAACAGAGGCATTTGAATCCTTAATGGAACAAATTTGTCACTTGTATAGCGGGATGCAATATGATTTCCATGTGTGGATGTTAATATGAAGAAAACTACATGCAATGGGATTTTCTTATTGGTTCAAATTTTATGCTCGCATCAGGTTCTCTATTATGCTCGCGAAAATCCATATCAGGTAACCTATTGATCGTTATTTTGGTTGAGTAAACATAAATACTGGTACCAGAACGGTAGGTGGTGATATGGTTAAGACAAATGAGCCGCCGCAATTCTTTAACTACAGCACAAAATGAATTCTAAAACTTGGCCTACAAGAAATAATGTGTACAGGTACAGTGTTTTTAAATTAATTCGGCGTGGATGTCTTGTCTACTGGATAAAATTTGGCACTAACTTGTTCTGTTCCGCACCAATAGGTTTCTGCTTAATAGACTTGTTGAGGACCATCTTGACCTTAACTTTAGTTTGTTTTCATGGAGCCACTGGTCAAAAGGAAAACATTTTAAAAGGTCAAGTATAATTATGCTAGGAAGAAATTGATTATCGTCATTTTGATTGACTTAATTTGCTACTCCGCCTTAATTTACTACCTCTTGCTAATTGATAAAAAAAAAAAAATATATATGTACACATAATCACGCAATGGATGTTTAAAACATATAATTTACTTACAGATTTTTTTGTTTCGTAAGTTAAAAAGCTTTTTTCATTGGATACGATAACCAGCTCGGTATAATGTACGTATCTAATTCAAAGTCAATTGCTTATGTTGGTGTCGACAACACTGAAGTGGAACTTGATATTGTTGTTACTATGGAGTAAACTACCTCAAACACCTTACCAGGAGCCTATATTCTTAATACCAGTTGCAGTTTAGGGAATGGCGGTAAAATAATCAGAGGTTCTTTATCTAAAGTTTCTTATTAAGTTTAGCATTAGAAAGCAAGGGAGGTTTTTAAGAGAATACGGATAATCGATTTTAATGGCAATAGGATTATGTCTGTTACAGTGGCATACCCGCCAAGGTAGTGACAAAAAATAATCGATGTGCCAGTAATTTGTTTTGTCTTATTAGTGTAGACTGTTTATTAGATTTTGTTTTGTCTTGGTTTGCAAGCAGATAGGAGCCAACACTTAAAAGATAACAGACAATTTCCCATAAACCAAGCTAGAATTCACGAGCGTCACTATCCAAAGGTCCATCTTCAAACAAGATATTTCAGAGAATTAAGGTTTTAAAATGGTATCAATGTATTCACTAAAAACAAAGAACTGACCCACAAAAGAGTACGAAAGAGAAGCGTTACTTCAGAAAACACAGATGCAAGTTCCATAGAAAGGCTTACAAACGTCTTGGAAAATAAAATAGTACAGCAGAGTGCTGTTGATGATGACAGCGAGAGAAAAGGACCACCAACAAAAGGTAAAGTTTATTCAAACAAGCATGTATTTTCTTAAATCACGGTATATATTTTTAAGAGTGGGAGGCGTGGTGGTCCAATGGTTGGCGCGCTCGACTCCAATTCGAACGGCCCGGGTTCGAGCCCTGGCCAGGCGCTGCGTTGAATTGTGTTATCGTGTAAGACACTACTCTAAAAGTTCCCTTCTCCGCCCAGGTGTATAAATGGGTACCGGCGAATTATCTGCTGGGGGGCAAACCTGCAATGGACTAGCATCCCATCCCTGCGGCAGCAGCAATACTCCTAATTGCTTCATGCTACGGAAACCAGGATAAGCTCCGGCTGCATGGGCCACTTGGCTGGACACAGTCTGATATATTTTAAAAGCAGTATAGTTTATAGAATGCAATAACAACACAAGTTTTTTTAATGCCTAGATTGGCTGCATTTTAACTCAGATAAGGGGAAGTACTAGCTGTCATCGCACAAGGAAAAAGGTCCTCGGAAATGCATATACTTAAAGAAAGGAAAAATTACTTCCTTGGTCAAAATTTCACTTATCGACATATTTTTGTTCTTCGTACATTTTACCACAGGTAATATCCTTGCTTTTGACCTTGGATTTGTAGTAGATGGATCTAAAGTCATTGACGAACAAGGGACAGGAAATTTTCGGAAATGTCTGGAGTTTGTGAAGGAGATTCTGCGCTCATTTCCAGTTTCCAGCGAAGGAGTACATGCAGGACTTATAACGTACGGCAAAAATGCGAGATTAAGTTTTAACTTTGACACATTGTTGGACCAATCTAGCATTGAAGCTGCCATTGATACGATTTCATATCCCGGTACTGAATCGTACACTGGAAATGCACTTGACACAGCAATGTCAAAGTTATATCCACATAGTGGTCGTCAAAGTGTGGCTCACCTGTTAGTACTTATCTCAGGAAGTAACTCGCAAGACGAATTTGAAGAATCTGCTGAAGAATTAAAGGCGAGTGGAATAAAGGTTTTTTGCATTGGTGTTGGAGGACGGTACGACCAATCGCAACTTGATATGATTGCAAGCTCTCCATCTGATACTTATGTGATCACAGCAGAATTCGATACTTTAAGGAACGTGGTGCCCATTCTTGCAACACGGATAAGTGCAGGTAAAAAGGCTTTATCCCAACAGCAATACCTAAAAACTTTACCGTGGAGAAAATGATACTTTTTAAAAATCTTGGTAATAATCATAATTAAATGGAGTCCAGCTTAAATAACTATTGGTTAGGACTGGCTATTTCCCTAAATACACCCAAGTAATCATTGTGTGTCAACATGGGAATGAAACTAAAAGTGCAGAACAACAGTTATTTCAGTTAGCGAATGCCCTGCCCCTGGGAACAAGACACAACAGTGCCTATTTAAACGCAGCAACAGACAATGACTCTACAAAGAATGGATGAAAATAGAAGTACCTAAGAGTTTAATAGTGGTTACTGAAAATAATGCGCATTCCCAGCGTAGAAAGTTGTTAGGAGGAGTATTATAAAAATGAATTTGGTTACCATGAAAATTTTCCAACAAACTTTAATCTAGTAGGGTAAATAATTTGTGGGGATTTCATTATGATTTTAACTACAGGAAAGATCATCGAATATAGTTTACTTTTGTACATGTAATTGATTAGGATAAATAATTTAACAATGCCTCAGTAGTAGAGGAACCAATCATACATGTTGCGTATTTGGATCATTTATATCTTTGATAGAGCGGTTTTCACTTGAGTGTCGAAAGTTAATTGCGTTTTTTTTTGTTTTTTGTTTTTTATGCTTTTTGTTTTTTTTAAAAATTTCGCGCCTTTTTTCGGCCAATCAGGGGAAAAAAAAAAAAAATTTTTGTCTCCCCCCCCCTTTTCCCCCCCTCGGCGTTTTTTTTTTTTTTTTTTTTTTTTTTTTTTTTTTTTTTTTTTTTTTTTTTTTTTTTTTTTTTTTTTTTCCCTTCAATAAAAACTATATATAGCCTATGCTTTAGTTCTTAGTGAACCAACTGGAGAGCCAACACAGACACAACCACAGAGCCTTCTAACAGTAGGAGGAATTGTTGGTAAGAGAAATACAATAGATACGGCTCTTTATTCGTGTTGTTATTTGAAACTTAAGCTATAGAAAACCATACATACGCAAAAAAGAACTACTACGTAACTAATTGACAAGACAATAGATAACTAAGAAATCCCTCCTTAATTTTAATTACTTTACAGCTCGACCTTGGGTAATGTATTTCCAGACGATACCGACGCCAATGCAATCATTCACATATCAGGGTCAAAGATATTATTTATGCCATCAGAGACATCATTTTTTGGAAATTGATAAAAAACCTCTATATATGCCGATATTTATCGCATAGCAAATGTCACTGATCATGAAACAGGGGCTACATTGCATAAAACATCAAAAACGAAGTCTGAGGTAGTAATGTTTTCTGGAATGTTATCTATTTCACCTATGTTGCAGAAAAATATAGAAACAACAGTTTAGATAACACATTCCCGTTTTCTCCTTTTAGAGGCCAAAATAAGCCTCGGCTTTTTGATTGACGGTTCAGACAACGTTGGAGAGCAAAACTATCGAATTTCACTTGATTTTATGAAAAACGTTTATGGGGCATTTTGGACTCAGTTTGGTAGCCTTCACCTTGGACTTATGGTATTTGGGACACAAACGAGACTCATTTTCGACTTTGACAATAAGTACACGGACGTGACTGAAATAAACAATGCCATAAACAGTGCAGTACATCCAGGTGGGAAAACAGTAATGATAGGAGAAGCTCTGAAGTTGACTGAAACCCATCTGTTTGGTAGCAAACATCACGATTCCTACCGAAGAATTCTCGTCTTAATAATGGGTAGTACCTCTGAAGACGATGTCTTCATTGGTGCTGAAATGCTAAAGGCAAACGCAGTAACAGTATTCTGTGTAGGAGTTGGCAATCACTATGAACGAACGCAGCTGGATGGAATAGCTTCTCAGCCAAGCTCAGATAATGTTTTAACGGTTGTTACGTATCCGAATCTTGCCTCCTTAACACAAAAGCTTATTGACAAGATCGAGGAAGGTAGGCTTATTCAACGTCATCATATTTGGAATAAAGGTGCGATCACCTTATACAACGGCATCGCATTTGGCGTAAAAGTAACGAACATTAAGAATAAAAGTTCCACGATTTTACGTAAGGGATTTTTAAATCAGCAGGCTAGCCCAATTGACAAGATTATATTTTCTACAGGAAGTAATAAGTTAATCCTAAACAAATTTTTGCCAAGTGACACCAGTCATCTACGACTGCTACATTAGATTTTATGGGGTAATCCTTAAATATGTGCAATCCTGATTAACGATTGGAATTTATCGTACGCATCATGACATTAATTTCGATTTGAAACTTTCAGCTCGGACATCTTATATTCCACCGGAGGATCCCGCAAGAAGAATTCAACGCAATGCAAATCAGACAGGGCAGTCACCAGGCCAAACTGGAAAAATATCACCAGCAGGAGTATCACCGACGTCAAATGCTCCAGTTGCACCCAAAAAACCATCGGCTGTGATTTTACCAACCAGACCTGTGACACAACCAGGCGGTCAGGCACCAGTTAACACTGCTCCGCCTAATCGGCCTACTTTCTATGGTTCTGGTCGAAGACCACTAAAACCGACAAATCCCGGGAACGTGCCTCCATCAGCGCCTCCTCTAGTGCCTGTCGAAGGTTAGTTAATTGATAGGAAACTAAGCGGTTTTTACGCACTTTTTCTTCAAAGGCTAATGTTAACAGTGTCTCTTGTGATAACTAGCGTTTCACTAGCATATAATACTTTTTTGCTCTTACTATTCACTTCTCTTTTTAAATTGATATCGTGGGGTAATGGGGGAGGAGTATTTCCTAATCTCAGTGGCTTGATATTCTGACTTTTATAAGACTGAATCAAAGGTTTGGTATACTATTGATATCAAATGCGTTTCAGGTCTTTTTTCGTTCAATGTCGCTGTCAGAGCTTTGTTTATATGAATCCAGTTCATTGTGCTTTGTTCGAGAACGCATTAGTATGAGTGGGTTGACAAGAAAAATTTCAACTGTGTGATCATGTTTATTTTATAAATGTTCATTAAGCTTATTTTGTAATGCATTCATGGATTCTTTTGGTTTGAAAATTTATTCGCAGATGAAAAGCTTGACCTCACGTTCTTACTTGATGGATCTGCTGCTATGTCGAATATTGGATTTAAAGCTGCTAAGGCGTTTATAAAAACATTATACAGTAACTTTCCTATTGGTGAAGATTCTACCCATGTTGGATTTGTGGTCTATGGCAAAGACTCGCATGTAGTATTTAATTTAATCCAATACACAAATAAGGAAAGTATTGACACGAAACTACTTTCTACGGCAAATCCTAGTTCTGATGGAAACTTGTTGGGCAAGGGACTCGCCACTGTTAAAGATAGTGTGTATGACGTCAGTGCAAGGCCCGGAGGACATCAAGTGTTAGTTGTGCTTGCGGCAGGAAAATCACTTGATGATGTCAAGGCACCCTCGCGCGCATTGAGAGACGAGGGAGTCGCAATTTTCTGCATTGGGATCGGTGACAAGGTAGACGTAAATCAACTTAGAGATATTGCAAGTGCACCTGAAGAAGAACATTTGGCAACGACGACTTCGGAACAGCTGGGGAAGCTGCTGAGCCCAGTGGTCCAGAATATAAGGAAAGGTAACTTGAAACTCGTCAAATTGTTTTTGGTACATGGATTGTATGCAATCTAGCTGCTAAATCTTTTGAAATAAATTGGAAAATCGATCCTTTGCTCCTAAGCTGCCAAAATCTTAATATAAATATAGTGTCGAGATTGATCAAGATCTTGTGTTTTTTTTTATCCTAGCTATAACAGATTCAGTAGTTCACTTAGGACCCACCGGTGAGTATCCTATTTGATATTATCAATATCCTTAAAACACATGATGATAGGGGAAAGAGGCGAAATACTAGGTGTATTTCTTTTATCGATAAATATTAATAAAGAACAAATTTTATTGTCCAAAAAGTGTTTGATTTTCCTATCAGTTAACATGTTGTCCTTTAGTTCAGAATCTAGGCTGGGATACTCAGGTTTCTTTTTAACGTTTTAGGTCTGGGTGTTTCGTGAAAAAATAAGTGTTAGGAATGCTGAATTTATAAGTATTGTTTTTCTTTATTTGAGTTATGTATGTCATGAATAGCATTTGAGTCCAGTCTCGTTAAAAGTTTTATGTCAGTGACGAAGGCGTAACCATTAGTGAACCGAAAAGGTTGTAGAAAACTCGAAGAACCAGGATTGTGGATTTGTTTAAGCTTAGATAGAGAATTTCGTGTTCACAAGGTTTACTTTCACGGAGCGATCGGCTATAATCAGTATTTTGTTTATTGTTATAGATGTCAAAATGGAGCTGATATTTTTACTAGATGTCAATTCCAACAACTTCAGATCTGATCAGTTTGTTAATGTTTTGAACTCCGTGAAATCAACGTACGCACCTTTTGTTATCGGAAAAGACAAGACTCGAATTGGCATTGTCACATACGGAGAGCGCCCTCGAACAGTGGTCACCCTCAATCAATATCCTTCACGACAGTCACTTGACACTGCAGTAGATCAAATAGTGATGTCACCTCTGTCTGGCCCAAGTCTACTCGGTCAGGGACTTGCTGCTGTTAGTAGGCAGTTATTGTATGACAAACCTCGTCCGGAGACTCCTAAAATCCTGGTGGTGATCACTGGAGGGAAATCTAGAGACGACGTAATTAAACCATCAGCGCAATTAAAAGGACTGAACACGACAATATTTTGTGTTGGAGTTGGACAGAACATTGACAGAAACGAGCTTCAATCCATAGCAACTTTCCCAACGAGCAATCATGTCGTTCTAGCAGCTATATCGTATCATGAAACCGCTGGAAAAAACCTTGCAACCAGGATCAAGAAAGGTGAAACCTGGCTCTTTATCTTATATTTGTGTTTTAGTCGCTTCAATTTCCTTTCTCTCTGATGTAAAATTTCTGTTCTGGATTCGGATTTGCATGAAAGATCATACTGTTGGGCAGCATTACTTTTGCCAAGTCAGTATAGCCAGATACTTGGCAGTGTCCCACTGATCTAGCCGTTATAGTAAAACCGCTATTTTGGGTGATTATACGATTTGATGGTAACACATACATCGTTAAAAGAGGACCATGTACATTATCACATAGCTAATTTAGTCTTAAATTTGCCATTATTAAGAGGGGTATCGATTGGTTTTTGTGAGCATGCGGGCAGAGCTTTTTTTTTTGGGAGCACGGTTTTTGCCAAAAGATACCCCCGGGGTTAACGGCTTTTTAAAAAACCCCCCCCCACAAAAACCCAGCTGCGAACATTTTTTTTGCCCCCAGCAAAAAAGCATGCAATAAAATTTTTGCATTCCAGAAGATCCTTTTTTCCACCACCAAAAAAATTTGATGGAACAATTAACACCCCCTATTAAGTGAGGCCCGTGTAGCAATGTCTGCAATCACATATTCTTTTAGTTGACAATCCTGTTTACCAACCTTTTTAACCAAACGCTAGGGCCTGTGTATTTATTAAAGCTGATTGCAACACTTAGTGGTTTCTTTAAAGCAGAATGTCGATTTACGTAATAGTAGGACTAGAACAAGTAATGAATATTTTTTTTAACAATCGTTTACTGCATTTGTAGCGAGATTGAGGTTTTACATGCCCGGGCTTCCTTGTTTTTGTCATTACTAGTTCTTCTACCTCACTTTTTGTAGCGTGTGTCCTTATTTCCATCTATTTTATTGAAACATGCACAATTTTGTTGTTTTCAAGTTATTTTAAAGAGCTACACAAAAATAATTTTACTGATTTTCGAGTGTTTTCCATCACAGCTGTTCAGGTTGACTTGGGATTCCTGGTTGATGGATCAGGAAACGTATTGGAAACAGAATTCATGCAATACATGGAGATTGTGAAGTATATCTACAGCGCCTTTGCCATTTCACCAGAAGACGTCAACGTCGGGCTTGGTGTAATTTCAAGTAATCCTGAGATTATCTTCGGTTTTGACAAGTACTTTGATAAGAAAAGTCTTGACTCGGCGGTAAACAGTGTTGAATATCCCGGAATTCAGCAAGTCGCTAACATTGGGCAAAGCCTTTCGGCCGCTAAGGAGACATTTTATAGCAAGAGTTCAAGAAAAGGGGTTAGACAAGTCCTTGTCTTATTAATCAACGGCAAATCTAATGACGACATCTCTGAGCCTGCTAGACGACTTAGGGACAGTGGAGTGGAGATATTTTGCTTTGGTGTTGGAAACAAAGTGGACCCTCAGGAACTGGTTGAAATGGCAACAAGCCCCGCTAATAAACACACGGTGATTAAAGGTCTTGACAACTTGCCGAGCAGAGCCCAAAAACTCGTTGAAAAGCTGGAAATTGCTAAAGTGGCGATTGGTAATTTTATTTTAAGTACTTCTTGATACGTGTAAATTGAGCTCTCTTTGAAGGCTCCGCATCAGTTCTTAATGTCAACACTAGTAAGATGACCGATGATTGGTACTACAGGACATACATGAGGTGTATTTCTACTTTATGACTAAGAAAATGTGCGGGCTTCTTCATCATTATGACAAATCAAGAAAAAACTTTTTCATGGAAAAGAAATGTTTAGCTGGAACAGCTTTAGGAATCAAATGATTTAATTTGTTGTTGTTATGTTAAATTTTTTAAATCTATTTTGGGCAGATGCGTAGTTTCCTGTGGGTAACTTTTATTGAATACCGATGCTTGATGAAACGAACGCTGTTTTCTGCTTTCTACCGCAGATCAAAAACAAGCTCCCAAGCAGCCGAACCTTCAAGGAAAAGGAAGTATGGATCTTTTTTCCCAACTGATAATTGCAAAGGCCGCTTCTCGTTTAGCTAGAGCACCCACATTGCTTTTAATTATCTCAAGACAGGCCATAATTTTTCATTTTAGTATATTTAAGAGTATTTGACAGCGTGTCCTAGTTTTTTTATTGAAAACTGATGCACCAAACTTAATCTTTTTTTTTTTTTTTTAATTAAGAAGGTTGCGATAGACATATATGACTCTTTTTATTGTTAGATGATACCAGACTATACAGTTCCGGAATCCATTTTACATTCTGGTTCTAAAAGCCTGCACAATTAGTCAATATACGGGAATACACTATTGGGTTTATACGCTTTTTCTCACTTTCCAGCACTTTCCATTTTTTTTTTTTTTGTTGGGTCTGTATTACATATATTTGTTGTTGTTGGTAGAATATTGTTATAGATTTTTTTTTTTTTTATTTTTTTTTTTTTTTTTTCTTTTCTCTATTAAAAATTTTTAACCCCCTTTTTTTTTTTTTTTTTTCTTTTTTTTTTTTTTTTTTTTTTTTTTTTTTTCGCCCCCCCCCCTTAAAATTTTTTTTTTTTTTTTTGGGGGGGAAGAAAAAAAAAATTTTTTTTTTTTTTTTAAAAAAAAAAAAAATTATTTAAAACAAAAAAAAAAAAAAAAAAAGAAAAAAAAAAAAAACCTCGGATTAAATCGAAGCGCAACTCACTTTAAATATTGTTTTCCAAGCAGAAGCTATTGATCTGGTAATCCTTATTGAGGGAAGTAACAGTACAAAGCCTGGAGACTTTGAGCAAGTTAAAGAAATTGTAAAATCCATCTATTACAACTTCGTCATTTCACTAAATGGAACTCATGTAGCAGTTGCTGTCTACGCTGAAGGAACACAGATCGTCTTCAATTTAAACAAACATTATGATCCCCAAGGCATGGATGACGACATCAATGCTGCCTCCTACATTCCTGGTGCAAGCATGACCGGAAGTGCCCTCCGTGACGTGAAAACAAACATTTTTGATCAGTATTCTCGACAAAACGTTCCCAAAGTATTGGTTACTATCATGACTGGAAAACCTTACGATAAAATCGAAGGATCCGTGAATGAACTCAAAATGGCGTGCGTCCTGATGTTTGCCTTAGGTCTCACCTCCAACTATAGTCCGCAGAGTTTAGATCTGGCTTCCGGCGACCCTCATTCTGAATACGTGTTGATCAGCGAAACATTCCCGGAAACTAGTCTGGTCGCGCAGAAAATGGCTGATAAAATTAAGAAAGGTACGTTTTTCAGTAATATATTCGGGGTATAACCCAAAATCAAATGTACTTCAGTTCGGCTACATTTATAATAGGCCTTATCACGGTTTTCGACGCCATCTTGACGAGTAGGCAAAGTGGGTAGAAGTTACAGTGGTTGTGTGGGAATCCGACGGCAAATATCTTCCACTAAAATTGAATTCTGGACAACTTATGAATTGTAAAGTTAAGATACTAGGCAAAAGTTTTTGTTCGCCGTGTTTGAAGGATGTAGCTGGGCCAGAAAGCGTACAGTTACGTTTTTAATTTCCCATACATTTGTTTATATTTTTTTCGCATGCATGATTGACGCGGTTCGTGGAAAAAATTATAAGGTGATGAGGCCTATTAGCCCATAAATTTAAGCGTTCTCCTATATTCAAACCAGGCGGTATGAATATTTCTTTGTAGGAAGTCAGTCTTCATCCAATGTGATTATATTACTATAAATTATAATCAAACAGCATTTTAAAACACTGTTAAAACCTAACTTGCAAGTTTGTCCTTGACGACAAGAAAAACCTGATTTTCGAGTAAATCGTTGTGCGTGAAAGAAAATTTGAGATGAAATATAGCCTCCATGATTTTTTCTTTGCTTTCTCTTCTCGCTCGCTTAATCTGAAATTCACAAACCTTGTAATACTATCCTACTGACATCATCTCTTGTTTTTGATTTTTGTTTTTAATTGACTTGAAGAAAAATACTTGAATTACTTTGATAGAAATAAACTCAAAAAGCAAAGTGCAAAATCTTGGTAAATATTTTCACACGAAGTCAGTATAATATCAAATATATACTTTTGTTTTCTCAGTTGTATCGATAATAAAATCTCGTTCTGAACGCGTTGTACAGCCAGGAGGTAAGTAAAAATTATAATAATAACAACAACAATAACCATTTTAGTTTATTTTGCCAAATATAAATAGAAAATATAATAACTGAGAAACATTTTGATAACATACATTTACATGATCAAATTATCATCATCATCATCATCATCATCATCGTCATCGTCATCATCATCATTATCATTATCGTCGTCGCCGTTGTCGTCGTCGTCGTCGTCATCATCATCATCATTACCGGCAGCAGCAGACGAGCAGCAGTAGCACCGTCATCACCATCACTGACACATTCATCAACAACAACAGCAAACGCATTGAACGTTTCGTTTTTTATTTAATTACTGTAATACTGTGTAAATAAGCAAAGAAGAAAACAAAGTAAAATGTAAATGGTTTCAAACAATGGTAGGAGTGCTCGATACAAATATTTGCAGTGCGAAATACTTATTTAAGGATATAAATTGCAATTATGTTGACAGTCAACTTACAGTTTCTATCTTTCAAATTACTATACTGTGTAAATAGAGAGATCGTCATATATTTTGATATTTTTGTTTTTATTAACGAATATTTTTACGTGTTGTGTTATATAGGCTGACTTTAAACATAATGCACTCGCCTGGCATTTAATGGAACAATTTAGAACAATTTATGTTGACAATTTTGCAGAAACAAGACTGGACATTGCATTCATCGTGAGCAATTGTCGAAATACTCCCGGAAATAATTTTCGTCAACAACTGGACATTGCGAGAAATTTTATTCAGTCCTTACCAGTGGATCCTAAAAACGTGCGCAATGCAATCATCGGGGTCTCTAATGACGCCAACATAATTCAAGATTTAAAACTACCACAATCAAACCCCATGGCAGTGTCTCCAGCATCCCCTTCATCTGGAGAACTTTGTATGTTTGGACAGGGCCTGGCAGCCACAAGCAAATTGTTTAAGGACAAAGGCATCAAGGGTGTTCCTCAAGTCCTAATCGTCTTCTTGGCGGGAAAATCTGACGACGACGTTTCAAAGTCGGCCAACGATTTGCACAAAGCAGGAGTCCTAGTGTATTTAGTTGGTCTTAGGGAAACGGTCAACGAATCTACAGTCAACGAAATAGCCAGTGACCCTGTTTCAGAATATTTTATATCAAGCCCGGGCTTTCCAGCTAGTGACTCGACTAAACAGGCTTTATTGGACAAGTTAGAAAGAGGTTTGTTGGAAATAATATATGCTAAAGTAGCTTATATTGTTGCATGTTTACCCATCGCAATAATAAAGTTGCAACTTTACTAAAAAGGGACTGGGTTGCACTAGCTTTTTAGTGTAGTTTGTTCTACAAAAAATGTTCGCTTCTAACGTAACTGGAAAAATTAGTCAAATAAATCATGTGTAACTAACTGTCAGCAAGTATCAGGTAAAAGGTATTACACACAGTTTCAGTTTAGCACACAAGGGTATGGATACTAGTTTTTGAGATCATATTTCAGTGGACAACCAATCCTCCATTTAAAGTAGCCACGATTATCATATCAATTTATGGACTTTACCAAGTTAAGAACTTGATTTTATTTTTATCAATGTAGTCATCCAAATCGGCAGTAGGCTGGTCTGCCCTCCGCCAACCAAAGAATACGGTACCAACGGTAAGCTTCAGTGAAATTCTGTATCCATGACAATATCTTTGGAAATAATTAAGCTTGATAGGAAAAGATAAAGAAAATAATCGACATCCATTGAGTTTGAACATCTGGCGCCAGTTTAACGATAGACCTACTTTAGGCATTTCTCTCTAGAGAAGACTAACTCTCGTCCATGTCGTTTTTCCATTATTACTGCCGCAGACTCAAGATACTGTTGTTAGGAAGAAAACCTCAGATACCTGAAATTTTCGCGACACGTAAATTTCGCGATTTTGAGGTGCGCATATTTCGCGACACTTAAATTTCGCGATTTTGCGAAAATGTTGTATTTTGAATCACTTTAATTTCGCGTTTTTGTGTAAGACACAATTTACATTTCCTTTAAAAACGACTTCATTAATGAAAAAATAACGGTGGGAAGCAACTGGTGGGACTAAATCTCGGCAATAGCTACAACAGAGCAGTTAATGTCTACAAGTAGGTTATGCTTGTACGTGCATAAGTTATTGTTCTTGAGTCAATTGACGACAACATCCATTTAGATTGATAATTCCTTCCTACAGTGGCACTAAAACTTATTTTTTTCTTAATTATTGACACGATGTGAGTCATTTAATTTTCGCGTCATGTTATGTTCGCGACACTTATTGTTCGCGTCACTTTAATTTCGCGATTTTTTTGGAATCGCGAAATTCGCGAAATTAAAGTGTCGCGAAAATTTCATGTAATAAGGTATATAAAAAAAAAACTTAGCTTATAATTTATCTCAACTCGATGAAATGTTTGCTATATCCTTGCTATTAATCTTAATAGCAACTATACTTTACCTTCCCAGTGACTGCACCCTCCTCAGGATCTCAGCCGCAGCCTCAATCACAAAATGCAACGAAACCTAGTTTGCCAAGTCTTCGACAAAATGGGACAACGATGGGACCAGTCGATTTGGTTTTCTTGGTTGAGGGCAGTGATATGGTAAATAATACCCTATTCAAGACAATGCTCGACATTGTTAAAGACATCTACAGCCGCTTTCCAGTCTCCCTGGCTGGAACACATGTAGCTTTAGTCGTTTATGGCACGAACACTCAAATTGAGTTTAACCTCAAAGACCACTACAACAGCAGCACAATTAACGAGGCTATGGCGTTAGTTCTAAAGCCTACTGGAGTCCCTTTGGCAGGAAAGGGACTAAAAGCAGTGAAAAATGACATTTATGATACAGCTGGAAGAACTGTTGCATCTGGTGTATCACGTGTTCTCTTACATATCATGTGCAGTAAGTCATTTGATGACGTCATACAGCCATCCAGAGTTCTAAAGGAGGCTGGGGTCAAGGTAGTGGCGGCAGGCGCTTGTCCTGAATCCAATAAAGTAGAACTGTGTAATATTGGAAGTCCACCATTGTGCAATAATTCTGTGTTTATCCACATACTAAGGCCTCCGGCCATTCCTGGAAGTGAGTTGGCAGATAAACTGAAAGAAGGTCAGTGAAGGAAACCTCGTTTAAATTCATAAGTGGTCACAATTAGATTTTAACTCACGATCACAGGAAAATACAACATGTGCAATACTTAGTGGCGCACCACTTGCTCCCGTCTAACCTATTCCCTAACCACGAGCAATAAACGTTTTCTTCAAGCGGAGAATCAACATAGTTGAGAAAAACGTAAACGACCAGGGAGTTACAAATTTACAAAGCAAAATTGCGTTCGTCCTGTTTTAATCGAAAAAGTAAGTCAAAAAGAAAATGTGCAACATACCTATACGGCAACTGAATGTTTCACTAAAAGTTTCCCCATCTTCATGGATCAAAAACTCATGTTGAAACGTTCTTTGCTTTCAGTATGGTTTTGTGCTAACCTGGGCTAAAAGCCAGTTTGGATGTACAGTGCTAAAGCTCACTAGTCAGAATCACATTTATTAAAAGGAAAGATATATAGATTACTTCATAGAAAGTGCGCCGTACGGATTTATATTCACGAGTTGCAAAACTTTGGGAAAACGAACGAGTGAGCGTAGCGAACGAGTGAGTTTTCCAAAGTTTTGCAACGAGTGAATAAAAATCCGTACAAAGCACTTTCTATGCTGTGATTTGTTTATTATATATATAACGAGAATTCAACCATTGAACACTTTACGCCGATTTTTCCAGTTTAAACCTTTGACATATACAACAGCTGCAGTTAACGGCGCGAGAAAACAAAGCTGCAAATGCACATAGCTTTACAAGTGAATTCGCTATTTCAATAATATACTTGTAAAAAAGAAAAATTACTGGCGACAAACTCTCCTAGACAAAAACTTTATTTAAATAAACACACTGCGTTACATTTACGCTAAAAACTTCGTATCGCATCGAGGAAACTTTGCCACAAGCGAATAAACTACTGGCGAATCAACTGGCGAATTGTGAACAAATTGTGGCAACACAGCGAGTCGGTTAATTAAACAATAATTACCACGTAAATCCAGATTAAAAATGCAGTTTACTTAACCAAGACGATCCCAAAAGTGCCTGAATATTCTTAGAAAGTCCGCGGATGTGTTGTTAGTTCCGATGAAAGTCTTGTCTTCGCTTTCACTTATCGACACTTCGCCTTCGCCTGTCTTCACTTCGCCTTTGAAGAATGATTTATATCACTGCTGTATTCTTTAGGTTTTGCTTAGCGTGTTTCTGTTGGCTTGCATTTCCATTAAGTTCTTAAAAGGCAAACTTTTGTAAAGGAACAAAACGTGTAGCCATGTTTTCAAAACATAAACTGCCGTCGGGAGCAAACTTGCCGCTCGCTTTCTCAACCTCGTTGGAAACCATTTGAATTCTGGCGCTGTAATTGGTTGAGTCGTACTACTCTAGATGCTGATTGGTTATATTTTTCACATGTGAAGAAAGCTATACGCGAAGCTGATTGGACGTATCGCTTTTTTCACATGTGAAATATAGCAAATATAGAATTCTATTTGCAAGGTTTATTGCTTAAAATTCTCGCTATATATATGATAAAATCGCATTCTGTTGAAAAAGGATTCGAGGAAATTATAGTCCACGCGTACCACATCTATGATATTATGTTTATAATTATTGCAAAGCACGGAAGTTACCATTGCAATAACATTGATCTTATCAGTGGTTTGCTGGTCTGGCCTTTAGATAAGAACTATCTGCACGGAACATGGCAAGCACGGTCGTTATTTCAAGTTGAGATTAACGTACTTTCTTACGTATTATAGGCGTTCCTGTTCAAAAAACAGAACCTTCAGGTAAGAAACAAGCCGTAGTAGTACTTAACATTAGAGAATAAGAGTTTTTTTTCCTGAGACATGAACATAAGACATGGCTTAAGGTGCACAACGCAATGCCAGGACACAAACCAAGACATCGCATGCTTTTACGTTTTGTCTGACCGTTCCTGCTAGTTTTATTTAACTCTTTTTCTTGAAATGTATTAAACACCTGCATTAATGAATGTTGCGATACATCATCTCATGATCAGCGTCTAATATAAACGATGCATGCCGTATCCTCGGATATATAATAGGAACATTAATCGTTCTTCTGAAGGCTACTTACGGAATTTAAGAATCATGATGAAATTTTGGAATGAAGTTAGCATTTTGATTGCAATCCACAGGTGAAAATACTACTGGACCTTCAACCGGTAAGTTTCTTGATATTGAATGGCCACTGCATGGTCAATTACCAAGAAACCGAAAAAAGATCAAAATCTGAAATTTCCTGGAATGTAGCTCTCTCGACCTCCTCTACCCAAAACGTTTTGTTCCAAGGGCTTCGGTCGAAGACAAGGGAATTTTCACGCGTAACATTAATCAAGTTGGGACAAATGGAGGGACTGTTTACATGTATTCTAGTTACTAGATTTTCTACTTCATTTTTTACCTAGCTATATTTGGGTCCCTTTTGTCAATGGATCAGGCAACTACTATTTGGGAGCTATTTACGCAGTTACCTAGACTACGAACAGTCTCCCTTTTTTCCTTAGTCTGTAGACGTGAAGCAAAAAAAGAGAGCAATGCAAGTGGACAAACGGTCAGCTTTCCACTCGCGCTTTTTCTAGTTTTACTCGACGGACTTAGAAGATAAAAGGAACAGTGATCGTGCTCTAGCAGTTTGAAAGCCAAACAGAAGAAAGACTGACAATAATACCGTAAGGCTCCACGGTGTAAAAATAATTAAAATATATTTATATTTGATAAGGATAGGTCATTTGAACAAGTAAGACCCTAAAAGTAAGGACTTTAAAGTTCAAACGAATACGTTGAATGTGTTCAATTTTTTTAGGTTTGAATTTGCCGAACATGTTTTGGAATGGTCAACCAATGGGAGCCGTTCTACCCCTTGTCCCGTCAATGGTCCCAGTGAATCCTCAGGCTCTTGGTCGTGCACCCAACATTTGGAATTACGTGATACCGATCCAGCAAAATCCAGTTGCCCCAGATCCATACACTGTACACGACAGCTCCCTAGCGTACAGCAGTGAGTGACTTTTTTTTTCGCGTGCCAATTGTACAAAGTTTGATTTACTGTAATTTAAGGTTTGTCATGGAGTGCCTAAAATTTAATTTCCCTTTGCAATATTAACGTATTGTCAAGCAGACAGGTGTAGATAATAATGCGGTATAAGAGATTTAAAATGTCATTTTGAACGGGCGCGATCGATCGCTCTCATTCAATTCAATGCCGCGTAATTTGATTTTACTACAGTGCTCAACGATAATTAAGCTTGACAGAAAAAAGAAGATCTGAACAGACAACAACGTAATTTGATTTATTTTCCATTTTTCAAACGTATTTTCTTATGTTATCTCTATTTAGCAACTGAAAAAGAAACAAAACAAAAAACATCGCAAATTCTTCATTGGCACGTAAAGCGTGGTATGTCGTTTGAGAAATCGCTGGAGCAAAATTTTTATCTGAAATGCATAACGTTAGATTTTTTCAATAAGAAGTTTAAAGAATTTGTATACTCTGTCAGAAATTTAAAAGCATGTGCTAGAACCTTTAATATTTGTTAACCTGGTGTTCAACATGCATCCCTGATTATCAATGTCACGTTGTTTATAGCTGCGTGTGTTGATTACGACCCAGCCTGTTCTGGTTACGGTGTCAACGGATATTGTGATGGACCAGCCATTGGCTTCAGCGATGATTATTTAATGAAGATGTGCAAAAAGAGTTGTGGCTTCTGCAAGACGTAAGTTTGATTCTAATTTATTGCTATTTATTAACCGCGGAGTAGAAACTGAAAACTGAACTTTGTTACGGTGCATTTGATTGCGACCATTCGGACATGGGCGGGTATGTACCACACTTTAAAAAAAGGACTGGAACTCGTCTGAAATTTTGCTTTTCAGTATAACATCAAGCTCTCTAGCTCTATAGGTGTATCCTTGCGACGATCGATCCAGCATCCCGTTCTGGTAGTAGACGGGCAATTACTGTTGCGTAACGCAAGAGAAACCTACTATTAAATGTATGTGGTATGTGCCACTTGGCCCGACGCAGGCAATGAAAAAAAAAAAAGAAAAAATAGGGTCGGTCCACTTAAACAGAAATGCGTAATGGCTATTAAAACTCTACTTCTTCCTAACCTTTCCTAAGTACATATACATGCACATAAGTGGCTGTAATTGAACTAAAAAAGAGGGTGTAATTGAACTGTAGTAATTTTACATTTACTACATCGATATCTAGATTAAAAACATTAAATTGATTTGTTTTCAGAGATCAAGACTTCACATCCGCTGGTATATGGATCAAGAAGACTAGAATCCCAAAGAGTTCCAAACATAAAAAAAATGCAAAACCTCCCCACCTCTAAGAAATACGAAAACAAGAAAAAAAAAATGGACATAATTTGGCGTCTACTTTTTTGTGAAGCAGGGAGCAAGTCATAACGTCAGACTTGCAGGGAAACGTTTGAGGAATTGTTCACAAGGAGGTTAAATACCGCTGGATTTCACGATGCCAGTTCGCATATGTTCGCGAATCTTACCAGGGCAGAACCAACCTTACCAATCCAAATCTGCGTACGCGGCCCCTAAGGACTAAACTTGACATCGTTCAAACATAGTTATTTATTTCAGTTTTGATAATCTAGTTTTTCTAATCTCTCAAAAGGGTCTCCCCTTTACAAGCAGAAAAAAAAGAAAATGTGTTATTTTCACGTCTACACTAGTACTTGAAATCAATGTCAATTATCAATGATTTTGCTGAGATAAAACAAACTGTGAGACCATATTGCTGGAAAACTGTATGATATCGTGATGCATGCATGCATTTGCTACTAACGCTCTCGATGGCAAAAAAAGGCGTCATGTAGTAAAAATTGGTACTAACGCTAATGTCGTACTAATTGGTTACGTTCTTCGCACATTCATTTTACGTAGAACATTCTAAACAAGTAATTAATGTTTCACGAAATGACTCATGTTCGTTGATCTACTTGTTCTGGCACCCGTCGTTCCTTATTCCTTTTAGTTGTTTACCTTAAGGGCAAATAGTCGCCCAACTAGTAATTTTTTTTCGTGGACAATACACTTCAAACAATTAAAAAACAAAGAAACAAACGGCTCCAGTAGTTTTCGGCTCAGATGAGTCATCGGTGCCCCAATAACTCCACAACAAAGCAGTTCCTTGTTTTTCTTAGTCCGTGGAGCGTGAAACGAAAAAAAAAAAAATGCGCGAGAGGAAAAACGGCGGCCCGAAATCTTTTTATTCGCATCACACTCGACAGACGAGAAGAGAAGTTAAGAGCTGCTCAATGTCTATCCAAGAATCATCCAACTTTCTTCGTACAGCTCCTGAAATCGGGGATGGCGCTTTTCCGAAGGTAACTGCACTGAATTGGTCATTGGCTTTTAGTGTTCAAGATTGTCCATATGTTTATGATGATAAAAGTCACAAGGTTACAAACAAGAGAAATATTTATCTAATACCTTGTAAACTCGATTTCGACCCACAGACCCTGCGCTTTAGCAGCTTCTTGAGAATTACACGTACATGTACCCGTATATATTGATATTTGCGACTTTGCTTTCTACTTTTCAGTATAAATCCTTACGACCCGCCGCACGATAAATAAAATTGCCCTAATTAACCTGAAAAGGCACCTTACCATTCAACAATCCACGCCATTTCTTTCTTATTTTTGATTATCCTCTCCGGGCACATACCGCTATAGGCCGTCCTATTTTTCTACATATATTTTTTTCTGTCCAAAAATCCGAGTTTGAACGAATATAGTTCCACTGCCAGTGTCTTCCCTCGTTGACTTGGTCTCAAGATAAACAATATGGAACAGAGTAAGTTTCAAGAAGTTAAATTAGGTAATAATTGCTATTGTTGAGTGGCTTTAACATTTTTAACCGAACAAGCGATAATTTTGAAGTTTTTGACGACAGTTTACACATAAATGACCTGCGCTGGGCTTTAGACGTTGAAGACCTTTGCAACCTAATTTTTAATTCATTGGTTCTTTCAAGGTGGCCTCTTGTCTTGGCAAAACACCGGCCATTCTACTCTAGTTTCTCGGCCGTCCTATCCACAGCAAAGTAAAAATTATCCCAAAGGAAAATACCATGTGACTATTCTTTGATGCACAAACATGCCACTAAGGAATGGATAGATTGGCTTTCACCCACAGACACGTATTTAATGCGGCATTTCGACAAAGGATTCTCTGTGAGTGGGTTCAACCATGTGTCTTCGATTATTGTGGAAGCTAAAAATATTTCTTCTCATAGTTTGGATTTCAGCTGTCTCAACGTTAAGGTTGAAATCAGGTTAGTGATACCTTCGTTTATCTTCGCCTACAATTCACTATTCATTCTACTAATTGTCTTTGATACAAACATTTAATAATTTACAAGTAGAGGCGTGCTAAACACTTTGACCAATTTGCTGTTTTATTGTTTTCTTTTTTCTTCCTTCCTTTATATATAAGCAATTCAAGCATTATCTGGGCCCAACTATTCCAAACGAAAACGTTCCTAATATTTAATGCTATATACACACAAAATTACCTATTTGTTAATTTGCTACAGCCTATTTGAATAAGGGTTATTTTAAATTGATGGATCTAAAGTCACCCGTTGCTGTTGTGACTACGCATTTAATCTCAATATTTCGTCTGGCGTACTCGTTCTACCAACGCGAAACACGAATAATTATATTTGTGATATTTTTTAAGTAAAACTGATCTAACATGAACACAGTGTAAGCATTTTCTAGAGGGCAGGGAAATGGTTTAACAGATTTGTTTGGTGATTGCAATAATTTCCGCAAATTTGTCGAGGTCAAATCAAGTACAAACACGACAGAAATATGCTACACTAGCTAATAAACACTTCTGCACTGCCTTAACAAACTGCCTTAACAAAATATGCTACACTAGCTAATAAACACTTCTGCACTGCCTTAACAAACTGAATTACAGCAAGTTTATTGTAATGAATTATTTTACTTGAATACATTTTCTTTCGCTCTAGCAAAACACCATAAAGACCATAAAGCATCGCGGCGTTACCATGTCAACGATTACCACAACAGCTCTCTGGCTTCAAGACGAACTACGTATCGTATAAACATGCCGATGAAGGTGGCAAAACTCATTCTCCCTCAAATCACAAATAAAAACCAGGAAACAATCATCAGAATATTTCCAGACAAATCAGCTCCGACGCAAAATCAAAGCGGGAGTAATTACATGTTAAGCCTCAGTTATAAGAAGCTCAATGACGATAACCTTTCGAACAAACTCAAGGTTGGGAGGCGGGCTTGCTATTACGGAAAAGGCCCAGGGTGCTGTTCATCTTGTTGTCCTTCGTGTAAGTACTTATCTTTCTGTTTATTGCCCACGTTCGCTCTGTGGCACATTCCTGCAGGGAATCATTGGGACATCTTTTGTTTAACACAACTGCCATGTTTCCCTGCATGTACGTTTCATGGATGCAACTAGGTACTGTGCATGATATCATGTTTACTTGACTCGTTAGTCTCCAAAATATACATGTACTTGGCCTTTAAATTTGGCTGTCCTGTTGCTTTTCTGCTTTGTTTTAGTTTGCTTAGCACTTCCACTATTATTCTGCTTAACGAATATCTAAATTCAATTTACAATAGATTACTGCCAAGAGGGAGGCGCGGTGGCCTTAATGGTTAGCGCGCTCGGCTCCGAGTCGAACGGCCCGGGTTCGAGACCTGGCCGGGGCGCTGCGTTGTGTTCTTGGGCAAGACACTTTACTCTCACAGTGCCTCTCTCCACCCAGGTGTATACATGGGTACCGGCGAACTTACTGCTGGGGGGTAACCCTGCGATGGACTAGCATCCCATCTAGGGCGGAGTAGCAATACTCCTAGTCGCTTAATGCTACAGAAACCGGGATAAGCTCCGGCTGTATGGGCCACTTAGGCTCGGACACAGACTTTCCTATTTTACTGCCAAGAGCAAACATTGAAACCTGGTTTTTAATACTAAACTACACCAAGATGAAAAACTAGTGAAAGCAGACCACCAATCCTTCATTGTGCGTGGAGTTTAAATACCTCCTACTGATGTCTGATAATTTATATTTAGGAGTTTTATAAACATATTAAAGCAAAAAAACAATAACAACACCAACAACGAGTTTTTATATGCTTAAATCGCGTGAACGAAAGTAATCAATTCTTGTAGAATAATTCCCGCCTTATGGTCACCCTTGCCCTTGTATAATTACAACTAAGTAATAATAAAAGTATATTTATTTCTTGTTTTGTTTTGTTTGTTGCAGCAATGTGTAACCCTTCCATGTTACCAGGTAATATTACTAAATAAATGTGTTAAAGAAATAAAAAAAAAAAAACGCAAGTATCCACCATCAGTTTACATGTCTGGATCAAACTTGTTCTCAGGGCTTTTCCAGGGGAACGAGGTTGTGCTTGGATGACAAAGAGGGCGTGGCTTACTTACCAAGCCTTAAAATGTTATAATCACCTCCCCCGAGGTAATAATAGCATCATAAATCGAGTTTCTCGACCAAAACTTGATAGAGGACGCGTGTAACCTAAGCCACGTGCTTTATGGAGCTATAATAAACTCGAACTGACCAATCATAGCGCGTGCATTTCTCCAAACATTGTATAAAGATATAAAGCTACTAATAAAATAAAGTAATAATGAGCAGAACAAACGTAGGAAAGAGTATTTACTAACTCATAAGAAACCAGAGCGTTTTATGAGTTTTGCATAATTAATGCTTTTGCAATGAAAAGCGAAATCAGGATTTGCCTTCACCACTAGCTGGCCACCGACACTAACATGTATGGTTGTTTTACGTGAATAGTTGCTTTATATTGTATACTAAAACAGTGATAATATTGCGCTAAAGGATTACTTTTGACTAGTTTATACCTGTCAAAAATAACCATTTTTCTCGCGCGCATTGTTCGGAGGTGAATAGCCTCCAGCGAAATATCGCGGAATATCGCCTGATACTTAGCCGACAAGGCCGTAGACCGAGTTGGCTAAAATCGGACGATATTCCGCAAGATTGAGCAGGATAATTGTTTTATTACTCAACAAATTGTCAAGGAAACACATTCTGCAGAAAGAAAAACTATAATTATGCAGCGCTCTACAAGACTTCAGACGAATCTTCGCATTCTACATATATCGCAGGATATCTGTTATGTACGGATGACAGATAACGTTAACATTTTGACCATATATTGGCAGAGCGCACATTTGTTGAATAATAACAAAGGATATTCGGAGTTTGAGTACGTAGCCAATCAGCGCGCGCCAAAAACGCTATTCACTGTTTAACAAATGGTAAACGTCACAGCGTGCACTATTGAGTTACAGATGCACGCGGGAGGTTGCTAAGCACGAAAGATGCGTAAGAGTCGCCCGAGGCGATAGCCGAGGGCGACTCTAGCTTCTTGAGTGCTTAGCAAACCTCCCAAGTGCATCTGTAACTCAATAGTGCACGCTGTGACGTTTACCATTTGTTTTATAGCACAACTTTTAGGCGATTTATTAAAGTTTCTTTGAGGTAAAAGTGCGCGCGCTTATTTAAACAATTGCGTGTAGTGCTCGCGTAAGCGCTGACGAACACCCAAAAGAAAAAAAACAAACAAAACAAAGTTTTGAATTATTTCAAACTTGCATTATACCTCAAAGTCTTCAGCGTTATGGAAAAATAGGTTTCTTATGTTTAGCTTTTCAAATTCACAGGAAAATCGAGAAAACAAGTAAAAACTCGTTAAGTAGTGGCACTTTCTTGTGCCATGTCGCAACAGATCAGCGCGCGCGCTCAAGTTGAAGCATACGTCAGCGTGCACCCATGGGCAAATAGTAGACGCTAAATTAACCAATCAGAACGCGCGCTTTACTTTAGTTGTGCTATAATTTAGTATATACCAGAAACCCATAAGGGTTGAAACGTGTAACGCGCGCGCACAGCGTTTGAATATTCATTTTGCTAAGTACCATATTTGGAATCACGAAGAATTTGTACGCGAATGCTTTATACACGTAATGGCACACGCAACATAATTTTTGGTTTTGCGGTTGAATTGAATTGAATTTCGACCTAAACACCGTAATTTTCTTACAGAAACTAAAGAAATACAAAAAAATTAACCAAATTTAACTTTATTCAAGCAAGCTTGTTCAAAAACAAGATTACGCCATCAAGCGCGAGCTAGCGACGCTGTGAATTTAATCCAAATATAGTAATTTTGATTGGTTAAATGTTACTCGTGATTTTCCAAATATGGTACTTAGTGTAAAAGAATGTGCAAACGCTTTGTACAATGTGAATCATAGGGAGTTACACGTTTCAACCCTTATGGGTTTCTGTATATACTTATATCTTCTACTTATTCGGCGCAAATTAGCATGTGAATATGATCAAATGCGCCTACATCAAGTTAATTTAAAACTTAAAAAGAAGAAAAACAAACAAATTTACAAATATTATATGAAGATATATATAAGAATACAATATATAGTAATTCACTAAATAAATTCACTAAATAAATCTTCTTCTCTACCTAAACTGATTTTACTTGACGTTTTTCAGGATCGTGCGTCTGCTGTCCGAGTAAGTAACAGTTCTTAATTAGTTGCTGAATATTTGCAAGTTTAGTTATTGGCCCTCTGATTACCGAAGTCGTTTAATAAGTAATGTTAATCATCACACATAAATTATTTCATGCATATAGCTAAAACCTGCGCAATTTAGCAGAATCAACACATAATTTTTATATCGATTCAAAGCCCATCGCGCGGTGAAGGGTTACACAATTCACAAATGAATTCGAAGGTTACGAGCTTGAGTTTCGTTGAAGTTTGCGATGATCTCTTTCTCTTTCGTGTTGTTAGTGCCGGTCGACATATTAGCCACTATTTACTAATTTCATATTGTTATTTTTTTATTGCATATTAAACTTCGCTTCAGTTTGTCCACAGCCACGTAAGCATGTTTTTGCTTTGCCTAACACCATAGCTATAGCTTACATACTTTTATATCTATATATTTTAATATAATGCTCAGGAAATGCCAGTAGAGTACAATCGTGTATTAGTATTATATTATAAAAAAGCATATACATGGACTCAACTGAAATATTTTCAGCTAGTAAAATTACATTGAACAAGAGGAATTAAAGCTTCATATACTTTGATCTCTGCCCTTAAATAAGTACCGCCGATTGTTAAAATTAGTTATCTTATCTTATCTTATGACTTTTTATTCGAAAACGTTTGGTTTTTATTTGAACATATTATAGCCTTTAAACCTTAAAAAAAACATAATTTAATTGCTACCTTTATTATTCACAAAGTTATTAAAAGCTTTTGTTAAATTATTTTCAGCTTGCTGCTGCTGTTGTTGTTCCAGTTCACCACCTCCACCACCCCCTCCCCCCAAGAAGCCACCGCCTCCCCCTTGCCCTATGGTTTGTCTACCGATTTGCCTTCCCTGCCCCAAACCACCTCCGTGCCGCCCAATATGTATACCCCGCCCGATAATCAGGCCTTGTCATCCCCCCCTGCCGCATACCCGCACCACCAGTGACTGGACCGATCAATGGTCCATGCCTCCCGGCACCACCCATCACGGGACCGTGCCATCCACCCTGTTTACCTCAGAACCCAGTTCCACCCGTTCCGCTTCGTCCTGCTCCACCAATGATCGTAAACAGACCAGTTGTGGTAGATCATCCCTTAAAGGGCCCTCCAATATTCATAGGTAAGTTACGGCGTTATTTTAGTTGGTTGAAAAAGTTGGTGTTCTGCTAATTGGGTTCATGTAGCATTACTTTAGAGTAACGTTACTTGATGTTATTTTTTTAGTATTGAATATCACATGAACTCGAGTGCTTTTTATTCAGCTTAATTAGCTTCTTAGTTATCCCGAGTAAATTTATCTTTTTTTTGTATTAATACGTTATGTTGTGTTTTTGTCATATTATGTAAATCTAATAAAGCGTATGTTATTGTTGTTGTTTTGCAATGGGGAATAGACCTGTTTCGCATGGTTGGTTTGTTTTCCCATTGCAGACGATGTGATGCTCTCTAGAGAATTTTTACTTTTATCCACTTAAAATTATTCATTCATATACACGCGACTATTTTAAAATTTAAAAGCAAGAATTCTCAAGAGTATCATCACATGGTCTGTAATGGGGCAACAAAACGCCCAAGCGAAAAAGGTCTATTAGCCTGAGTGAATGAGGCTGCTGGGTTTTTGCGGTCCGCACTCATACATAATGTCAGTTTCTTAAATCTCTTTATCATATATATAGCGAGAATTTTAAGAAATAAACCTTGCAAATAGAGTTCTATATTTGCTATATTTCACATGTGAAAAAAGCGATACGTCCAATCAGCTTCGCGTATAGCTTTCTTCACATGTGAAAAATATTACCAATCAACGTCTGGAGTGGTACGACTTAACCAATCACAGTGCGGGAATTCAAATGGTTTCCAACAAGGTCGAGAAAGCGAGCTGCAAGTTTGCTCCCTACGGCAGTTTATGTTTCGAAAACATGGCTACATGTTTTCTTCCTTTACACAAGCTTGCCTTTTAAGAACTTAATGGAAATGCAAGCCAACAGAAACACGCTAAGCAAAACCTAAAGAATACAGCAGTGATAAAAATCATTCTTCAAAGGCGAAGCGAAGACAGGCGAAGGCGAAGTGTCGATAAGTGAAAGCGAAGACAAGACTTCAAAGCGAAGCGAAAACAGGCGAAGGCGAAGTGTCGATAAGTGAAAGCGAAGACAAGACTTCAAAGCGAAGCGAAAACAGGCGAAGGCGAAGTGTCGATAAGTGAAAGCGAAGACAAGACTTCAAAGCGAAGCGAAAACAGGCGAAGGCGAAGTGTCGATAAGTGAAAGCGAAGACAAGACTTCAAAGCGAAGCGAAAACAGGCGAAGGCGAAGTGTCGATAAGTGAAAGCGAAGACAAGACTTTCATCGGAACTAACAACACATATGCGGACTTTCTAAGAATATTCAGGCACTTTTGGGATCGTCTTGGTTAAGTCAACTGCATTTTTAATCTGGATTTACGTGGTAATTATTGTTAAATTAACCGACTCATTGTGTTGCCACAATTTGTTCCCAATTCGCCAGTTGATTCGCCAGTAGTTTATTCGCTTGTGGCGAAGTTTCCTCGATGCGATACGAAGTTTTTAACGTTAATGTAACGTTGTGTGTTTATTTAAATAAAGTTTTATCTAGGAGAATTTGTCGCCAGTAATTTTTCTTTTTTACATGTATATTATTGAAATAGCTATGTGCATTTGCAGCTTTGTTTTCTCGCGCCGTTAACTGCAGATGTTGTATGTCAAAGGTTTCAAACTGGAAAAATCGGCGTAAAGTGTTCAATGGTTTAATTCTCGTTATATATATATAATAAACAAATTACAGCATAGAAAGTGCTTTGTACGGATTTTTATTCACTCGTTGCAAAACTTTGGTAAACTCACTTGTTCGCTACGCTCACTCGTTCGTTTTCCCGAAGTTTTGCAACTCGTGAATAAAAATCCGTACGGCGCACTTTCTATGAAGTAATCTATATATCCAACACCTCTATACCAATAACTCTTCAGTAGACTTTCTCGCTCATTTTCAGTTCCTCAAATATGAGAGAAAATATTAAAAAAAGTATTGAGTGAAATTGTGAGGTTAAGTACTACAAATCAATATGTCTCGTTTCCTCGCAAAACTTTAATTTTTTTTTTACAGATCAGTGTAGGGATGTCTTACCGGAATGCAGAGACTTTGCAAAGAGGGGAATGTGCAATCACCCATCACCTTTCCACAGCATCCAGCAAATAAGAAAAATATGTGCGTTCTCCTGTGGCGTTTGTAACGGGTGAGTACAAACAATATCATCCACTGCTGGGATAATGACGTCACATCACGTGACAATTACATCATAATATCAAAACAGCCGCCATCTTGAATCCGCCATCTTGGATTTTGATTTTTTTTTCAAAACGTCAGAAAACCCCCTAAAATTACTGGAAAGTACTCACAACAAATAAAACTGTGCTTAAAACCCGTAAAAAGGTCAAAATAATTGCTTTAAAGTAATTTTTCATTGATAGAAACACGAAAATTACAATTTTGAAAATCATGCCTGTCAAAATGCCGTTTCCATGGTGACGTCAAGTTTCTGACAGAATGCAACTAACCCTACCAAATTATTCTTAGATAAATTTTAGATAAAGTATGGCAGCGTTTGGTTGAATATTGAAAAAGTTATAGTCGTTCAAAGTCAGCGCGGGCCCTTTTCGTCCCCCCCCCCCCGGTCTGGATAGGGGTAATAACGTGACAGCCATGTTTGCTTTGTAAAAACGATACGATTTCACTTCTTTGGGTGGCATTTTATTATTATATGGGTATTTGATTCCCGTCAGGGACTCAGAATTTTTTTGTCCCATACTCGCGTTACATTTCATATTTTCTCGATCATGGATGTGTTTGCACCTTCTCGTCTTCATCCCTCCTTAGCTTCTTAAAAAGTTTATAGTAAAACGCTATTATTTGCTATTCATTTTTCAGTTACGACGAGAACGCAGCACTGCTTCGAAGACACACGAAATCGCGACTTTATGTTAGGCCTGCATTGCGTGCAAAACTAAACAGAGCCCTGGCACAGATCATCCAAAACCATGATCTTGAAGGCAATTCCACGCTGGAGCCTCAGCAGAACAAACCTGGTTGCAAGGAGGAGCAAACAGGAAATAAGAAAAGTCATGATACCAACGATTTTACAGCCCAAACACGTGATATGAAGTTGTCAGATGATGCTGGACAAGACGAATTGAGTGGATCAAGTGGATCTTCCAAAAGTTTAAAAGATATCACATGAACAAAAGGCTTCGTATAGGGAAAAGTCATTGCGAATTCTCTACGAGTAATTATTTTGTAGCATAGCAAAGATACATGTGAGACATGCGATGGTCACGAGTAATTTTTAAAAAAGTGTCGAAACAAGCAAAGTTCGATTGTATTGTTATTTATATAGAAATAAAAACTCCGAAAGAGTTTTAAGTAGTCAGAGAAATACGAATAAAATTTATATTTTTATGATGAATTTTGTTTTCTTATACAATTAACAAACCTGCGTTAAAAATGAGACATGTCGCAAGGTAGTTCCACGGATCTGAAATCAATGCATGGGTTACTTTTGGTGAGTCATGCCCCTGGCCTGGTTGCCTTTCACTACATCTAACAAACAAACAAACAAAACAAGCAAAGAACAAAAACAGTCACAGACAAAACTCCCATCTCGTTAATGCTTGCTCTATATCATGAACATTTTAGACTCGAATATCAACCATATCTTAAGGGGAAACTACAGTTTAAATGAAGGGGATAATGTATCAAACTGTTTTATTATCCAAGACAATTCAAGGTTATTTTTTTGTACGCCTTGAGAATCAAGATTTCCACTGTGAAAAGTTCTCCCGCAAAAATTACTTTTGCCAATTTATCGGCAACAATAAACAAGCGGTTAAAATAACAAAAAAAGGATCAGAGTGCATCTCTGAAGGCGGTCAATTGTTTTCAGGAAATGATGTATTCTCTTCTGTCTAATACCGTAAAATTCCGGTTATAAGCCCCCCCGCTTATAAGTCCCCCCCCGGTTATAGGCCCATCTTCCTGGAAACAAAAAAATACATCCGATTATAAGCCTCCGCGGATATAAGCCCCCCTCTACCGGACGACAGTACTAAATATGACTAAATGTTGCTTTATTATGCGTTTTTAACTAAAAAACGTATTTCCATCAACACTCTCGTGGCTCGTTTCGAAACGTTTTTTCATTCCGCTTATAAGCCCTCCCGGATATAAGCCCCTCCGCTTATAAGCCCACCGAAAACCCCCTTTCGAAGTTCTATAAGCCCAGGGCTTATAACCGGAATTCTACGGTAAGCCGAGAAAGATAGTGCAATGCTGTTTGTAGTTTATATTAAAGGAAGGTTTGTTTGGGGTGTTGTTTAAAGGTCGTGACAGATGATTAGCAACCAGATCGAGAACTCATGGTCAATACGATTTATTAACGGGTGATTTATTATACTTGAACTACCAATCAAGATATTGACCTGTGGAACCTGTTATGTAATCCCAGTAAATAAAACCGGCGGAGCATCTTAAAAACTAAACCTTCGACAGCCAGAAAATAGTTTTCCTGGTGCAAGGAAAAAATCATAACAATAAAAATGTTTTAAAGGTGTATGACTTCTTGAAAAATTTGTACATTTATAAATGCTATAATTCATTTGGATTTTTATCACCAACTAATTACCGTTATCATTTATATTAAGGGTGGCCGCACTCCACTACCCTGCACTCAGATATTTATTCAAACGGATAGGGCCTCCTGCTGCTACACCCTCAGACAGAGGTTAACTAGGTTATCATAAATAATCCATTCTTGTCAAAACTGGAAACATTATTTAGTCGCGCTCCGCCTTTATTATGTCGTTTTATTTTGTCGCATGTCTTAGGCTATCTCTGGTTATTATGCTGCTTATTGCTGCAGCCCAAGCAGGGGACCATACAGGTATATCTACTGTGTGATTGTCACATTTTTTTGTTTTCAGTTTTAACAATTAGCACTCAACACTTAAGATCGACTAATTAACACATCGGAAACAAATAATCATGTTATCTTAATGTTTGTGGGGATTCAGAAAATTAAATTAACAGCATAATTATAATCTGTCATGAATTTATTGCCAAAACACCCGGATAAACTGTCAAAACATAAGGGAAATGGTCAAAACTATTTTACTCAGACAGGACCCACCACTCTGCAAAGAGACGACAGGTGGTCTGTTCATGTACCCGACCTTTCCCACCTTTAAAGATGGTGTCTTGTTTGTAAAGCCCCAGCTCTATCAGGAGTACAAGGTTAGGAAAAAGATTCAAACCTCCTTGTGCCATTTCTCCAGCAATACAAGCTTCATGCACACCAAATATAAAAGTCTCAACTTGAATTTTGAGGTCAATAAATTTTGTCCATTTGGCTAATCAGACAGGTGGTGTCTTGCATAGCCCCCCTCCCCCCCCCCCCCCCTGATGTCCAAGTTACATGTGGGCGATCAGGATCAAAGCCCTTGTTCTTATAAAACTCTCTGCATCGTTGCTTGAAGCGCCAATCCGCCAGAGTAATAGACCCTCACATATAGCAGGGATCGAAAAAAAAAAAAAACCATAACATGTACACACACAAGAGAATGTAGTTGACGGCCGTGGATATCAATGCAGTATATGTAAGCCCTGGGGGGAATAATTTCAATGTTGAGATAATTATTTGTAAGAATCGACTTTATATCATCTTTCCGTGTAACAACATTTTCTGTGTTTGCATATAACCTGTGACTGCTTATGTTTTAATTTTCTCCAGCAGTGCAGAAGCATAAATACTATAAGAGAAATGGTGGCGACAGAGCGACCAGAGCACATCTTCTCTGGGATCTGATATTAACAAGAAATAACCTTAGACTAAAAAGAAATTCAAAAACTCGTCCTTTGCACATGTCCAAGAGTAAGGAGGTTTACACTGTTCCACTCAAACTTGGTAAGTGCATTCAAGTCTGGAGAAACAGTAATAAATTAATAAATTGATCACGTGACGCGAAAGTGTTCACCCTCGGAGGGCACAAGGAGGGCACTATCAATGCCCGGATGGATAGTGCCCGCACGTGAAGTTTTTTGTAAACAAGCGTGCCTGCAGACAAAAACCCAACCAAATTCACTGCATTAAGTGGGTTTCTTGTCTGGTTTTGTTTCGTTTGTTAAATTTTGGGATTCAATTGTGGTTTTTTTTCCTGAAAAGTAAAGAATAATTCACGATGCTCGCTTTTGAATGAGCGCGCGGAAGAAAATTTAGTGGTGAACAATAAAAACGATAGAGTGTTTCAGTCTCGGAATTATCGGTCTGGCAAATGCCCCTTGGAAATTTGATGTTCTTAAAACTAGCATACAAACCATCGAAGCTTCTCTTCCCGGGCTAATATTTGTTTTAAGAACATCAAATTTCCGCGGGCAACTATCAGTCGATAGTTCTTCGACAGAAACATGACTTTTTAAATAGGACGCCTTGCAATTTTCGGCTTTGTAAAAAAGAATGTTACGAACTGAATCAGCCTTTGTGCATTAATTTCTTCACAGGACTTTGCACAGATCAACATCCAATGTGTAGCTCCTATGCATTAAATGGACTTTGTGACTGGCCTGGACTCTTTCAAGACCTGAACAACATTCATCAAATATGCGCATTTTCGTGTGGATACTGTAAAAAGTTAGTACACATCAAGAATTCCATGTTTTTAGTTTAACTTTCCTTTCATCAATACACCAATATCAGAGCAGAGCAGTGACCGGTGGGGTTACTTTTCAAGCTGCCTGTCAATGTTTTAACAATACTAATACGCTGTTGCAAACGCTGAGCTGACACAAACAAACAAACAAAAAAGCAAACAAACAAACAAACAAATGAAACAAAACAAACGAACAGACAAAGAGAAGAACACGAAATAGAACGGTAGTCAGTTTAACTCACCCTACTAACGTATAGTTCATTTATCGCCAGGGGTGTTTATTAAAAACTCGGCCTTAAAAACCCGGCATTTATTTCTGCTTCGGCATTTTGTAAGCAGTACAATGTTCATCAGCGTCCTTAACTCCAATTAGATCGTGCGGTCCGGGGTCGAACCCTGAGTGTGTTCTTGGGCAAGACACTTAACTCTTATATTGCCTCTCTCATCCCAGGTGTATAACGGGTACCAGCGAATTTATTGCTAGGTGGGTAACCATCACTAGCATCCAATCGGGGGGGTGGGGGCAGGGAGTAGAAATATTGCTAGTTAATTATTCCTAAATCAATCAACAAAACAAGAAAATGATTCCATTGTAGCTCACTGCCTTCGTCTCAGCTCTGCTCAACAACTATAAATCTGTGAATCAGTGAAGTGAAGAGGGCATTTCGCCTATGTAAGTTTCCTTAGCTTGAGTAAAAATAAGTCTGTTTGCCGCTTTTTCTTAACGCTTTAAGACTCCATGGCCGATATATCGGCCATACAAAGCATGCCACACAATTTTGCTCAGCGGACGCTCTCTATTTAGTTCCCAGCCTTCCCCTGCAGTGCAACGCCTGGGAAAACAATTCTCCACCATTTGTAGTCGTTTTGCGCGCGTTTCTGCGAGATTTTTTGGTCAAATTTCAATCGTTATGAAGAGACAATATTGAAGTTTATGAGTGAAATGAAGGTTCTCTTGGCCCAGGAAGGCTCCTCCACATTTGTTTTTGTAGCTAGGGAGAACAGTAAACAGCAATGGAAGCATTCTGGCATGATTTTTACATCAAATTTTGGTATTTTCTGACTTTCTAAGAAAATGGTGAAATCCAAGATGGCGGATCCAAGATGGCGGCTCTTTTGACGTCACGTGACAACATATAGAGACACATCCAACAAAATTTATGTGATCTTGTAGAGTAAGCTAAGGGCTTTCTACTCAGTGCAAAATAATTTTGCTGTGCCTTAATAGAAGGTAAACCCTGGGGAGGGGTTCCATCCACCCATCACCCCCTTGTACGATGGTGGGGGTGTGAGTTTGCTTGTACGTCCGAGGGTTAATATGTCAGATGAAACAGACAATAGAGCAAATTTATACACTGGTCCAAAATTGAAGAATTTCACTGAAGAATCAGCTTTATGAAATATTATATACATAACGCCAAAGCTTTTTAAGCGCAAATGTCCCGACAAAACGCCTGTTGATACGCTGTCCAATAAAAGCGGGCGAGGGGACTTTTTAAGTGGCGTTCATTCAACATACGGCGTTTTAAATGCAATGTGATTGTCAAACGTTGTTCATTGTGTGTCATTTCTTTTCAAAGGAACATGCCAAATGGGGGAATTGACTTTGTCGGAGCCAGTTGGAATACACCATGAAAGATAACAATCTGCCAATGTCAGGCAGGCTCTTATACAGCAAATCTAAGTAACTGTACAAATGAAAGGAATCAGAAAGATATACATGTATAAGTGCAGTTTTAGCATATTATTTTCTTAGCTGCGTAGCTTGCGGGATAAGGGGGAGCTCAACTCCTCGCCAATCCTTTCGCGGCTTGGCCACCCGAGTTGATCAACTAATTAAAACACTTCACCGAAGAAAAAGCACTCGTACGCGAAAATTCCGCCCGCTACGTATAGTAGGCTATCATTTTTATGAGATATGTAGTTTACCATATTTGGAAATGTAACTATCTATATATGCGTAAGAACTCACTTCATTGACAATTTCTGGAATGATGAAACTATTATCCTGCGAACTTGCAAAACATCGTCTGGATTTAGCCAACTTGAACTGGCCATTATTGGGCCAATTCCCTGCAGCTGGGTGCCAGAGGCTTTATTTCCATGCGCATGCGCTTTTCCCGGTTTAAAATAGCCGCGCATCGATACACGCATGCTCGTCGTTAAGAACCGTTGACTGAGAACTGTCATGTGTAGGCCGCGCTTTAAAAGGTCTTCAGATAGCTCCGTTTACAGCTGTATCATTTTTTTAACATGTTTCGAATAAAAGTGAATTGTCAAGTGGAAGAAATTTTTTTTGTAGAATGCACAACTGTTCTAATAACAGAAAAATGTAGTAAAACAAGAAATAAAAAATCGGAATAGTGCAAGTTGTTTGTTAGATATAGTCTCATATCGAATCTCCTCTTGATTCGCCTGGCGGTTTTAAAGAACCAGCCGAGATGTTTTGAAGTTGTTAGTATTTAATAATTAATAAAATCGTTAAAATGCAGACCACCAGTTGGTCAAAACAAGAGTTTGTTGGTACTCTATTGACATCTTAGTTAGCGGGTCAAGAAGTCCTCTATTACCCACTTAATTTTTCAACTAGCATAAATTATTTTAGCTCACAAGTTGCTGTGACAGAATTTAAATGGTCATGGTACACAACCAAAAATGACTTTGAACCTACTTTTGGAGTTAAGAAATGGGTCACTAGCAAGATTATGGTAGCATCTTTGTGGGACGTTATCCTTTTCACCCAGAATGAAGGTAGTCATCATTCTGCTCTTGATTTTTACAACAAGTTTGGAAGTTAAAGCGAAAAAACAATCCAAAGCAAGGGATACTTCCGGTATGTATATATTCCAATACCTATTTTAAGAAACAGCCATTACACTTAGACAATCCAAATTACTGTTTAGTATATTTAGGTGACAGTTAATGCGATAATAACAGTAACGTAGGCAATTTATTTTTTTAACTCAAATGGATCGAAACGCGCGACTTTACAGCCTCAAAGAGAAATCATATTTCAAGTGCGTCGTCTTTGGTTTCAAAACCAATTTACCAATCAATTAGTCAATTACCATTTACTGTATTTTTGTTATTTATGTTGTGGTTCTATTTTACCCTTAGTACAATTTGGTATTGTCCTTTGTTCTGGTGTATGGTAATATATAATAATAATAAATTTAAAACAAAGGCAACTGAATGCCAGATTGTGACAGAGGTAAAATGAGCCACAACGTTAATGAAAGATTTAACTAATTGTGAAACCCAACGAGGAATTAAGTACGTGCTTTGATTTTTTTTCGTGTCGCTATTTCTATGTGTTGCTGTAATCAAAAACAGATTGAACAGTTCTACAGCTTCAGTTAAAAAGTGACAGTTCTAGATCCTCATCCGTAGGAACTGTCCCTTGTTTTATAGCGACGTCCGGTACGTATGCATAATCCACAGTGACTGACATGCTATTGAAGAAAGTCGTAATGCAAGCCAAGCATTGACCTGGGATCATGCCCTCCCTCCCTCCGTAAAAAAAGAACGCCTGATCGAAGATTAGCTAAGCATCGCCTCTAGGACCTTGGTTATCCGATTTCATGTTTATTAACTGCTTACTACAGTTAAGCTCTTTTAAGCGGCCCGCTGTTACACGGTCACTTATGAAATTCCGGGAATCGCTCCTCGTGTCTCCTAACTGTACCTCAATCAAGCGATTTCCTCTATTTTAAAGCAGACGCGGACATCACGTTGCCTTCCCAGTTAGATTTCGTGGGAGGCGTGGTGACCTAATAGCTAACGCGCCGCATTTCAGATCGAGCGGTCCGGATTCGAGCCCTGGCTGGGGTCACAGTGCTGTGTTTTTGGGAATGTAACTCTCATAGTGCCTCTCTCCAAACCAGTGTGTAAATGGGTAGCGGCAAATTTAATGTTAGGGTTAAATCTGCGATGGAATAGCAACACGGATAAGTGCCCGACTGATGGACCACCGGGATCGAACTCAATAATTACTTTAAGTTAAGATATAATGTGATGTAAAGCAAAACAGGTCGTCTCACAAACGTTACCTTAAAAATGTGCATCATGTGATCTATGTCGCATTATAGATCAAGTTTTTGACCTTTTTTCCATATTGATCGTTAAATATCTCGATTAAACGGTCAACACTACGATCTATACTTGCGAAACAAAATTTATACAATGTCATTCATTCTGTACAGGTAAGTAAATTTCAATCACTCCTTGCAATTTTTTGATGCAGAAAGGTGCATGTTTTAGCAAACTGTAATAATGGTTACTTTAAACCATGGTTATGAGAGCTAATAATTAGTTTACTTTTTTTAAGTTTCCTCATCATTCCAACGTGAACTCAGATGGCTGATTCAGAGAGTACATCCTATAATGAGGACGTCACCCACGGAAAGCTCACAGAAGAACGACGTCATTCAGTTATTGAAGACCAGAAAGGCATTCGCTGCCGCTAAACGCGCCGTTCGTAAGAATGTAGTCAAAAGATCTTCGAGAAGAGACTTTCTGAAAAAAGTAACATCGCTTATCAAAGAGAAGGAAGATGAATCGATTAAATCGTCTGGTAAGATGAAGAATTGGGGTGAAGTAGATTATAATCAGATTTACAGCATAGTACAACGGTACATAGGGTATAACAATCTTATTTTTGGAATTTCAGATTTTCGATTGACAATTCCTTTACGTCTGCATTAACTTTTCCTTTCCTAGTCCATCATCATTTCCATTAGTCCATCATCATTAATGTTTGAAGGTTTCTCGCAAAATCTTAATTGGGCTGAATTGAAAATAATAAACTTGGCGTACGCTGCCTGCTATGCTTTCGGTGGAAATACTTGCAAGTGAATAGAAGCCTTAGGATTCCTTAGAATATGGAGCACTTTTCCATCCATATGGTTGGCAAGCTGTATTCTTAAGAACAACACCTTACAGTTTAGTACAGAACGGTTGAGTGCAGTGTTGTGCAGAAGAGGAGGATACAAGAGTTGAGAGGAATGTGCGGTGAAATAGACTTGAGTGAGACTATAAACTTAATCTCACTGATAGCACGTGCTTGTTCAGCTTTGCAAAATTGGTTTATCGATTGAGTTTAGTTCTGCTACATCGATAATTGTTTAACATTGAATATTTCTCTCTCTTGTTTCAGTTTGTAGACCAAGTGTTGACCTCGCTTTCGTGATTGACGGCTGCGGAAGGAAACCGTTCCATGTATGCACAGATTTTGTCAAAAACTTCATTAAGGGATTTTCGTTTCCGAAGAGTAAAACTCGAGTCGGTGTCATATTGTATTCAAGAAAAGCAAAGTTATTATTTGGGTTTAACTACTTTAGAAACGCTGAAGACTCGTTTGATGCGTTGAACCGTATACGCTTTACATTGAAACAACCAGGTAAACCTGAAAATATTGGCTCCGCCATGACTAAGGCACACGACATGCTTTTTAGTGGCAGCAGAATGGGAGTGCCAAAAGTTTTGGTAGTCATCACAGCGGCTCGGGCTAATGATGACATCATTAATCCATCAAATCGCTTACGGAACGATGGCGTCGTTATATGTGCGGTGGGATTTGGTAATGATTTTGACAGATCACAGTTGGAAATGATAGCTAGTAAGCCAGTTCACGAGCACGTGTTTTCAGGAGACACTTACCAGTCAAGTGAAATCACAGGAGTCTTGAAAAATGATCTGTGTCTAGGTAAGATCTGGAGATAACTATGTGCGTTCTGTTGAAATAAAATTCTTCTGCTACATCCTCTGTTAATTCTTCGTATTACGATTAACATTAGAAACGAAAAGTTGACCTCTCTTGAAATGTTGTGCTCAGGAAGACGTGAAATGGGAAATAATAAACTATATCTCATGTTGAAGTAGTTAGCATTGATTCAGCACTATTGTTATAGGCAAAACTAGTACAAAAGTTTGTTGGTGCCCGAAGTGTCAAATGCAAACGTCAATAAAGCTCTATAAATAGCTTTACGTGGAGGAATTTGTTTCTTTATTTCCTGTACAACTCGAGACTTGAACCAACTTTAGCATACTTTTTTTAACTATAAATATTAAAATCTTCATAAATACCACTCTCCGTTTATCATACTCTGACAAGCTAGGACAATAAGGTTGGAGAGATGAGAGTGCCCAGTAGACTTCGCTATAAAATCATATTCATTACGAATTGAAAATTCGAGGACATCGCATATTTTTGTTTCTTTAATTTTACAGGGCAGTCTGACGCTGTGAAAGAAGATTTTATTCAAAGTTATCAAGGTATGATCAAAGACATTATATATCTTCGAGCTTTTGAGAGCTGAAGACAGCGTGGCCTAGTGGTAGGGCGTTGGAATTGTAATCCGGAGGTTCCGGGTTCAAATCCACCTCCCTGCGCGCCACTAGTTGGATTTGTGTTTGGTGGTCCCAAATTCAAATTATGCGCGCTTTGTAAATAGCCAGCTGGTCAGCCTACTGCCAGCTGGGATTTTTAACTAGTTTATGTTTGATTTATAATATTTGTTTAATTAATTACAGGGTTCCCAATTAGCAAAGTCGTGCTTAATACATTGACTCTTAAATAAAGTTATTTATTTAACTGATAGCTTGATTATCCGTCAATTTCTTGTAGGACCAGCGAAGGTAGTATTTTTATTGGATGGCTCAGGCAACATAGGCTCCAAGGAAATTCAGTCTTATAAACTGTTTGTCAAGGATGTGTATGAAAACTTAAAAATCCCCCCAGGTGGCATTACTTTCGGACTTCTGGAATGCGGCAGTACGCATTACACCCAAAAACGAGTCCTGACAAGAACATTTCAGAGCACAAACATGCTTGACCTTACACTGGACAAAATTGTGCCTACAAATGGAAGTTGTGAGTTGGGACATTCCCTTAAAATGATGAATATGAAAATATTCAAGAAATTGCCAGGTGGTGCTCCAAAAGCATTGGTTGTAGTTTTGGCAGGAAAATCGGCTGACGACGCTACTAACGAAGCGGAGGAACTTAACAAAAAAGGCGTGAGAATTGTGGCTTTCGGTGCCGGTGGTCAGGCTGATATGAGACAGCTAGTCGGAATTGCTGATTCGCCACTTTACGCTTTCAAGGTTCCCATGTTTAAGTATTTGCCTTCGATGTCCAGTACGGTGGTTGGATTTATTAACGAAGGTAATTATAAGTCGATCAACTACGCACTTGTTTTATTTTATTTCTTTCTCTAATATTAAGAAACGTTCATTTGATTCAATAATTTCATGTAGCTACACCGAAATCAAAGTTGCCCTCTTTATTTTGTATATCTTCCTTATGAGGGTTAACAATTGGTCCGCTAAGCGATGGCACGTGTGCGAAACGTCACCAATCAGCCTTGAAAGAATCGAATTGTCAAATTGTTACAACTCGCACGTCAAAAAACGTGAATTTGCATGGCGATACCAAATTGAATATAACCGTTTACCGTTTGGGTCACTTAGCTACTGTGAATCGATAACGCAACCTTCTGAATTACAAATGTATTACTATTTCATGCTCCTGCTCCATTCTGACCTTTGTTTCCCACTTCTACTTTTTCATTTAGTCCCAGTCTTCTTGTTCTCTCTCATTTTTCCTTTCATAAATTGTATAGTGACTGAACCTAATTTCTTCAACAACAAAGTGGCTCCGTCGGATCCTCCTGGATTTTCCAGCGAAGAAAAACAGACTGCCTATCATGATGGACTTGAAAACACTGATTCCTCAGACATCGATGAATCCCCCAACAACGATGATGATTTACTACAAAGTCTTCCTCCAATTCTCGATGAGTTGGAGGGGCATGAACCAGGTACTTTATAAAAATTGCATGTACTTTGCAAGAACGAACTAGAACTTTTAGAACATCAAGGCTTTTTTTTTGTGAAGCCGGCTAATATATCTACATCTACATTTAATATGTCGGTAAAAAGTCCATACGGATATCACACCAACGTCTAAAAATAATTAAAAATACAATATGTACATATATAATAACTGAAAAATTCTAAATTAATTCTAAAAATCTAAAAATTCTAAAATTATATGGGTAAATCACTAAATTAATAAAAATGCTCGCGCAGTCCAGACTGGAAAGACGTAAGAGAGTCGGACTCAACAATCGACGCAGGATGTGCATTCCACTCTCTTATGGTCCTCGGAAAATACGAGTAAAAATACTCATTTTTCGTCGCTCTATATTGCGTATATTTGACTAATTATGGCTGCCGCCAGTTCTGGATTCATTATGTCTACTAAGATAGGAGTCAACATTTATATCTACAAGGTCGTGACTCATTTTATATAGTAATGTAAGTCGGAAAGATTTTCTTCGTTGTTCCAATGTTTGCCAGCCCAACTCCTGGATCATAATGTTCCACTAGAGATTGAACGTTGGCATATATGTCACAAAATAAATATGGGATATAAGAGAGCAAAATTCTTGCAATCGACTGATTTCCGTAAACTCACAATTGATACAAACGTCAAAAATCTCCTATTCAATATGTAGATTTAACCGCTCGACATATTGCCATTAAGAAAATACAAATAAGCACGATCGACTCATTCTTACCTTCAATTTTTGTTTTTGATTGAAGAGTGCTGAGATATACAAGCAAATCTTGAAATATCAAGTTACAATATAAATATCTACCACATTCCTATTATGATTAGGATAAAAGCAATGTAAATATGTAGTAAATAAACCCCTTTAGGCGGCTGGTATATTGGAGGATAATGCCCGAGGCTGAAAGATTGTCGAAAAATGAACAGTTGGCCGAGAAGCGAAGCTTCGAGGGAAAATGTGAAATTTTGAGGACAATCTTTCAGTCAAGGGCATTATCCACCAATATACCAGCAAGCCAGAAAGGGTTTTTTTATAACCCTCCAATTAATTTTTACAACGCGCTTTATTGCCAGTAAATCTATAGGTAAAAACCTACGTAATAAACCTGGAGTAACTGTGGTTGAAACAGATGTAAGTTGATTGGTTTACGTGATTTTTTAACTCTGTGATTTCATTAACAGTTAGAATTGAATAAGGTGACTTCATTCGTTTGTTTTGGGCTTGCCTACAAAATCGGGCGACGGATATCAAATCGGACGGGGTATTTTCACTGATACCCATCGTCTGGTTTTGTACCACGTGATGCGTTTGGTCTAATGAGCGCGGGGTATTTTCACTGATACCCGTCGTCTGGTTTTGTACCACGTGATGCGTTTGGTCTAATGAGCGCGGGCAAACATTAATGGGTGGGTTATAAGTTATGATACAAGTGAAACAATCCTTTGATATAAATCCTACCTTTAGGTAAGTTGTTGCATAAATGCATCTTTTAAAATTCCAATTCACTTGTATCTATAGATTCTTGGATATCTGCACTGGAAAGTGATATTGGGAATCAAGATAATTCTCGCCCGGACCATAACATGCGTCCTTCTCAAACCCCACCATCTACAGGTGTCTATGGCGCACGTCCGACACAGCCATATGTAGGTGAGCCAGATGCTGCCACGCAAAATGATTGGAGTTTTACAGGATCTAAAGCATCTCCCACAACACGGACAGGGGAAAATTATTTTCATGATGTCAATAGTATGGAAGACAATACACAAAGCGTGCAAGGTAACACTTTATCAAATAATCAAGGAAAGGTTTATCCGACTCCTCATAAAAGCAGTTCTGAAGGTCCTGTACCTTCCGTTCAAAGTGGTGGCAGCCCGAACAGCAACAGCAACGGTAATAGCAACGGAAACAGTAACAACAACGGAAACGGCAACGGCAACGGAAACAGTATCGGAAACGGCAACGGCAACGGAAACGGAAACGGAAACGGCAACAGCAACGGAAACGGAAACGTCAACGGCAACAGCAACAGAAACGGAAACGTCAACGGCAACGGCAACAGTAACAGCAACGGCAATGGCAACAGCAACGGAAACGAAAACGTCAATGGCAACAGCAACGGAAACGGAAACGTCAATGGCAACAGCAACAGAAACGCCAATAGCAACGGCAACAGCAACGGCAACGGCAATCCTGCTGCTCAAACTACTGGCACAAATGGAGCGATAAGCCCAGCTACTGCAACCGGTCTAGTTCAAGTCGGTGGTATCCAAGGGGCAGTCTCACAACCGGCTGGTGGTGCTGGAAACACTAATAGTCCAGGAACCAACGGAAACAGCGGGGCAGGAACTATTGGGAGTACAATTGGAGGACCTACAAACCCAGGTCAACCGGCTGGTAAGAAACCGCAGAACATTTTATAAAAGCTAGCGTTAAATTAGAATATTTTGACACATTTCGAATGTATTGGTGCTTCCAAATTTTTAAATAAGATATTGTATTAGTTTTGCTTACCTAGGGATAAGGCCCCCAGCAATCTGGCAACCAGGTTGATTATGCTGTTGCGTTTTTCCCAGGAGAACGTGGGGGCTAGGAACCCATGCCAGGGAGAGGATTATGATCCAAACCCCTAGTTGACCTTTGTTACCCTGCGTCTTTTTTCTCTTGGCAACTCAAGCACTTTATCCCCTACACCTTTTCTCCTATAGACCTTGTTGTTGCTGACTCGTCCCCAGTCGTCTTTGAGTCCGTCTGGAGTCGACTGCTGAACATGGAGGGAAACATGGGAAGGAAGAGATTAGATTACATGGGTTGGGAGCGTTAATCATATGTTTTTGTCCCAATAGGCCCTGTGCAAGTGGTGCAAACGCAATTACTACCCATTCCAGTTCTTCCAATTCAGACTATTCCCATCCAAGCATTATCTCCTGTACAGTCGCCTGCCGGGCAAAATCAACAACCGCCAGTAGCAAATCAATCCATAACCCCAGAGGGAAATAATAACCAAACTGATAGCAAAAACCAAGCTGGAGGGAAAGGAGGAAACAGTCAGAATCCGACTGCACCGGTCAGCACTTTAGCTCCCACGAAAGGTAACCAGGAAGAAGCAAGCGGAAAAGTGCAAGAGGCGCCTGTTAACCCAACAACCCAGCAAAGTAATACTAAATTACCAATTTCTGTCAGTAATGTCACTCCCAAACCCGCGACAAATAAACCGTCACCACTCACATCTTCAGCTCCAGGGCGTCCATCGGTAGGCAGTGGTATGCCAAACTCAGGCAAATCGAGCAAACCGAAAAAAGGTAAGAACAGTCCTTCAACGCCATCCCCTGGAAAATCAGGACCTATTACTGCAACAGCAGTTTCTCCAAAAAAAGAAAATACGTCTAGAAAACCGGATGGATCTAAAAACAAACCAACCTCTGATCCTGCTGAGGCAGGTGGTGCGACTTCTGGCAATGCTAAATCACAGAAACCAAATGGAGCAGTTACGAACCCAACCCAGCAACCACCGATCGTGCTATGCCAGATTATATGTGGATCTAAATGTTGTCCTCCTACATCTAAACCAACAACGAAAAAATCAACAATACCGACATCAAAGACAACCGTTCCAACAACTGTCACCAAATCGACGTCACCAAAACCAACAACAGAGCCATTACCCCAGGTGATTGGAGCACCACCTGTTCCATTACCCTACCCCCACCATCAAGGATCGTTTCCACACGGTGCTCTTTCTGTTCCTCATGAGCCTCTTCCTTTTCCTCTTCCATTGCCTATGTTTATGACTCTTCCACCTGCAACACCCTCTCCACAAGTCAGTTTACATCATGGAAGCCAAGGACATGTTTCCTCATCTCTTCCATTGTCAATGGATATGGCTGTTCCCACAGCAACAGCCTCTATGGAAGACGATTTACCCCATGGAAGCCAAGGGGAAGTTTCTTCGTCTCTTCCATTGCCAATGGAGGCAGCAGCCACACCGGAAATCAACTTACATCATGGAAGCCAATATCCCGTTTTTCATGGTAAGAACTGAACAGTACTGATAATTAACAATGGTATGCATATTTACTCTCGCTTTAATCGCGTACTGTTTTCGCTGTTCAAACATACAATTTCGATCGTTAGCTACTTTAAACAATCCTTTTATGCTAAGTCAAATTTTCGTTTGTTTTCGGGCCTGTAGCCTTAGGTTTGTTTTGCCGGGATATATACATCTTATCGAAGTCGCTTTTTAATGCGTTGATCATTCAGTGATTAAGTCGGTCAGTTGGCCAGTCTTCAGTCGGTTGGAAGCACTCAGATCGTTCGGTGGGTGGGTGGATCAGGGAGAATGTTTCATTTTTAACTCGGAAAAGAGTTGTAGTGGGCGAAGTGAATTCACTCCTTCACTCCTTCACTCCTTCACTCCCTCACTCCTTCACTCGTTTCCTGTTAGACATAGGCACGCAATGCGTGCAAGTGTTTTAAGGCCTCTAGAGAATTAGACCTTTTCTCTGATACCTACATTTCTTGTTAAATTACATAAAATTAACATGCTTTGTCACCAATCGAAATATTGTATTCGTGTCAGTTTTCTTGAAATAACATTATGATATTTATTCAGCTATAAGCTGAGACCGTAAACCTTTGGTTTTTGAAAACCAGTTGGAAAAAACTAACCCAAAACACTCCGCTAAAGATGAATTTATTTCAGTACGATTTGGTGAAAAAAAAATCGCTCGACTTATAGCCAATGATATTATTATTATAATTTGTATTAGCAAACCTTTATTTGTCAGTTTGCTGTTTTCGATTCTTGTTTCATAATAACTTTTCCGAGTTTAGTGGCTTATAGCCACTTTTAGTTATTTTAAATAATGTGATTGCAATGTTATGTTTTTAGGACAGTGCGAGGACATGCACCCTGACTGCGGTTCATTCGTCATGAGTGGTTTGTGTGAGCAACCCAGTCCTTTTCAAGATATATTTAATGTGCTGGAGTTCTGCAGGCGATCCTGTGGTGCCTGTAACAAGTAAGTATATAAGAAAACAATCGTTAAAGCAAAACACGGTTTTTTACTTTAAGTATAATAAAAAGACAGTTGAGCAAGCAAGCAAGTAAACGTGGAAAAAATGTGTCATGGATGAATGAGCGAGCTAACGCAGGAATGAAACTCAATATTTACACACGCAAAGTAAAAAAAAATAGTTTATAATTTTGTTTTGTCATTTTATCTCTCCTAAGTTCAATCAAAAATGATAAGGATATTACAGATGGCTTACAACACAAAGACAAGAAGCCTGAAGATATTGGATTCCCTGAGTACAGCAAGAAATTTCTTAAACGTCAAGTGCGTGGAATTCAAACAACTCAAGAAACACGTTAATAACTGTTTGTGGATACACATATAACCACGCAATGACACGACTTAAGTTTTATTCGAGTGTTAAAAAGTCTGAAAGTTTTGTTTCTCTATTTCAGCCATAAAAGTACCGGTATGGCCTATCACAACATATCCATAAATGAATCTGCCCTATAGTATCTTTATCAGTTGTCATAGCTATCAATTCAATATTGTTCTATTTTCCACCTTACAACGCTAAAACTATTCAACGCTTTTTTTTCTCCTTTTTATACCTAAGTATTGGTTTGTATGAAAATATCATTTATCTCGTAATTCTAGTATGAAACATTACTTTTTGTTTCAGAAGTCTAAGCGTAGTATTTTGTTTTTCAGTATTTTTAGCTTTTTAAAATGTTAATAATAAAAAAGCTGAAATGCATCCCCAAGATTGCCTAGAGCCAGATCTACAATTAAATGTCTGATATCACGATTTTATTGCATAGTTGTCGTTCCACCGGCCGTTAACACATGCAAAATGTGCGACGCTCGCACTCGAGCAGTCCCAAATAGTTTCACTCCGAGACCGGACCGCACTAGCTCTGTTTATTCCGAGGCATTCCTTTTTATGAGCGTAATTGACATAGACTCGCACCGTTTTTTTACGCACTGCTATATCTTCAAAGAAAAGTGCCGACCCCCCCCCCCCCCCCCCCCTCTCCCTGTTCCAAGTGAATAAAAAGCTTTTTCGGCCCAATTTTGGAATTAACCCATTTTGAACCGCTTTGTTGTAAAATTGACAGCCCAATCGAGTAGCCAAAACATGGAATCATTTGATTTGAATATACAGTCGAACCACCACTACAGGCCAGCACTCCAAAATACGAGTGGCGGTTGTAAAGAGGTTCAAAACTAGTGTGATAAGTTCATCGAGTGATGTCTCACGATCTCAAAGCCAAAGTGAGCCGGGAGATGTTCACAAATCTCCAGAAGTTTATAATTTTCGGATACCTTCGTTATTTTCTGCGGTCAGGCGGGTCATCTTTGGCATCCTTAAGTTTTCTTAAAAGAACATTAGGGGATGAACGCTGAACGCTGAACATGAACGCTGAACAAAATTTAACGAAAGGTCGATATCTAAACAAATCAGTATTCAGTAATTTGGGGCTCTAGGTTGTAAGATCGGTTACTTCAGCAGGCGCAATGGCAAGTTTCTTAATGGTAACCAGTAACAACGGTTATCCATAATTGAACATTTTCTTATGTTAACTGTGGTTGGAAGAGTTACTGGGTCACCTTCATATTTGCAAATAAACAGGTCATGACAACACTGGAAACTGATATTTTTTTTCTTCAGTTAGATCCTTGGCAACTTCTTGTAAAATTTAAAAACGTGACTGTTAGTCGCATTGAAACGCGATCGATAATGCCACAAGCTGGATGAATTACTTCTCAACGATGCAGCGTTTAACGTTTTATAGACTATCCTTTTTTGTTTGTTTGTTGTTTATTCTCGTCATTCTTCCACTGGAGGCCAAACCCAGGAAGATTTATTTGAAAGCAAGAAAAGGTGCGTTCAGAAGTCTCATTTAATTATAGATATAATGGATTATGGCTTTTTCTTGGGAGATTTGATGTTAATCACCTAGTCCCAAAGTCAAATATTTCACACCTTAACTTATAATTCATGTGGTTTTCACTACACCCCTCATTTAAAGAAACGCGTTTGGTTAATAAGTCAGCACAAGAACTCATTGACGCGAGTCTTAAGCGGCAATCGCAATTAGTTAAATTAATATATAAACGTTAAAAATGGGAATTCTTTGAGCTAAAGTCCTATATTTTATTCTAATATTTTGTTTTGCTGACAACAATTTCTGATCATTACTGTAATCGGGTTTTCATATAATTTTATTTTAACGCAAGATTACGCAGAAGAGAAGGCAGACTGTCGTTGAAACAAATTTGCTACTTATTCAGTATCACTTTTTAGGGTCGGCCAGGAGTTTTAGGTAAACGGTACACAAGGGGATTTTAAATTGGATATACATTATTTACGCTAAAATTATTCCTTTCATGTGTATTTATTGCATATATTTGAGGGGAAATTTTGGGTATACTGGGTGCATATGTTCAGGTATATTGGTATACCACTTACCCCCCCCCCCCCCCGGACAACCCTGGCATGACTGGAAATGTTTATTTGTTAATGGTATATACCGTGCGCAAATAGTATCAACATGCGTTTGGTTAAAATGATTCAGATTTTGCTGTCACAAAATTCTCCTCACCAACGGAACAAACTCTACAATCTGTTACCATGCTTATCCTGCTCAAATAGAATTGATAAATGCTTGCATTTAAATCGCTCTCAGCTGATGATTTCCCATGTAGAAAATGCTCTTTATTATAACAGACCAATAGCATCAAAACTCGGGCTTGAGACCGACTGGGTACACCTAAGCCAAAGTTAGGGTCTATTTCAGCTAGAATAAATTTTATGTTAAAAGTAAATGTCATGCAATGATATATGGCATCACAGGGAATTTGTGTCGTTTAAAGAACCAATAGTTACACCATAACTTTATTTTCAAGGTTCCTGTAAAGACTATGATCCTCGATGTCCCTCCTTGGTTAGGGCAGGCTGGTGTGACTATCCGCTCTCCTTCAGTGCAGATATCAACATTAGGGATTACTGCATGGCTTCCTGTGGGTTTTGCAACAAGTGAGTAAAACAAATTTATAGTCCATAGCTATAATTAATTATAACATAGCGCGCGCGCAAGCCCTATCTAATTCCTGTTGAGCGATTATGGTATAAATCTTTATCTATGCACGGCCGTGCGTATATAAGATGACGTGTGCATTTGCATTTTAGCTAAGTCGAGTTTTATAGCTGCGAGTTCCCTTTGTCTACTCCGAGTTGGCTTTAACCTCTCGTATCCAGTAAGGGCGAATGGAAAATTGTTATATTTTAAAATTCTTGGACATTTCCTTTCGACTTAAACGAAGTGATAGTCAAAGAGGCGGGAAAATCTGTGCCACGGTGTTCACTTCTTGAGTTGAATGAACCCGCGAGGAGAGCGAACAAGAGAGTTTTCTGTCGAAGATTTCTTCAAACAATCTCCTCCAAAGTCGTCTATACGCCCTGGAAAATTGTGAAAACAGTAAATTTCCGAAGATCCGAAGCAGTATATTTTCTGGAGGTTATACGCCTTGTACAAGTCGAACAAAGCAAGCGTTTACATTGTACTTGTTTACGGCTCCACGGCTGTCATGAAGACTACTATATTATGCTGAAACTGAAGCGAAATTAAGCTCAAAGTGTTTCCAACAAGTTTTTACTTGACGTAGAAGGACAAGACCAAGATTCAAAGGTACAAACTTTAATATTTACGAAAGTGTCGAGCCTAATTTTATGTCGTACACTCTGAGTCTCTGACTGAACAAAATTTAGTTGTCAGTTTTCCGGTCATCCCGTACTAAATTATTTGCTGCTTTTCATCTTCATTCAGTCGCTCTTTTTGTACATTTACAAGTATCTTTAATTAAACATTTCGCATCAATCCTTTTGTTTTGCGTAGTTGAGTTAACTATAACATTTTTGTGGTTTTAAGGAAGGCCGATTGCTGTATTTCTTGTGTTTCAAAACTCGACAAATTTGCTATTTTTAACCAAGTTTGTAGTCGTTATGTTATAAAAGAATTGGTTCATGCTTTTAGCTGTGCGTATATCGAGTTATGGATGCACTTGGGAAGTTTGGAGAGCACTCAAGAAGCTAGAGTTGCTCTCGGCTTTCGCCTCGAGCAACTCTTACGCTTCCTTCGTGCTCTCCAAACTTCCCGCGTGCATCCATAACTCGATATACGCACGCTAAGCATGAACCAATTCTTAAGTGGCCAGAGCAAATTTGATGCAACAAAATGCATGTGCTTATTTCTCCTCTAGTTTCCAGAGGGACGAAAATATCAATGGGTCTTACAAGAAGACAAAGGATACTAAAGACAATTGATTTCCAGAATACAACCAAAAGTTTATTAAACGACAATTTGCTTAATGAGATCTCAATAAGTTGAATAATACACCTGTCATACTGCAATGCAGACAAGGATGAGCCTGGAACAGTGACTCATAAGACAGCAGCTATTTGCATGCTCATGACGTGACAAATTACCTTCGCAATGTGTTTAACGTTTCGTTATTGGACAATAAGATTTCTGCAGAACATAATATAAAATTGGCGGTATTTGTATCAACTTGTGCACAACAGAAACTTCCCAAATGGTTAAATGTTCACACCTTTGCTCTTGGAAAGCCATTATAATAGCGGAGGAAAGTTGACGCAAAAAGTGATTTATGATTTTCTAAGATAAAGTAGTCGAGTGTCTCTGTAAGTTTATTCCTGCACTCGTTACTAGACAAATAGCTAGAGAACTGTTAAATCTGATTTATTTGAATAAAAACATTTTGAATAGTTAATTCTATAAAAAAAAAAAAAAAAAAAAAACTTAAAAAAAGGTATTTATACGGAGAAAGGCACACCAGAAATAAATGATAGTCTGAATGGGGGTACTTTGATAACACTAAACACTTAATTTTTTGGCTCTGTAACATGAAACAGTTAATTTTTAGGCATTTTAACACTAACAGTAAAAAAGTCACTATAACAGTTAATGTTATCCTGAAAGAAACAAAAAAGGCTCCTAAAGGCCAATATTATTTTGTTAAGTATATCAAAAAGTTTTCGGCCATTTTCCGACGATTTCCGATTATTTCGGAAGATTTCCGAGGACTACCGAAGATTTCGGGAGATAACCAAAGATTTCCGGAGACTACCGAAAATTTCTGAAGTCTACCGAAGATTTCCGAGGAGAAATCTGACAATTTTATTACCGCTTTTTGAAGAGCAGATTTTCAATTGCTAAAAGACTCTGGGTTTTTTCACGAAAAACCATCCAAACACTTAACAGTATTTTCTCCGGAAACAATAAACATCAAAAAATTGGCCAATTTAACATCAAACACTAAACATTATGGAAAAATTACACTAAACACTAAACCCCATTCAGACCATCATAAATGACTCCTGACATGAAGCACTATCAATGCATGAAAAGAAATGCTTTCTACCCTGAGGTACAGGTATCCTCTGGGTACCCGTTTTAGACAAATAAAACTGATTGTATTGGTGTAAGAAGGAATACACAGTAATAGTTTTTGTCAGACTTTTTTGATATTAGAAATGACTGACCCTTCTTCTGATGGAATTATAGTTTTTCAGAGCGGGCGGGAATTTCCTTTTTATTCCTGGTCTTGCATTATTGGCCCTATGACAGCTCTGTCAGGTCTGTCAGGATTTACAATTGCATCTTTGGAAGGCGTCATTTTGAGCGTCTGTACTGTAAAATGTCATTCTCATTTTATTGTCTTGTATTTTGGCGTATTCCACCATCGAAACCTCAGACAAAAGTATAAAAAGAAAAGAATAATTACTAACAACCTTTAAAATGAAACCGAGTCATATTTCCCAATGTTAATCGCCCTTTGGCCGAAACCTAGCCTCTGAAGAGGTTTCCCAGTGTGCCGAGTTTACAGCAGAAAAACAAATTATAATCGCCTTGTCGAGCGCGACCTAGTCGCCTTTCCTTTCTCATTTGTTTCTTTTTGGGTTGTTTCGCTCCGCTCGCTGATTTAATTTTGCTTTCAGGGATTAAAAAAACAACTAATTATTGCATAACTGTTACGTATCCTCTGCCGGACTCGACGATTCAATAACACTACTTGACAACAAAATTTAACGAACTGAACGTTTTTCTTATAGCTACCTGCCAACATGTAGTCGTATATCATTTCCTTTTCTTTGAAAGATTGGAAAATAAGAGGCCGTTCTTAAATATATACTAGAGACGTGTCACCCGTCCGTCCGAGCTTCGGCGAACATTTTGTAGTTTGTCTGGTTATGCGTCTCTAGTGTAAAGAAGGACACAAGACGAGTTACCCGTCTAGACGAGCTACTTTTCGAAATGCGTCTTGAAAGACAAATTACGAAAAGAAGCTCCTTCAGACGTTTTACGCTTCGGTCTTGTGTCCGTCTTTATACAAGAGACGCATGACCATGCAGACGAACTAAAACTGAAAATGGTTTGCTTATGGCAAAATTCCAACGCTTGACCGATGAAGATAGCCGCTCCCTTAGACGCAAATCACGGTTGCAACATGAATATGACAATGAAAGTACTTAATGCATGCTCTGATCAAAATAACGGTGACTCGTAAGTTACGCTGACTGAGCGCTTACAATTTGAGTAACGGTTCCCCTGCATATTTAATAATACGGTCCTAACCGACATATAATACATGTATACTAAGTTTAAAATCACTGACATAGTAAAGCGATGTTTTGTCGGTTTTTTCCCGATTTTTTATCCTATTGCCTTAGCTGCCAATTTCGATAAACTGTATTTTGCGCCATCAAGTCTCTGTTTTCGATTGTAATAGACTCCGTCCACACTGACCCGGGTAAGTTTGAATACGGAGAAATTTGAAAACGCCGGGTAAAATGTTTTCCGTCCACATTTACCCTGTTAAATTTGAAAGCGATATCCAATTTGGAGAGCGTTTATGAAAAGCTCCCTTTTCGGTGACCAAAAACGACGTTTTAGTGTGGACAGTTGGCCTTTCCGTGTAAAAAGATGCGTTTTCAAATTTACCCGGGTCAGCGTGGACGGGGCCTTAGTGCACATGCAAATGTACGCTATATCTTCATTACTTAATAACAAGTCAACCGTAAAAAATATCTTTGCTACCGTTGTGTAATCAAGTGGTTCATTTTAACTCGCAACTGAAAGGTTTTTTTATAACAAGAAATTATAGTTTTTCTTAGTGATTTTAAATAGTAAGTAAACTAAAGATACAAAATTGAAAACGTAACGTGATAATAACGTTGATGTTATTTATTTGTACAACTAAAACACTACATGTACGAAATATCGCTTTGTCCGAATACAGAAAGAAAACTGTTTCCTATGACATTTATAAAAAAAAAAAACTAGCTTCTTTGTAATCACCAAAAAATTAAGCTATATAAAAATCAAAGTCATTTTATTTCAACCATATCTCAATACTTTATTATCGACCATTGTATGTATTCGCCATTTTTTTTTTAGTGTCCGGTAAGTAAATACGGCGAGGAAAAGACTTGTACATTGTTCTTAATATTTTAATGTAACTGACATTTTTCGAACTTGCGGAAAATCTCTGATGCTAGTAGCTTTCTCTATCTTCTATCTTTAAAAGCTACAAGATTATTCCAGAACAGCAAAATAAAATACTAAATATCCTTAAAACACCTCAGTTCCTGGCATGTTTGCTTTAACCCGTCTTATTTCTGGTACCATGTCAAGGTATATCTATTGTTATCGATCTATGACCAGAGAATAAGTTTACTTTTCTCGGTCATATTCACCCATGGAAGTGTAATGTGAAATATAAAATGCATATCTACACCTGTACTACTGCTTGGCGAATATCGGTGGGCCGGTGATAATAAGAGTTTGAAGTTATATTGGGTTCAAAGGACAATCGACGAGCCATACAGGTGAGTGCAAAATGTCATTTTTGTGATACAAGTTATATTCATTCAATATTTTTTAAGCTTTGAAATTATTGTGAGTTGCCAGTTGTGAGTTAGTGAGGCGCGTTAGTTTCCGTGGCTTGAAAAAGTATTTATTTTTGAGATTCGGGATACAGATATAGGGAAAAATTGGTATTAAACGAAACGCTGCTTCTGCGTTTATGACTTGATGAACCTGGCCATTTTACCCGCGATCGGTTACCATAAATAACTGCCCAGATTAGAACTTTCATTTATAGTACGTTGGTAGCCTTCTTTAGCAGTTTAATTTTCAGTTAGCTTAACTGGTCCATGTAGACAATCAAGCAAACATAAGAACAGTGCAAATTTTGTTGATGTAAGTCTGTCATACATTGAGTGACTACGTTCATCAACTTCTCCACAAATGATCACTTTAAGTCAAAGTTATCTGTAAGATAAGAACCTGAGGCTCGAATTTAATTTTACATTTCGAAAACCAAACTAATTTAAAAATTCAATTAGTGTCATGGGGGAAACCCAATAATAAAAATTGCAATAGAATCGGGGACGAAATTCTTGGGAGCTTTTTTGATTTTTTTTAAACTCTAGATCTCTAGGATACGATCATCGGAGTTTTTAACATTGATGAATTCTGACCGCAGTACCTACATAGCGTCAAATCAGACATAGTATAATTATAGTTCTGTAGGTGCATGTGTCAATTTCATGGCTACTTGTATTAAAATTGCATCTCCATTAACCTGTCTGTAAAAAAAAATGGCTCACAGTATTTTCTTCAGTTTTAACCTTTATTTTCTCAGTTTTAAGCTTTTTTGAACAAATTGTGGCTTATTTTATTATAAAGACTACGATGGTTTCCTAGGAACTAAAACACTCGATCGCAGGCACCGGTTTTAACCGCCTAATTTTAGGACTTGAGTAAGTAGTCTTTACTTTAAGAAGGCTGCACGTTATTGATTATAAAGAACAAACATGTGGCTCTCAATATTACCAAAAGTAATTATGACAATAGAGCCAGGAAAGGTAAAAATAAGGACAGCACAATAAATTAAACGCTAACAAGAGATATAAAAATAGAAATATGAAAGGAAGATAACAGTACTAAATTATATAATAATTTATATAATTTAGCGAGTTTCATAAGATATTGGTAAATCGTCAGTTGTTTAATTCCAATAAAGTTATTTGGTAAATAATTCTGGTAAATTTCTGTGTACAAGTATTTTACAGGTATTATGTACATTGTTCTCGCCAGAAATGAATATGAAACTTCATTTTCTGCTCGTTTGGAGTGTCCTTGTATACTGCAATTGTTCATCGGCGGTTCGTGGTGTAAAGAAAGGTAAGGTCAAAATCGTCAGTTGTTTAATTTCAATAAAGTTATTTGGTCATTTGTACGTGCAGGTTTCAAACCACGAGACCAAATGTTCTCATGTGGGTTCTAGTCGTATATTTTTTATAGACCCGAGGTAAACTGCTTTATTTGACTTGCACAAGGAATAAGTAGCTTTCAACAACGAAATCAATTCCGATCTTCACGTCAAACGCTTTCCTTTTTTCACAATTTCACGGAATATAGACAATTTTATATGGGATTATATCGAAAGCTTTCCTTGCGTTTCACTCAACTCACAGAGTGAACACTGCGCAACAACTTGGCCTCTTCACACCACCACCTCGTTTAGATCAAACTGAAACGTTCACATCATCCAGTCGATTTATAGTTTAAGAAAAAAAAAAAAGTATTTTGGTTGTTTAAACGCTACGCAAAATGCGACCGGTGAACAATACAATGGAACTTTAATTGTTTAGCTATTGATACAGTTTGGGATAAATATAAGGAAATCTCGCGCACGTGCAGTGCAAGCGGCGTACGCACGGGCGGACAATTCTGTGTAGGTATGGGGCTCCGTTTGCGTGCGTTTCGGCGTGTACTGTAGCCTGCACAACAGGCGGTTTATTTTGCGGGTCGAAGCGCGAAGTGCGAGTTTTTATTTTGCGGGTCGCGTGGGGGCGAGCGCGAAGCGCGAAGGAAAAATAAAGAATAAACCGCCTGTTCTGCAGGCTACGTGTACTGCAACGACGCTATCAACCACTTGACGCGGATGTTTAATACGTTCACATTCCCTATATAATGCCATCCCAGTTCCCGCAAGTCTATAGAAAAAAAGCATGAGTAAGTTTCATCGTTAACTCTGTCGTTTTTTTTTTCTTTGTTTAGCTCAACGTACCACAATTAATCATGAACATTATCATTTACTTGAGAAGCATCCTTCTTTGAAGAAGTTAAAGAAACTTCATTCACTCAAATCCCACTCAAACTCGTCAACCACTTCAAATCAACTTTTCGTGAGGAATCTCCTTCCAAGACAATCGGCCGTAAAAGGTACATGGATAGACAGTTGTAGTAGACACAGCTATAACGGGCACAATTCATATATGAAGTACATGTATACATAACAACAACAACAAATCAGTGATTTGGTTTATTCCAACGGAGGCCTAATGATTAGCTCGATGAATTGTACTCTGGAACGAGCTTTCGGGCCTCTCTTATACGAGAGAATTCAATTCTTCCTTCCCGTCCTAGAGATCCAAGAGAGAGGGGAGGGGGGGGGGGGGATGGAAATACTGCTTGTCGCCAGGTTAATGCTACGGGTATAAACCTCGGCCTAATGGGACACTAGGCTCTAAGTTTGACTTAACCTTTCACCTTTTCTTATTTTTTTATTTTAGAGTGTAAAACTCAAGTCGATCTTGGATTCCTAATTGACGGTTCCGGGAGCGTAAACCATTACGGTGCAGGAAATTTTGACCGATGTTTGGAGTTTGTAAAATCCCTCACGAGGGCGTTTGTTATTTCTTCAACGGATACAAGAGTTGGAGCCATCGTCTTTTCTTCTCGAAGCCAGCTTCAATTTGATTTCAACCAGTATACATCGCACGAAGATGTAGAGGCGGCGATTGATCGCATTCCATACCCTGGCTATAGGACGAATACTGGCGTTGGATTGAAATTGTCGGGAGAAAAACTATTTAACGACGTCAGACCTGGTGTACCTCGTGTTCTTGTCGTTATAACTGATGGAGCTTCTACCGACGATGTTGCAGCACCTTCTGAAGCACTTAGACAAACTGGAGTTATAATAATCTCAGTCGGTTTGGGAATTGAGCGACGTTTAGCGAGATTTAAACCACAACTTACTGCCATGGCGAGTGAGCCAAAACAGGAACACGTGTTTACAGCTGATTTTCCACAAATGCAGGATATAGTTACTGCGATACAGGACAAATTATGCCAAGGTTAGGATAGTCCAGTCCCTGAACCCTCCCTTCTCGTGCCTGGGTCCAACCCCTATAAAGGGCGCGCGGAAGAGAGAGTTCAGGAACTGGACTAAGGTTAGGAATGATTGTTAAGACGGATTCCGCTGAAGAATCCAGCGATTAGTGCAAAAATAATTTGTCAAAATTTCTACTCATAGCACGGTAACATATTGTATACTATTTGATACATCTCACTGTAATTCATTTCTGTAATTGACCCAACGATTGAATTCTGAAAAATTCTCAAGAAAGTTGATCTCAAACCTTGTAAAATGCTCAAAACGCATGTTATTTTGTTTTGAACTGACGTGAAAGGACTCTCTTAGCTTAAATATGAGAGCTTCAAATTGACTAAACCAGGAAACATTCAGTGCTGTGGACGCAAACGTTTCCCAGTTTAGCCACGCTGGAAACATTTGCTTTCGAAACAAATTTTGCCGGCTTCAAAGAAACAAAAACTGTTTCTGCCTCAAGTCAAAAATATTTTTCGCTTCCCGTGCCCGTACACAAATTTGTTCCTGAAACATATGTTGCCTAGTTTAGCGAGCACGGAAGCAATATTGACTAGCTTGTGCGCATACGTGACCCTTGGTTCGGGGAACATTGTTTCCTAGTTTAGCGATTTTGGCAGCAAAACATCTTATTTGCTTCCAGCTAATTGAGCCAGCTAGAAAAGCCACCTAGGTCCTAGTTTAGCCAGGTCTTTGTACTAACCGCGTGGTCGCAAACATTTTACTTTGCGTTCAGTGTCGCGTCACTGCAACGAATATTTTTTCCTCGAGACGGTCACTACGGTATTTTTAATGAACTTTTCTTCTGATTTTACAGCTGCTACCAAGGCTGTTGAAGAGGGAACAAGTGAGTATACTTTCGTTACGTTGAATTTACTGAAAGAGGAAAAAGCCTTTTGTGACCCCTAAAGGAGGTCAGAAAGTGCCCACGACAATATCTAGTAATTTATCTTGAACGTTGTATGACTAGTGTTTAATATGGCGTCACTTGGCGTCCCATTACAGATCAGGTGCTGCTACCCGTGCGACGATTTTTGTGTGTGTTAAATTCAAACAAATTCACGGGAAATTAATGAAAAATTGTCAGGTAGACAAAGGAAAACTTCTCAAAAAAGCATCACATGATCCAAAATGGACATTTTTACATAAGACACCTTATGACGTCTAATTGATGCTTAGTTTTAGTTATTTGAACAGGTCTTTATATTTTTTTTTAGCAATATATCCTTCTCGACTCTATAACAATTAAATTTGCTAATATCTGTTCTTATCACTTGCAACGCTTTTTTTAGCTGAAGGACCAATCGCCGCTGCCCCTGTGGTTACAGGTATAGTATTTCGCTGAGATTCAAGGTGGTTGAAAGCTGGCTGATGTTTTCCTGTATAAATAATAAATACTAATACTTCCCCTCCCCGTCCCCGCCCCCTCCCCGCCTTCCCCGCGATTAGCTTTCATATTAAAGAGCCTTTTATTGAACAAAGAAGGAAATAACTTTTACAGAGCCACGGCTGATTTTTGACGCACTAAGAAACATCAACTAGAGTTAGAGTGCCTTCACCTTACAACCTAGGCCTTCAGTTCAGCCATGATTGTTTCAATACGTTAATGCATATTCGATGGAAATTGTAGACCTCTTGCATATAAACTGTAAGGTAATTATTACCTCTGAACTTTTCTCTTAGACAACCCCTTAAAAGAGACAGAAGTCCCCTCGACACTTCTAACGTAGATGAATCAGCCAATACTTTTGTTTGCTGAAAATATACTACAGGAATTACCTTTTTATGTAAGACTAAAGTAAATTACAACTGAGGACCCGTCCACACTGACCTGGGTAAATTTGGAAACGCATTTTTGTTTTACCCAGATAGGCCAACCGTTTCCGAAAACGGTACTTTTCAAAACGTTCCCCAAAGTAAGTAAATTTCAAAACGCCAGCTAGGTGGTGTAGTGTGGACAGTGAAATTAGGCGAAACTGGGACTTTTGAAAACGCTGACGTCAAATAGTCATGTATTCCCTAGCTGTCAAAACAAAATGTTTAATAAGCTTAACAATACCTCTGTGCATGCTTTGTAACTCTAGGTGCGATAAAGCTTATCGTTTTCAAGTTCACCCGGGTTAATGTGGACAGAAAACATTTTATACTGCGTTTCAAATTTTTTCGTTTTCAAATTTACCCGGGTTAATGTGGACAGGGCCTGAAATCTTCAATAATAATTGGAATTGGGTTTATTATAATAAATTTTTTACCCATCTGCTGTCCACCGAGTTTCTTGGCATAGTGTCTCGACTTTTGTTTGTAACCCAGAACACGTTATCTGTTTCTACAGCAGGTGGCCTCGACCTGGCGATCATGGTGGATGCATCGATGAGTATAAGAAGCAGAGCAAACTTTCAACTTGTTATGAATTTTGTCACCAATGTCTTCCACACCTTTCCTCTCGGGGGTCGTGTCAGATTCGGATTAGCTATCTTTGGTTACCGTGTTAAGGTACACACCAAATATATACATGTGAGGACTCCTATATGAAACGGACGGGGATGCTCGTCGGAAATTTTGAAAAGAACCCCTAAAAGAGACCAATCTGGGTGTGGCTCAAGCTTTTCTTGACCCCTAAAAAGATACCAAAAAAGCTAAGAATAGAATTTATATTTGTATACTCTTCGTGTGTAACCCTAAACGAGACCATCTTGGCTAAAAATCAAGCATTCCCGTCACTTTTATATGCGAGACCCCCGGGGAAAATTTAAACAGGCGCACCGGCCTGGAGCACAGGATAAAAGCGTGATTGGAACAGGCAATGTAAATAGATGAATTATGACCGTGAACCAAACTATGAGGGAGATCGGTTATTTTTCGTTAAATCAAATAATGAACAGATAACAGTAGTATGTTTTCAGTGACGAAATTGAGTCGTAGTTTGGCTTTCTTTTTACCTTTTCAAAAAGGAAACAAGGAGTTTCGAGTATTATACAACGTTAAATATTTAACAAAATGTTTCAATATTTTTTCAACTACTCCAATTTTGAAACCAGGATTAGTTAGCCAATGTTGTTTTAGGCTGCCCTTTAAGATCATTGTGTTGTGCTCTTGGGCAAAATTGTTTTTACTCTCATAGTGGCTCTTTTCAATCAGTTGTATAAATGGGTACCAGATAACTAGTATTGGGGTAACCTTGTGATGAGCTCGCATGCGATATCGTGCGGGATAGAAATATTTCTTGTCGCTTATGCTAATGAAACCGAAATAAACTCCGGCGGTGTGAACCGCTTGTCTCGCAGAAGGCATCATTTTTGTTTTTTTGTTTTTTTCTTAGATTGTATTTGGTTTTAATCAGTACACCTCCTTCTATGACATTGATGCTGAAATTGCACGCCTCACTTTGACTGGTGGAAGCTGCAATGCGGGTGCTGCTCTTTTGGAATGTAAGAAATCTCTGTTTGTTGGTGACGCAGGAGCGACAACACGAATCCTTCTCGTACTCATTGCGGGGCAATCTAATGATGACGTCACGAGAGCTGCTGGGTCGCTTAAAACAGCGGGGATCAAGACAATTGCTGTTGGAGTGGGAAGTTCATTTGCCCGTTCGCAGCTTTCTGCTATGGCATTTTCCTCGGCACACATCCTGACTACTTCCGTATTTGGTAGTTTAGCTGGCATCAGAGGACGCGTCGCCGGCCTTATATCACAAGGTTCCTGCGACATAATTTACTTACTTTTTGACCATGTTTTGTCTTTTCTTTTACTCATATAGCTACTACAAATTCGTTATTTAACTATACTTTTTATCGTTATTTAGTTAGTCGCGTCAACATCAGAGCAAGTGCAGCAAACACAGGAGGTGGGTTTGTGATAATATTTTTTTTAATTATTTCTTGCATATATTTTACAATTATTTCATGATCGTGCGTTGGATATGGAATGTCAGATAACCACGCGGTACGTAGGGCCAATTTTGCTATATCTATCTCATATCCAACTGAAACAATTGTCTTATTTAAGACACCCATGTAAAGAATTGCCTTCGCACGGTTGGTCAATCAGTTTCCGGAATTCGCAAAATTCCGCCCCATCAAAAGCTTAGAAAAATAAACATAAAAAATATACGTATTTTTAATAGTTAATATCTGTATATATTGCAATTAATTTATAAGCAAATTTTCAAATAGCAACCAAATCTTTATTGGCCTCGGTTCTTCACGCCCCGTTGCAATACTCTTTCAACACCGGTTACACAGCAATTGCCATTTTTTTTGCAGGAGGTTCTGACCTTGCGTTTATAGTGGATGCTTCGTCGAGTGTTAAAGGAGAAGCAAATTTTAGGCATGCTATGAGTTTTGTCACAGGCTTCTTTCACTTATTTGCTCGCGGTGCCGGTGTGCGACACGGATTGGTTTTATTTGGTAGCCACGTTCAGGTATGCTTCGATAATATGTTGTATGTTAAATTGTAAAATTCATTAATTATTAATGAGGGTGCAAACCAATCCCAGCACACTATTCAGATCACATGTACACAACTGTAAACCCCAATACAAATCAAACAATAGAATTAACTTTTGATACAGTCTCCTGCTCAGCTAATTCGTATTCATTAACTTTTAATACAGATCTCTACTGATTCGCATAACAATACTTTGCATTCAATTTATTGTTTTCATTTCACAAGTAGAATAAAATATTCGCGTCCGATCTACAATGGCTCGCCTGTCGGCTCGCCATTGTAAACGCCCATACAGATCTCCCGCTCATATTTTATCTACTACTTACAATTAGCCAGAAAGCAGGCTCCTGATCCGATCGGCGCGCGAAGCAAGGCGAAGAGAGCCTGTTCACAGGCTAAACTAAATTCTTCACTGGATATCTGTCTACAATTTTCTTAAAAATTAAAAAAAGGAGAAAACTAATCATGCGAACTTGGAATTTAAAACAATAAGGATCGGCGAGCATTTTTTTAGTTCGTCTAATAATTCGTCTGTGTATAAATGCGGGCAAACAGATGGATCATCCGTCCAGACGAACTATCTTCGTAATTCGTCTGCCAAGACGAACTAGCCAGATAGTTCGTCTGGACCGGATGATCCGTATTTTTTGCCCGTGTTTAAACACGGACGAATTATCAGACGAACTAAAAAATGCTCGCCTAATAAAAAATGCAAGTTCGTCCAGACAGATCAACCGTATCTAGTATAAATCGAGCCATTTAAAGAGGGAATCGACAAACAGTAAAAAATGATCAACTGGCGGCCCTCAAATGACAAATTAATATATGTAGTTTAAAGACTAACAGGAGTTTCAGTGTAAAGTATCATCATACATTTCAAGTCGTTATTTGTTTGTCTTTTGACTCGCCCTTTGAGCACGCCAAATTACTGCAAGACGCACACAAATGTACAACCATACCAGCAACTATGATGTGTAAAAATATATATGTATGAACACTGATATAAATAAGTACACTGCAATTCTTTCAAAAAGGGGTTTTAATTATGTAGGAATAATTAAGGGATGGTTTCTTGTAGCAAGCATGTTTTTAAGTTTACTGAGTGCAAAGGCAAAAATTCTTATACTACACCCTTGAAATCAAATGTATTCTGGATATTAAGGACCGTTTTTTTTTTTCACTTGTAGGTTGTCTTTGGGTTTGATCAGTATACCTCAGGTTCAGACGTTGATTCGGCAATTGCCAACGTTAGGCTGATCGGTGGTAACTGCAACGCAGCTGCGGCTATTAAAGAATCTAAGTCGACGCTGTTTGCCGGTAATGCTGCGGGGCGATCTCGTATTTTGATTGTACTCATGGCTGGAAGATCTTCAGAACCTGACATGTCAAGTGTTGCTGGGTCTTTGAGAGCGATGGGAATCAAGATTATTGCTGTTGGATTTGGTGGTTCGTATGATCGGTCACAGCTTTCAACGATGGCATCTTCTTCGTCCCATATCCTGACAAGTTCAACATTTAATTTGGCTGGGGTTTCCCAAGGCGTGGGTGCCCTAATAACGAAAGGTACATGAAAAATAAAATAAATGTGAATGAAAGGCAATTGTACGGTGAATTCAAAATATCAGTGTGAAGTCAAAATTATCATCTGAGTGACTGGACTCAGTGGAGTAAAATTCAGGGAGTAAAGGAGCGAGTACGGTAATTTAAAAATCGCTCAAAAGAACAGCGGGATGCCAATTTTAAATTACGAGCACGATTACTCTCCGAGTAGCCTGCGTCGCATCCGAACGTGTCACAAAACCTCGGTATTTAGTTCGTCTGCAACGCAGCCTACTCTCCGAGCTATACGATACGAGGTCCAATTTATAAATTAACCTTCTTATAAACAAATTTTAAAACAAGGGAACCTCTGAGGCCCTCTTTTGTGCAAACAGACTCGATGGTATATTTATTTAGTTCAACAACTTAGATTATAAGCACGAATAAAAGCTAAAATTCACCCCTCAAGTGCGCATAAGATTTTCGCGACAACGGCGTTCACCTACAGGTATCTAATTACAACAAAAGCTGTACATATCGAGATGTGAAGTTTGCATATCAATGCATTATCATCATTTTTTTTTCCTTTCAGAAAGCGGAATCATACTCAGAGGTGGTTCACTAGTTGTAGGAGGAGGTTTGTATTTTTCATTTCTTCTCGGCTTTCTTTTTTGGCAATATATCAGTTTATCATTATCCGATCATCACTGCAAAGAACCAAATATTCTAACACATTCTTTTGTGTGTTTATCCAATTTTGGAATAAGGATAGCATTCAGTCGCATTCTGGTTAAATACCATCTGCATGTAATAATCTTACCAACTGACTGACTGACTGACTGACTGACTGACTGACTGACTGACTGACTGACTGACTGACTGACTGACTGACTGACTGACCTTATGAGTCTTATAGACTAACTGACGTAACAACTTAATAACGAACTGACTTTACGTCTGACTGACCGAGCGGCCAACTGATATACTCAGAACCCTACGGTGTAATTAAAGTGCAATATAATCATATTGTTTGACGAAACTGCATTTATAACGTTTTGTGAATATTAGGCTGAATATTAGCTTGTGAAAAAAACAACAATTTCTTTTACTTCAATTTTCAGCCTGTAAAACTAAGAAAGTTGACCTCGCATTCCTAATTGATGGTTCTGGAAGCATAAACCACTATGGCGCAGGCAATTTTCAAAAGTGTTTGGAATTTGTGAAATCCCTAACAAGGGCCTTCGTTATTTCTCCAACGGAAACAAGGGTCGGGGCGATCGTCTTTTCATACCGCAGTCAGCTTCAATTCAGCTTTGATCAGCATAAGACACAACAAGCTGTGGAGGCAGCGATTGGGCGCATAAAATATCCTGGATATTCCACATACGCTGGTAGAGGACTGAAAATGACGGCTGAAAAACTTTTCAGCGACTTTAGGGAAGATGTTCCTCGTGTACTTGTTGTCATAACAGACGGGTTTTCCAGTGACGACGTTGTTAAACCTTCTGAAGAGCTTAGAGATGCAGGGATTATTATAATATCAGTTGGTCTTGGCACACACTACAACAAGGCACAGCTATTTGCTATGGCCAGTACCCCACAAGAAGAACACGTTTTTGCGGTTGAGTTTTCGCAAATGGCCAATGTAGTCAGGGCCGTGCAGGACAAGTTCTGCAAAGGTAAGATCAACACTATATTTGTCTCATCATATATATAAGCCATAAACTTTTATCACTCGCGTTAGAGGATCGGGTAAGTAGCAGTGCATTTCATAGACTTGCTCCAAGTCGACCTCGTAAAAATGATAGCGAGCGATATGATAGCGATAGCCAGCGAGCATACAGTTTTAATACATTGTTTATTTTTTAATTGTATTTTTTGCCTCGAACGCAGTGGAGCACTATTAAAGAATTTTGGAGAGTTTGACTCTTAGAAAAATCAAGCTCATTTAACGGCATATGTTATAAAACAAACGAACGCTAATGTAGCCACATCACACATCACATCAGCTTAATTTAAACCTCCTGATTATGAGAGCAATCAATATTAATCGTAATACATCGTCGATTATAATTCAAAAATTTAAGGTATATATCACGTCTATTCGCCATCTCACTGAGAATTAAATCGTTCAATTATTGTTTGGTTGCCAAACGCGTAGGTTTAGAGGTAAAGAAAGGGTTAGAGTAAAATATTTCGTGCGTAAGCCATCACATGTACACCCTCTGTTTTCTAGTTTACGAAAATGGTTTATTTGAAATACGGAGGAGATAAAGTATTATCATTTCAGGCTTTTAGAATAAAACGCCAAGTTTAACAAAGTACAAAAAAAGTAAAGTACAATTAGTACGACAGTTAAAATTTCTTGTTTAGAAGGTAGCAATGAAGATAGTCTTTTGGTCTTTTTTACAGATGCCACCACGGCCGTAGACACAGAAACAAGTAAGTTGGATTTTTACTATGATTTTGCTATAATAAATGTTTTGACGTCTGGACATGTACACTTTGATCGAATGTTTTGTTGACACGTTCCGACATATCATTATTCATCTTGTTAATGTTCTTGCATTGTTTCGTAATTTTGATGCGTCATGTCATTTCATTTAATAACCTCTAATATCTTGTCTTTCTCACGTCATTATTGTTTTTACTGCATTGCTTTGGGCGGTGTTTACGTATATAAATTATTTAATTTAAACTGATTCACCTTCTGCTGAATACGTTAATGGATTAATTTTTTTTAATCGATATGTTTATTTTAGCCGGGGTACAAATTGCTACTTCAGGATCCGGAGGTTAGTATAATCGTTACATTATGTCCTAAAGCCCTGTCTAAAGCGTCCAAAATTTAGTCACTCACAAAATGAGGTGGCTAAACGAGAAACAATGTTTGATGAAACATCGGAAAAAGTGTGCCAGCAAATTATTACCGCTGAAAGGTCGCAGTTATGTATTGGTTGCCTTTTTCTCCGCTTGGACTAGAATTGTTTGCAGAGGTGGCTAAATGATCAAGCATTGTGCGTGAAGGAGAATGTTGGATGAAAATGCTCCAGATTGAATATAGGAAAAAAATTAAAAGCTATGACGAGGGAGGAAGCTTGACCGTTTAGCCTGGGCTTTGGCACTTTTGATATTTAACACTTTAGCTCCTGCCCCTTCCTGTCACGTAATACGTGTTTCGATGGCTAGCGCTCAATCAAATATGGCGAACTAGGAAGGAAAGTAGGGGAAAAGTCATTGCTCAAAAATATAAGTCGAATCCTGCAACTGATATTAATTTTATTTTAAAATACGGTACTCACTTTCACGAAATAGGACTTCCAAAGTCTTATGAAGTAAAATAAATCTTAGCATTTCATTTGAGAAATTATGGATTGTTTTGATATTAAAAATCGCAGACCAACTTGATAAGTAATGTCCTGCACGGTAATCTTTGCATAATATATTGATATATTGATTTTAAACATTTGTAAAGCGCCTAGAGCAGGCCTGGATAGGCGCTATAAAAATATATTTATTATTATTATTATTATTATTATTATTATTATTAAGTTGCCTGCGAGAAACGCGTTTCGTTTCTTTGTTTGTTTTTTCACTTTCGAAGGTGCCGGAGGCAAGTGTTTTGGTAATTCTTGCTACTTGTTTGAGCGAACGGGTACGTCATGGACTAAAAACCGAGAAAGCTGTAAAGCCAAAGGTGGCGACCTCGTTTCTATGGAAACAGAAGCAGAATGGCAGTATATTAATAGCGAGATTCAAACTATCAATCTTGCCGGGTACAACGAATGGCACATAGGGTTAAACAAACAAGGACAACAGTGGATGTGGGTCAGCGGAAAACCGCTGACCATCGCCAAATGGCAGAGACATGAGCCTTCTGGTGACGGTGACGTGACTGTGATGGCGAAGGATTATCCAGCAGGGACTCAAGGACTGTTCAACGATCTTTCTGCTTTATCAAGAAAAGCTTACATCTGTGAAATACCCCATGGTAAGAGATCATGATAAGTTCCTGGAACATGTGATCCAATTACAGACTTTATAAAATGTCTGTAAAAATCTAATTTACATACATCGAGCTCGTTGTTTTGCTTGTTAATTTCAAAATGTTTGTAAATTAATTCTACAGACATTTTATGTGGTTTTCGGTCTTGTATTTAAAGGAAAGTTAGTAAAATGTCAGTAAATTCTAGCAACAAGGATTAGACGTAAACTAGAAGGAATGGATGAAGTATGAAATATTTGCCAGGTGTTTTCTTCAAAAGTGCAAGTTCGATTCAAATTAAATCTTCTTTACAAATTTGATTTAGCTTCCAATACATACGATATGAATTTAATTAAAGCATGAGAGCTGCTTCAATTTAATGCTAGCAGAAAACTTTTGCGGGACTTGCTTTAAACTTAACTTTAGTCTGTTTTTGTTATTGTTGTTTTTGTGTGTCGTGTTTCTCATATTAATATTTTTTTCTTTCAGCTGGCGGATTAACAGCAAAAGCAGGAGGTCAGTTTGAGTATTCTAGAATTTTATTAAATCGTGGAGAGATAAGAAAAAAACGTTAAAAAAACAACTATAACAAACTTTTTGGTTTGAAAAAATTATATTATGCATCCCCCACAATATAGGCAACAAAATAAGCTGAAAAGCTGTTGTTATTCGCACATGTGCTGATCCCAGGCTGATACAAATGATAATAACTTTTGAAATACTTAAAACGTTCATTTGATTTTGCATATTTTAGCATGTAAAGGCTACACTTTTCGGCTGTGTACAGTAGAGTTATCAGCTATGTCCCGAAATTGAAATATTCGCTTCTAAATGAAGGCCATTTTCTAATCTTTGCTATACCAACCACTAGTGGTTATTATATCATTGACTTTGCATTTGCAGATAAATTGAGGGGAAAGTTGCCTCCTTCTTAGAAAACTAGAATTGTCTATGAGCAAATTGATAAAAAAGAAATTGTTGGTGTTCGATGCGAATGAAATATAATATATAAATAAAAAAAAATCTCTATTTTTTTCTAATTTTTCAGAAGTTGCAAAATATGTCATGTCTCCTGACGCGAATTTGAGTGGGTGTTTTTAAGAAAGACTGTTAACAAGTGCCTTTTGCTGCGGTCGGCTAGGACGGAAATAATTTCCGGCAATTAAAACAAAATGAGGCTTAACTTAAATAATAATAATAATACTGTTCTTTATCCAGGGAGCTCACATCACCAAAGGTGTTATTCAGGGAGGCCCTGCAAAATAATAGTTCAAATTTAAAATTAAAAGATTAAAAAATAGTTTAAGAATTAAAAACGTTACATGATAAAAAAATGTATAGTATAAAAGTTCACAATTTTACAGTTGTTTCCTCGAGTCTTCCAAAAAATCTCCTTTAATGCATCATAAATTGTGTTTTCTGAATGACTCACTGCTATATTTTATGCTAATACCTTCCTCGCAACTTCTGTTTTGTAGCTGGTTGTGACCTGGCCATTATGGTAGATGCGTCATCAAGCATTGGCGGAAAAGAAAACTTTCAAACTGTTATGAATTTTGTCACCGCTATATTCCACTCATTTACTCTCGGGAATGGTGTAAGGTTCGGACTAGTTGTCTTCGGAAGCAGTGCCAAGGTATTGGACATATTTACATTTTAATATCAGCCAAATAATTGCTATCATAATCAATCAAATACTTTCGTGCAAAAAAATGAAGAACCTCAAGAGATATTCCTCAGTTTTCGTACTTTGTGATCTTCCTTCGCACGTCAATTGTAACATTTAAGGGACTTAATCATTATCGAAAGCCGACAGGATTACTTTGACATTGATAAAAATAATCGTCCTCGAGTAAACAAATGCATTGGTTTAAAAAAAAAATGCATTGATATTTGTACTTGGAAATCATCTATTCCTCTTGGAAAACCATTTTTTTCGAGCTTCGTTCTCGGAAAAACTGGTCGCTTCTCGGAACAAAGAATGTCCGCGAGTATAATTTGCATAATGAATACAAGAATCGATTGACCTCATATCAAATGATATCCAACTTTAAACTTTGCGCTATCTACCTTTATACATTAGCCTGATGATAAACGTAGCTTTCCTTAGTTTGGACCTTTTTGGAAACCAGAGTTTCCTATTTAATTTTAAAAGATTATCATTATGATGATATCTTAAAATATACAAACCCAAATATTAACTGAGGGTTAAAGATGAATTACAGTCCGTATTGCGCAATCTCGGCTGCAATGTTTATGTGAGCCTCACAAACAAAGCAAAACTAAAAATTACGTGACAAACTTACCTGTTTCTTCATTATTAACGCCAGATATCCTTGCAGAACAAATAATAACAAGTGGAAGAACCTTGACGCTATTTCAAACCGACGTTTCAGCTCATCGGAAGTTCTTGAACGAAGCGAACTGTAATGGCGGACTAAAAAACTTCATGTATGCTGTCACCGAAGTGTAACGTTTCAACGAATTCAAAACAAAAACGTAAACAAACCCCGAGTCTGCGCAGTACGGACTGGAAATCAGCTTTAATCTATACCATCTCTTTTGATTAAACTTTAGTCCGTTAGTATAAGCGAATACCTTTTATTAGCAAGGGTTTTGTATAGTTTCTATTTTTGTATAGTTTCTCTTCAATCAATCAATCAATAAATCAACAAATCAATCAATCAGTCAATCAATCAATTTATTAAAGTCATAACGCGGGACGAGGTTGCCCTCCTTATCCGAGCCAGAGTCTCATGTTTAAAGCGCATGACAGTTATTGAAATCAAGGATAAAACAAAGGGATTTAATATAAGTAATTATCAAATGCAATTTTCCTCTTGCAGGTTGTTTTTGGATTTAATCAGTATACCTCAATCAGCGACGTCGACGAGGCGATCGCAAGCGTTTCTTTGATTGGTGGTAGCTGCAATGCTGGCGCTGCACTCTTAAAATGTCAGACATCGTTGTTTGCTGGGGACGCGGGAGGACGAAAACGCGTACTACTTATACTTTTAGCCGGGGAGTCCCAGGATGATGTCTCAGCTACTGCCGGCGCGTTCAAGGCAGCCGGGGTCAAGAAAATTTCTGTTGGAATGGGTGGTTTATTTGTCCAGTCACAGCTAGCAGCCATGGCATATTCTTCGTCTTATGTGCAGTATGCTGCTTCATATAGCGGATTGGCTGGCATTCGCGATGGCGTCTCCGGGATAATATCGGAAGGTGCATATTTCACAATTTCCTAACAAATCATATCTAAAACAAAATTCTTGATTTTGATTGGGTCTGCGCGCGCTTATTTTTCGCGTGATTGGCGCCTGATCGCGTGGGTGTCAAATTCCAAGTATCCAAGCAAGTTATCTTTCATTTTGTTACACATTAAAGGTACCAAAAGACTTCCTTACCTCGAATTTTGTTGCTGATACAATTAAACAGTATTTGAACCATTTGTTTGTTATTTTAAATTGAAATTACTGAATTGTACTCCACTCGCTCGTATTACTATTATTTATGTTTCTTTTTGTGTCACGGCTTTTTTTTTTAATTGTTTGTTTATGAGCATAGCTATAAAATAATTAATGTACTAAATTTTAATTCATTATTATAGCTGGTGCCATCAGTATTACAGGAAGTACAGCGGCTAAACCAGGTATAAAAGATCCTTTTCCTTAATTTTAAATGTCGCTTGACTTAATTTTACTTCTGTTTACGCCTATAAAACACATTTTCGCCTTCCTGCAGCTACGGTGGCCCGTAAGTGCCATCCTAAATAATATTAAATAACACGTTGGCTTAAAGAAAAATATTACATTCTTTGGATCCAAAGAATGTAATATTTTTCTTTAAGCCAACCTGTTATTTAATATTATTTAGGATGGCACTTACGGGCCACCGTACGCAGCTGCAGGTATGATAAAATAGATCGCCAGTCGTAATATTTTAGCAGAAGATCGAAGTTAACGTGTTTGTAGTTTGGTTTATAACTTTCTCGCCGCAACTCACAGTTAGTCTTCTACGTATACCGGATGGTTTTTAATCCATCTTTCAGACTTTGTACCTTAACATTTTCTTTAACACATTTTTTCCTTTAGTGAACATTCTGTTTAAGATCTACCTTTATTATACCACTTTATAATTACAAAATATTATTACGTTTTGGTAGACAAGCAAGAAAGCATTCTCATAAGTTGATTTTAGTTATTGGTCATATAAACTATTTGTAGGAATGTAACATATAGGTTATATCATTGGTATATCTTAGCGAGCAGCTGTCATGCTGTTGTTGAGTTTTGTCTATTGTATTCTTCTTCATATAATTGTTGATTGTATCATTTGCAGGTTAAAAAACTTAAAAGAAATTTTCCATTTTATCAAGTTGAGATAAATGAATACCATCTTGTTCATGTTTACCAAATTTCAATATTTACATCATGAGGTCGAAAAAATATAGCTCAAACATAAGCAGCGACACCTCTAGCACTCTTGTTGTATTTATTTTGTAGGTGGATGTGACCTGGCATTCTTAGTTGATGCATCATCAAGTATCGGCGGAGAACAAAACTTTCGACTTGTTTTGAATTTTGTCACCAAAGTTTTCCACTCATTTAGTCTCCGTGATGGTATGCGATACGGATTTGTTGCATTTGGTAGCAGCGTTAAGGTAATGCATCATTTGCTCTTGTTTTTTGGTTTTCTTATAATCATATCGAACGGTAACACCAAAGAAAATGTTTCTTTGGGATATCCAAACACCGAGAAGAGAGTTGAAAGTACGACACAATGGAGTTTTTTTACGAAATTCGAGGTGTTTGGATAGTCGATGAAACACTGTCTCGAGCGCCTGATATATCTCCTCAATCGAAACCAAAACTACGAAGTAAATGAACAAAAAAATCTATGCTAATTTATAGTGGCTGATCAACGGGAGGAGGCCGGACCCCACCTTATTTTTTGGCAAAATATAGGCCCGAAGGGCCGAGGAAAAATAACTTCCAGAGTGGGCCCCCTCGCCCCCTCCTTGTTTTAGGGCCTGAATGATCAGTCCCCAACTTATAATAAGCTTAAGGTCTGTCTCTGCTGCTGATTAAGGCCGGGTTTCCAAACCACATTCAAACCTCGTTTGTTATATTCTAAAATAGGCTCTTGTATGACGCATTTTAGCCATATGTACTACCTTAATTAAGTAAGAGCTAAGGTTGACCCTTTGGCAATTAACAGTCAAGTTGTTCTAAATTAAAATACTTGGTTTTTCTTTTTTTTTTTTCTTCCTTTTTTGTGTAGATTGTCTTTGGGTTTAGCGAGTACACTGCAATGTCCGACATTGACTCAGCTGTTGGAAGCACCGAACTTCTCCATGGTACCTGCAGTGCCGACGAAGCTCTTTATCAGTGTGGCACCGAGCTCTTTGATGGTAGCTCTGCCGGTAGATCTAAAGTTCTCATTGTTCTAATGGCTGGAAAATCGCCTGAAGATATTTCAAATGCTGCTGGGTCGTTAAAAACGGCTGGAGTCAAAATGATTGCTATTGGAATTGGTAGTTCATTTTCCCAGGCGCAGCTTTCAATCATCGCATCGCCTCTTCTGACCTCCAACACATTTAACGGTTTATTGGGCATCAGTGAAAGCGTGTGTTCGCTGGTATCTCAAGGTACATTTGACGTTGTACGTTTGTTTGCATTTTGTTCCTTCCATCCTTCGAAGTCATTTCGCATCTAGTTTGGATTATTTTCCTCTTCTTTTAAAATAAATGCTTTCTAATAAACATGTTTTCCAATTAAATTACGAGTCCGCGTTTTTTTATCAGCTAATAGTCAACGTGGCGCAGCCAACTTGACTATCGCTCATAGAAACAAGGGCTAGTAGTCTAATTGTTTTAGTAGAAAGTCTAAAGGATTGCAGTCCAAAACCACTAATATTGTGCACTTTGAAGAAAAAAATCAAGAAAATTTACCGCTTAAAGAAATAGCGAATAGAAAACAGTGGGAGAACCAATCAGATTCGCGGATTTCCAATAGAACACAGCCGAGTTTCTACTAAAATTCATGACTATAGTATAGCGTCTACAGTTCCTTAAAAAAAGAATTATAGAATTCCCAGTATAGTCTTCATTTGTGTCTTAAAGTTTCTTAAAGCATCGTTTGCGACAATGAAAAATAAATGAAAGAATAACGCTATTATAGGTGACGATGTTTTTAAAGGCTGCAAAAATATGAGAAATGTAATGCGATTATCTCTCTTTTAGCCAGTGGCATCAAAGAGAGTGGGACGGCACTGGCATCTGGAGGAGGTTTGTATTGCTCATGTTTATAATTGTCACTTATGTGGATGATCTCTGTTATTATTATGCTTAAAGCTGTTCACCTATTTCAAAAGTAACCTTTTGGAATTAGCTTAAGCTTGACATTGCCGGGATAAGCTCCGGCAAGTATGGGCCACTTGGCTCTATGCTCCCCCCTTTTCAACTGCCAGGCGTTACTCGCCTAATAATGTTACTCGCCCCGATAACAACGTAGTACATAACTTGCAGTGTAATTATCAAGACATAGGGAGGCCTTGTTATATCTAATCATATTTTATTTTTTAAATTCAAAGTAAATTGTAATTTATTTAATTAATTTTTTACTTTTTAACATTGTCAAGCGCCTTTGAACGTATGGAAAGGGCGCTATACAAATGATTATTATTATTATTTATTATTATTTCTAACTCCCCTTTAGCTTGCAAAACTCAAGTAGACCTTGGATTCCTAATTGATGGTTCTGGAAGCATAAACTACTACGGTGCAGGCAATTTTCAAAAGTGCTTAGAATTTGTCAAGTCCCTTACAAGGGCTTTTTCCATTTCTCCTACGGGTACGAGAGTCGGAGCGATCGTCTTTTCATACCGCAGCAAGCTTCAATTCAGCTTCAACCAGTTTAAGACGCAACAAGAGGTAGAGGCGGCAATTGGTCGCATAAAATACCCTGGGTATACCACCTACGCTGGCAAAGGTCTAAAAATGGCCGGTGAAAAACTTTTCAACGACGTCAGAAATGGTGTTCCGCGAGTACTTGTTGTTATTACAGACGGAAGATCCAAGGATGACATCGAAAAAGCTTCTGAAGAATTGAGAATGTCAGGAGTAATAATTATATCCGTTGGATTGGGAACGCACTTCGATAAAGGACAACTTCGTGTTATGGCAAGTAGTCCAAAAAAGGACCACGTGTTCACAGTTGATTTCTCTCAAGTGCTTAACATAGTAATGGCAATACAGGAAAAGACGTGTAAAGGTGAGAACAAATATTGGTGGTTACCATAAAAATGTTTAAATGGCGCATAAATGATGATGATGATGATGATGATGATGATGATGATGATGATGATAATGATGACCAATACTAGTTTCCGTACAAAGCGTAAATGCTCCACTTCAAACAAACACTTGAGACAAATCATGTTTGCATCAAAAGTGTAAACAATGATAGTCAACTTAAACACAGATCGCAAACTACTTCTATTTTACGCCCTCGATGATTGCAGACATTGTATGCAAAGACTGAAACATCTGTCCTACTGACAAACTTGAGTCCAACAGTCTGTGAAGATATTGTTGTCTTGGAACAGTTTACTCATAAAAGCAAACAATGACAAAAACGCCTTCCCGAATTGTCTCAGACATTTTTCTGCTGCCCTTCATTCGACTACCCTTCGAATTCCCTACCCACCAATATGTAAGTTTAATTTTAGTTACCAATTACAGTCAACTCTCTCTAAAACGGAAACCGTCGTGACCGGCTCAAAGTGTCCGTGGTAGAGAGGTTTCCGTCTTAAAGGGAGTTTAGTTACAGTAAAATGACTGAAAAACTGCAGTGACGGGACCAACAACAGGTGTCCGTCTTGTTGAGGTGTCCGGTAAGAGAGAGTTGACTGTACTTGATAAAAACGTGATTCAGGATCAGGAAATGTGTACAATAAACAGTGATAGTTTCTTCTTGTTGTACAAGCGTACTACGTTCACTGAAAATTTTATTCTTTTGTCCTTTTTTTAGCTGCCACGACGGCCGTTGAGGAAGGAACAAGTGAGTGCGATTTTCTCTGTTTAGTTGAACATGCTTTGCATCCAATGATTTTTCATAAATTGTAGTACTGAGGATGCTTTATCCTCCTTCTAAGCGTTTTCCTGGTGTTTTATCCTTCCTGATATCTTGCGTTTTAGCTAATTTAAAATCCTTTTTTTAATTTTAGCCGATGGAATAGGCTCTACCACAGGGGCTGGAGGTAAGAACACCATTATACTCATTGGTGGTGTATACTGTGCTACAGCGGGCAATATTGAAGTCCAACTCACTGCAATTATGCAATAGCATACATAAAGCATTTTCACTGAGATCTTTATATAAGAGACATAATTATATAGTTAAAAAGACCAAAGGGTTTGTGTACTAAATGTTTAAAAATTTTAGCTGGGAGATGTGAGTTTATATTAACTTGTATCAAACGAATTTCTTTTCAATCTTGTAGGACCCAGCAACAAATGTTTTGGAAATTCCTGTTACATGTTTACTAAATCGGGTAAAACATGGACTGAGAACCAAAACAGCTGCAAAGATAAAGGTGGTGATCTTGTTTCAATGGAAACGGAAGAAGAGTGGAAGTTTATCAATAGCCACATCCAAACCCTGACTCTCGCCGGTTCGAGTGAATGGCACATAGGTTTGAAAAAACAAGGCCAGAAATGGAACTGGGTTAGTGGAAAGCCGCTGACCATTGTCAAATGGCAACAGCAGCAGCCATCTGGTGACGGTGACGTCACTGTGATGTCAAAAGATCATCCTGCAGGGACTCAAGGGCTGTTTGACGATCTTCCGGATGGGACCGAAAAAGCTTATATCTGTGAAATACCACGAGGTTAGAAATTATCATCAGCAATCAAAGATATCGTCGTATTCTTAAAGGTTACTGGATTTCAATCAAGGACTGTTCAATAATGTCCCAGAAATATAAACTAATAATAATAATAATAAAGCATGTATTTATGAAAGACCTCAAAATAAGTGAACATAGTATATAGTTAAGAAAAAATATCAAAATCCATTTCTTGCCATTTATTTATAACAGTTATAATGTTCTTAAAATAATGAAAAAAATTATAAAGCATGCATTTGTGAATAACCTCAAGATAAGAAAACATAGTATCTAGTAAAGAAAAGATCAATTTGTTAATTATTTATACCAGATACTTATTGTTTAGAACAAGGCTAAGCGTCTCCTTTGTAACCGTGTCTACCACACATTCTCATACCCAATGATTTTGTATTATTATGCAATCACCAGTGTATATATTATGAGGAATGGTGATTGAAATCGTTTCACGGTATTGTTTTTTTTTTCAGTACCCACCACCAGTGTCAGTAGAGGAGGAGGTCAGTTTCAACCATAACTAAACATAAATGCATTTATAATCAAATCTTTGTGATTCTTGTGTAACTCAGAAGTATAAATGCATGATTCATCTGTGAGTTTAGCTATAGTAGCAATAACACAATTGATTAATTCCGTTGTCATCGCGCACAATCATTTTTATTGACGCCCACTGGAAAAGTTTCCTCATGTCACTAAGTAACTGGCTACTGCTTATGCAGAGCTCCATTTATTCCATTCCGCCTTCCTAATATAATTGTATCATTGTAGTATCTCTACTAGTGGAAATATATAGGCAGGCAGAGAGGATCGAATGAAGCTTTGCATAAGCAAAAAATAAAGCTTTCAAGGCCTCATTCCAAGTCTTTCTCTTTCTCCTTAATGGGGTGGCAAAGTTACGTCACCAGGGCTGTAACCAGATCTCTGCAACAGATGATAGCAAAGTTCTTGCTGAAGGTTCTGGGTGACATTTTTCATTAGGCATTTCTTGAGAAAATCAAACTTCTTAAACTGGAGATTATTTTCCGACAAAACAAATTTTGTTTTTAATTTTGGGTAGAAATCTAGACGAGGCAACTGGCTCGTCTT